>NC_029788.2:21308510-21318864 GCF_000816755.2 Arachis ipaensis
TTTGTGTATTACTTGCCTGTATTGCTTGTGTTTGTACAACTGAGAGGCCCCTCATGCTGGTGTCGGTGGGTGTGAGGGCTGTTCTTGATGGGATGAATTGATGATGCGATTGCATGATGATGTATTGATATAGAACTGCTGAGGCAGAACAACTGGTGATGGTTTTGCTTATGATTCTGAGTCTGATTCGTGGAAGAGTCAGCGAGTTGGGAAACATGTGAAACATGAATTGAATTTAGCACTCCCTTATGACAGTTGCCTATTCATGGATTAGCGATAACCTAGGATGAATAATTGGTGAAGAAGTTTAGGATGCTTAGTGAGTTTTTGTTGTAGTACATTGAATTTATTTGGCACTTTTACCGTACTGGGAACCCATGGGCCCGGGGTTCTCATTCCGTATATATCTCTTGTTTTTCAAATACAGGTCCAGGTGCTCAGAAGTGAGTTGTGGGTCGTCTGAGAGACGGCAAAGATCTTTATTTCCTTTACTTTGTGTTTTGATTAGAATCTCTCCACCTTTGTTTTGGAAAGTTTATATTATGCATTGAACTCTTTGAATTTGCCTATAGAGGCTCTCATGTTTCCTTCGGGAGAGATTAGGATATACTGTTGTCAACTAATTTTATAACGTACTCTAGCCGACCTAAACTTCGCGGGTCGCGACTAGTAGCTATTTACTTATGTTATATATATCTATCTGTTATCTATCTCTTAATCTCCTCTACGCCTTGTCCATATATCGTTTTCGACTTCACGGTTTATCTTTTGTTGTCGAAACGTGAGAGATACGTCTTCGCGATTTTATTTCTACTCTTTTCAGGCTTCTCGATTAATACTCCTTTCAAAATTACCTATATTTATTTATTAAAAATCCACCTGAGAGTCGTACCACCATAATATCATTGACTTATGACTCGAGCATAAGGATTTGAATATTAGGGTGTTACATTATGGTATCAGAGCAGTTCGTCCTCGTGAGCCTGAGGGATGGAACTGCTTATGCTTCAATGCATACTCTGAGTCTGTGCCTGTGCTAGTTAGGGTATCTAATCGATACATCTAGCATGAAGTCCATGAGTGTACCTTTGGTACTTTGAAGCACTATACTACCGATATTGAGACTGATCAACTTGATATCGATTGTTTGGTGTGTATAGGAACCAGATGGCACCTCGTGGACCCGGTCGGGGACGTGAAAGAGATCGTACTAATACGCAAGAACCGGAAATCAACCCGAATAACCCGGTAAACCTTATGGCGATGTTGGAGAATATGGCTACTGCTATGCAGGCCACTACGGAGGCTCTTGGGCAACAGATGAACAATAATGGCAATGGCGGAAGGGAAGCTCAGGGCCCGATGACACTGGCAACCTTCTTAAAGGTTAATCCACCTAAGTTCAAGGGAACCACCAATCCGACTGAAGCTGATACTTGGTTTCAGGCCATGGAGCGAGCACTGCAAGCGCAGTTAGTGCCTGAAGAGCAGCGTGTTGAATTCGCTACCTATCTACTCACGGGGGAAGCATCGCATTGGTGGCAAGGGGCTCGACGTCTCCTGCAACAGGGGAATGATCGTATCACTTGGGATGCGATATATTATGTGATCATATATGTGATTATGATTATTAATGCCTTGATTGTATGATGATGCATTAGAGATATGTATGTTGTGATAAATGCTTGGGGAATGATTAAGGTTTATTTGTGGGTGAAATCACGTGATAGTGAGTATGATTTTGATTACGTATAATGATGGTTGATTGGAAATGGTATTATTGGAAATTGGGATGAGGAAGGATGTATGACATGATATTGTATTTGTCCTTTAGCATTTGATTGAGAAGTGTTAAAATGGTTAGATGTGGTTTTGGGAATTTTTGGTAAAGTGTCAATGTGTGAGTTGAGGATGGCTTTATGTGGATTTTGGTACATTTTGATTGATTTCAAAAAGGGTTGAAATTGGCATGCTTTGGTTGATTTTGAAAAGAGTTGAAAATGGCTTGTTTTGAAAATGGCACCTAGTGGTTTTGTATGAAAACATGGTTTTTGGGCATACTTTGATGGGACATAACTTGGACTACGGATCTCTGTTTTGTGCCAAATCTGTTTAGAAATGAAATTGGATCCGGGATGTCCATGCCGTTTGAAGAACGGGTGAAAAATGATTTAAAATGAGAAAGTTATGTCCGTCGGAAGATTGGGGGTTGAATCTGTAAATTCTGCAGCTTTTAACTTAGAAAATTTTTAGCAGAATGACCCTCCACGCGTAGGCGCACTTGGCGCGTACGCGTCGTTCTTCAAGAAGGCACTATCCACGCGTGCGCGTGGTGTGCGCGGGCGCGTCGATGCACTGCACCAAATGCCCAGCTATTTTCCCGAGAGTTGTGCCAGAGTTGTGCCAGTTTTGTGCCTGGGGCGCAAGAGCACCCAGGCGTACGCGTGGCTGACGCTTGTGCATCGTTTGGCTATTTTTCAACCCGCGCGTCTGCGCGTATGACGCTTGCGCGTCGATGAGTTTTGTGGCCATCCACGCGTGCGTGTGGAGTGCGCGTACGCGTGGTCCTGTTTTCATGCCAAAGTTGATTTTTGAGTTTTAAAAGCTAAATCTCATACTTCTAAGCCTCCGATCTCACCTCTTATGTATTAAATCATTCTGATATGCGTAGCAATGAGCTAGGGGATGTGGTAACTTGCGAGTGAAGCAAGGGGAAAAGTTATGATCAATGATGATCAAAGATGATTATATGAGATATGGAGGATGACGGTGGAAGTACCGTGTATGCCATGAGCCGGAGGGCTATATTTATTGATAAATGGCCCGTTCTTGATTGGACCAGTACCACCGTAATATCATTGACTTATGACTCGAGCATAAGGATTTGAATATTAGGGTGTTACAGTAACATTGTTCTAACTCTTCTCTTTTGTACATATTTTGACTTATTTGCTTTTTGTTATACTTGGTTAGCTTAGAATTAGTTTAATTTTGAGTTAGTTATGTTAATTTTGGTTTGGGTCATGAATTTATGGGTTCTTGCATGTTTTAGTGTTGAGTTTTGGTTGAACTAAGGCTTGGTGCCTTAGAATTTTGAAGAAAAATTTTTGGGAAAAACAGGGCACGTGCGTGCACACACCCTTGTGCGCACGCACACAACAACGAAAATTCACCTTCTGTGCGTACGCACCTAGCTGTGCGTACGCACACAAGCCTTTATGCCCTCTGTCTGCACCACCAGCATGCCTTGTGCGTGCGCATTCCCCTATTTTCTGCGACTTGTGCATACGCACACATGCCCTTTTTCGCACTCTTTGTGCGAGCGTACAAGCTTGTGCGTCCGCACGCCAACTTGCTTCCCTTCTGGTGGGAGTGTTGGCATAGCCTGTGCGCATGAACCCCTGCCCCTTTTTGCTTTTGTGTGCGTGCACGAACCCGTGTGCGCGCGCACACATGATCCAACCCATGCCAAAAAAAACCCTACCTGTGCGTGCGCACAGATTTGTGTGCATGCACATCCCTGGGAACCCCCTCTGCTCGCAGCACACGCACCCCTTGTGCGTGGGAACACCCCCTCTTTTCCCCTCTTATGCGCCCGCCCACGCCTCTGTGTGTTCTCACAGACACCAAATTCCCTTCTGTTCGCAGCGCCCGCCCCCTGCTGTGCATGTGCATAACCTCCTTTTTCGCCTAGTGTGCGTACGCACATGTACATGTGCGTACGCACACCCTTGTTTTTTCACCCACTTCACTTCTTTTCTTCTCTTCTCTCTACTTCTTCTCTTCTTTCTTTCTTCCACCCTTCTCTTCACTTGCTTTCGCCCTCTTCTCTACTTGCTCTACTTTGTTTTGTTTGCATTTCATTTCTATTTTAGTAATCTTATATTAGTTTTAGTTTAGTTATTTGTTAATTAAGTAAATTGTAAGTGTTTGTTGTGATTGTTGGGTTGCTTCTTGCTTAAGTTTTGGTTTAATTTTGATAAATATGTGCACTGAGCATCAAGTCTTTGTTTGATTTTCTAATTGAATTGTGAGTTTGATTCATATGTTGTCGCGACCATATGTGATAAACTCTATCCTTGTGTGGCATTTTGAATTGTGCACCTTTACTTTAGTGAATTGAGTTGAGCTACTTAATCATCATGGTTCTTAAGTGAAAATAATCACATAACAAGGTGTTTGTTCCTTGTTAATGCATTGCATTTTTTTTAGTTTACTTGGCTTGATTCTTATCAAGACTTGTCACTTTTTGTAACAAGCACCTTATACATGTGATTATTTCCTTATTCCTAAGGGTGAATAAGTAGTCTCTTTTCATCATTGAATTGGTTGTTGTTGATTGTGCCATTTTCTATTCACCATGCACTTTCACTTGCACAACTTCAATAACCAATGTCTTATATACTTAATTCACTTTAGTTGTGGTTACCTAGGTTGTTTGTGCCTTAAGTTTTGCTTATTCTCCAGTTGCAGCCTAGGACTACTTGATTGAGGAACATGCTATTTATTTTGATTGTGTGGTTTCTGTTTTTAATTGACCAATGTGTTGTATTCTAAACCGTGCATATTTAGAATACACACATTGCCTTTCATCACACCACACACAACTTACTTCTCCTCAATTGTTGTTTATTTGTTTATATAGCAACCTGGAACCCCCGGAGTCCACCAGCTGAAAGTGGAGCCTCACAGTCCTTCACCCCCGGATCATATGCATGCAGCGAGGACCGTGCATTATTTAAGTGTGGGGGAGGATCTCCAACTTCAAGGGGGTAAAATTTCTTTTCTTAGACACTTTGCAACATTCTTTTTATTCTTCTTCTTCAATTTTTGCAATTTTTGCTCTTATTTGCATCTTGTTTGGTTTGTTTGTATATATCTCCTTAATGCTTATAGTTATATGATAGTAAATACTTGCATGTTGCATGTTAGATTGAATAAGTTTGGTTGAAACAACAAAGAATTTTCAAGAAATCTCTTTTTGGGCATTCCATTT
This sequence comes from Arachis ipaensis, assembly GCF_000816755.2. Lineage (NCBI taxonomy): Eukaryota > Viridiplantae > Streptophyta > Magnoliopsida > Fabales > Fabaceae > Arachis > Arachis ipaensis. The sequence goes on from NC_029788.2 coordinate 21,313,507, forward strand.
ATTAGATTTGAAAACTTATTTTTGAACTTGCATGAAGTATTTCTCTGTTGTGGAACATAGAAAAGAGCTTGAACAAAAACACCTAGTGAGATTTGAGCTTTAATTGTGTGGTTGCACATTATCAACTACAAAATTTTGTTCTTGTGTGATAAACTCCTTTTATGATTGTAATCTTAGATTTGCTTTAATCTTTATATCCTATATTTGTTGTTTTGAATGCATATAGTATGATTGAGGCCATTTTTTATTAAACTCACTAACCCATATAGCCAACCCTCACATCTACCATTGTAAACCACTTTTTGAGCTTTTTAATTCCCCTTTGTTCTAATTTTAAGCACATCATTTTCCCTAAGTGAAAAACCAATTATGTTCATGATTTGTATCTTTGATTAGCTTAGGTTTGAGTGTGTGTGTGTGTGTGTGTTAATCAAGTGTGGAGAAATTTGTGGGAAACATTGGTAGTTAGTTACTTTGGGTATTCATTGAGAAAATTTGGAAAAATGGGTAAACACTCATGCATCTATCATTTAAAACATATGCATCTCTTTTTTCTTATAAAAGGAAAATTTTGGTGTGTATACCTTTTAAAAAAAAAGATAAATGATAATAAGAATGTTAAATAAAGGATGCATAAGTGAATGTGAGAAAGAGGATAAATGGGTAGTTAGGTTGTTTTGTTATGTATATAGGATGATATAGGACTAGGTGGGATACTTGAGCTAATCAAAGATTCAATTTAATAGCCCACTTGACCATATTAATCCTACCCTTACCTAAGCCCCATTACAACCCTCAAAAGTCCTTATGATATTTGCATTCATGCATCAAATATTAGTTGATTGTTAGATGACTTGCAAATCTTTGAGAAACACGATTAAAGGAGGATTGAGAGATTAGGCCCTAAACACCAAGCGGTTAGAGTGTAAATACATCCAGTGAGGGGTTCAATCACTTAATTCTATGATTACATCTCTTATATTGTATCTTCTTGCAAGTTGTTGAATTGAATTTTGAGAATTTCAAATAAAATCTTTGGATGTGGATCTTATTGCTATATTTGCTTTGTCTTAGCCCTAAGCTTTATTTTGGATTGATTGAGATTCTTTTGTTTATTTTTGCCAAACTCAATAGAAACCATAGTGTAGATATAGATAGATAGCATTTAGTATAGTTGCATACATATAGTTAGTTGCATTTAATAAATTGCTTACCCTCTTTACCCTTCTCCTTTGATTGTGATTAGCATGAGGACATGCTATTGTTTAAGTGTGGGAGAATTGATGAGTCCATACTTTCCGGTATATTTTGGTTTGATTTAAGTGGATTTCATCATATAAACCCACATTTATTCATCCAAATAGCATGCTTTTGTGTTTTCTCTCTAGATTGTGCCTAAATGTAAAAACATGCTATTTTGTGCTTAAATTAGTGATTTTAATCCCACTTTTATGCCATTCGATGCCATGACATGTTTGTTGAGTAATTTTAGGTCCTAAAGGCAAGTTTGGCAAGGCAAAACTGGAAGGAAGCATGTACAAAGGGAGAAAACATGAAGAAAATAAAGGAGAAGCACACATTGGAGTGTGTGTGCGCACAACCCCTGTGCGTACGCACAAGAGCCACAAAACCATGTGTGCATACGCACACACCTGTGCGTACGCACACGTCCTAGCGCGTGACTTATTTATTGCAAATCGCTGGGGGCGATTTTTGGGCCTCCAGGGCCCAATTTTGGGACTTTCTGAAGCTGATTGAGTGCTATATGAAGGAAGGCCTCACTCCATGTGAAGGGGGCGGAGAAATTAGGGTTAGATTTTAGTCATGCAGTTCATTTTCTAGAGAGAGAAGCTCCCCCTTCTCTCTAGAATTAGGTTAGGTTTAGTTTAATTTCCTTTAATTTCATCATTTAATTCTTGTTTTAGTGTAGTTTCATTTATGTTTCTATGCTTTCTTATCTATATCTTCTTCATCTCTTTTGTTAATTTCTCTTTTGTGTCACTTTTCATTTTATGAACACTCTTGTATTTCTTTAATTTTCAATTAATGCAATGTATGTTTTATGTTCATTTATTGCTTTCTTTAGTTGTTGTTATGATTTTCTTGCTTTGGTAGTTTTAGATTTTATTTTAATACAATTTAATTTTTTTTTCATGCACACCAAGTGTTTGATGAAATGCTTGGCTTAGTCTTTACTTAGTTTTTCTCCACTCTTGGCTTAGAATTGATGACTTTGGTGATCCTTGAGTCATTGATGTCCATTCTTGTTTGATATATTATAGTAGTTAGTTGATTTGGTCTCCCTTGACTCTATGTGACCCCTTAGTGTTGACATAGGACTTAGAGATTGAAATTAACTATGCCTATTTGACTTATCTTCGATGTAAGGTTGACTAAGTAGGATTAACTCTTCATAATAATCATATGTTTGTGGTTAATGACTAGGATAGGTAGCCTTAGACTTCAATTACTTGCCAAGAGATTTTTTGCATTTTAAGTTTCCTTTCCTTGCGTTTAATTGCTTTGACTTTTATTGCTTTGACTATTAATTCCTTGCATGTTTATTTAATTGATTTGATGTCTAATTTCATGCATGTTTAATTTTCACACTCTTGGTTGAGAAATTCGGTGTTTGGGTGGAATTGAATTGTGGATGTCCATTCCGCATTGTGTGAGAATGATTAATTGGTTTGGTTTCTGTTGACGCTAGTCTTTCACTAAGTAATTAGTGAGTTGACTAGGACTTATGGATTGAGATCAATTACACCTTTTGACTAATTTCCAAGGAGGATTGACTGATTTGGATTGATTCCACATAATTGCCATGTTTGTGGTCCACAACTAGGATAGAAACTTAGATTACCCACTTTTTGCCAAGAGTCCTTTAATTGCTTTCTTTTCAATTCCTTGCATGATCATTTACTTTCTTGCTATTTACATTCCTCACATCTCTTGCCATCCCATGCTCTCTCATAGCCAATAATTGTACACTTAATTGCAACTCCTAAGGAAGACGATCCGGGAGCTAAATACTATCGGTTATAATTTTTTTTGTATTGTGACTATCTTTAGGAATTAAATTGGATGTTGGGAGTTAGTTGTTGATTTGGCTATACTTACAACGAAGTGATCTAATTATTAGAGAAAATCCGAATCAACACCAATTCCCAACTCATCACTTCTCTTGAAGATAAAGTTTATGATCCTGATCAACCCAGCATGGAGGAGGTGAATTACATGGGAGAAGCCTATAGAAACACTTACAACCCTTCATGGAGGAACCATCCTAATCTTTCATGGAAAGATTAACAGAAACTCAGCAAGGTTTCAATCAAGATGGTAGGAGCCAGAATAGGTTCAACAACAGACCACCATTCCCATCTTCTCAAGGGAATATGGAGACTTCTAAGTAGAGCCTTTCTGACTTAGCCACTCTAGTTTCTAGCCTCACTAAGACCACTGATAAACCACTATTTTATGGTTTATAATGTGTTTAATTGTGTGGTTTTATCATGATCTTTACCCACTTATTCATATGATTAGCATGCATTTATATTTCCTTCTTAAAATTATTACATGATTGAAAACTTGCTTCCTAGAGACTTTTAATTATGTATTTTAATTCTCCTTTATTCCATTCGATGCCATGATCTGTGTGTTAAGTGTTTCAGGCTTTATAGGGCATGAATGAGTTGGAGATTGGAAAGGAAGCTTGCAAAAATGGAAGGAACACAAGAAATTAAGGAGATGACCAGCGAGAAGTGACGCGGCCGCATGGCTCACGCGACCGTGTGGAAGAGAGGAAATCGCAGTGACGTGGCCGCATGGCTCACGCGACCACGCGGATTGGAATAGCACAAGTGACACAGAGGCGTGAACGACGCACCCGCGTGGCAAAGCAAAACGCCGCATGACGCGTCCGCATGAATGACGCGATCGCGTGACATGAGCGATGTGCATAATCTGCAGAATTCGCTGGGGGCGATTTTGGGCCCTGTTTTGACCCAGTTTTCGGCCTGAAAAAGCAGACTAGAGCCAGAGGACATGCAGAAACCAAAAACAATATTCATTCTACACAGTTTTAGTTTTTAGATCTAGTTTTACTCCTCCTCTAGGTTTTCTCTCTACACATTCATAGTTCTTAGGATTTTTATTTTCTATTGCTCTTTGCACTGGGATATTGAGAAGAGTTATTACCTCATCAAGACTTCGTCATTCTAGTTCGTTTTCTTTACTTGGCTTTACTCTTCCACGTCCTTTAATTTACTCAATTTTACTATTGGATTATTTTAGAATTTATTAATACAAGAGTTACTTTTATTTTTAATTGATTCCTTTGAGTTTTATTTATCATGTCTTTCTTTAATTCCCTTTCCTATGTTATGAGTTCTACATTCACAATGAGTGAGTAGTTCCCTAACTTGATGGGGAGTTGATTGAAAGGAACCCTTGAGTTAGAATGTTCAAAGGAGAGATTGTAATTGGGTTTATTGTTGCATGGCTCTCTAGTCACTAACGCCAATCCTTTCAAGTAAGCGGATTGGGACTTGTGAGTAGAAACATCATTCCAACGAGTTTAACTTTTCCTTATTTAGTAAGGGATAACTAAACAGAACGACCTTCAATTATCAATTAATCTTGAGAGTACTGCAACAAGAATAGGGCTTCCAACTAATCTACTCCCAGTCAAGGCCTTTATTTAAATTACTTAATTTTCCCAATTTAATTTCCTGTTTATTCAACTCAACTCTTTTTGAAAACATCTGATTAATAAAATAGCACATCTTTCTGTAACTCGTTGGGAGACGACCTGGGATTCATACTCCCAGTATTTTAATTTTAATTTTTGTGACAACCCTTCTAAATTGATAAGCGGATTTCTGGTTGATTAAGAACTATACTTGCAACGCATATCTTATAACAATTCTTAATTAGCCAATTTTCGCCCCGTCAATTTTTGGCGCTGTTGCCGGGAAGTTGCAATAGAGTGCTAAAGTTATTAATTGGAATTTATTTATTTGCATTTTATTTTATCTTGCTACTATGAGCTGCTTGTTTCTTTCGTTAGATGATGCGTTCACTTCCTGATCCAAACTTGCTAGTATTCGATCCTGAGATTGAAAGAACTATTTCACGAATAAGGCAAGCTCGGCGTCGGTTAGTCCTCTCTGAGGGCGGATCCGAAACGTCACTTGAGAAAGAAACCAGCCCCCGTTCTACTGATTTGGTTGATTTACGTGCAGGTAACATGGCAGCAGCTAGGAGAGTTACTATCTAGGAGGCTGGAGCCCCTGATTTTACAATGCAACCATTTCAAGCGCATCACCCAGCGGTGGCTACAGACTTTGAAATAAAGAC
>NC_029788.2:21318890-21322245 GCF_000816755.2 Arachis ipaensis
TTCTTTCCAGCTGAAGTTACTGATAAACTGAGGAAAGACATTTCCATGATTGTTCAGGATGAATCTGAGACTCTCTATGAATACTGGGAGCGCTTCAATAATCTTCTGAAAGCATGCCCCCACCATATGATTGACAAGATAGTGTTACTCGGTTACGTCACACAGGGCATGAGGCCCCAAGATAAGACCACATTGGAAAGTGCTAGCAATGGGTCTATGAAAAAGTACAAGACCACTGATGAGGCATGGCAATTGATCAGCGACTTAGCTAAATCTACTCAAAATCACAGGCAGAAACAAGGTCGTTCAAAAGCCGTTGCAGAAGTATCCTTTAGCAGAGAGACTGCTGCTCTGACTCAGAGTATCTGTGAAATGACCAACTTGCTGAAGCAGATGCAATTGAATCAACAACAAGTTCAGCAAGCTCAACCTTCTCCACCACAGCAAGGCCAACAGTTAGTCCCACAGAGAGTTTGCGGAATCTGGGCTGATTATAGCCACTATACTGATGAATGTCCGCAGCTCCAGCAGGAAGACAACACCGTGACAGCCACTCATAACTTCTATGACCGCCCCAACCAAGGGTACAATCAAGGTGGCAATTACAACCATGGATGGCAGGACAATTCTAACCAGAATTGGAGGGACAACAACAACAACAGAGGAGGCAGAGACAATCAAGGAAATCAGAGGTGGAATAATAACAACAACAGGCAGCAGAACCAGAACCAGCCTTACAGAGCACCTCACCTGAGACAATCCCAAGGACCACAGAATACCCAACAGCAGACCTCTCAAATTACTTATCCTTCCTCATCTTCTAATGATGATTTACTACAATCCATTGATCGGAGACAACAGACCATGGAAAATAACATTAATGCCACTCTAAATGGTCTGAATGCTACTCTGAAAGCTCTTGTCTCACAGATTGGATCAATGAATAACTTCAATAACCAGCCTTTGAGCTCTAGTGGAATTCCCTCTCAACCATTACCCAATCCCAAGGGTGGCATTAATACCATCACCCTGAGGTTCGAAACCACACTGCAGGAGAGGAATCAGGAGGAGCTAAGCCTACCAGAACACGCCTCAGCTGAAGAGGTAGTGGAAATAGAAGATGCTGAAGAGGAAGAGGACATACAGGACATAGCTGAAAAAGAAGTTCAACCACAGGAGGAAGCACCACAGGGCGCAGATACTGCAGAAGACACCACTTCTATTCCATTTCCACAACTTGCAAGGAAGCCCAAGAAGCAGCTGGAACCTGATCCCAAAATGGTAGAGATATTCAAAAAGGTTGAGGTAACTGTTCCTCTTTTTGATGTTATTCAACAGGTACCTAAATATGCAAAGCTTCTAAAAGATTTACGTATACATAAAGACAAAATTAATGAATTAGAAACTATTCCTTTAGGTAGTTCCATATCTGCTTTAATGGGAGGTTTACCTGAAAAGTGTAGTGACCCAGGTCCTTGTATAGTTAATTGTACTATTGGTGGTGTGATAATTTCTAACTGCATGTGTGATTTAGGAGCATGTGTGAGTATAATGCCTTTGTCTATATATGATATTTTGAGGCTCCCTCCCTTAAAAAGGTCGGCAGCTCGTTTTGTGTTAGCAGATAAGAGCATTATTACAGTGGTTGGAGTTGCTGAAGATGTATTAGTGGGCATTAAGGGACTCACATTCCCCACTGATTTTTATATTCTGGAGATGCCCCAAAATGACTCAGAGAAGCCATCATCAATCCTACTTGGAAGACCCTTCCTGAAGATATCAAAGTTCAAATTGGATGCTTTTTCAGGAACATACTCTTTTGAAATAGATGGCCGATTAGTAAGTTTCAACCTAAATGGAGTTATGAAGGACCCTCCAGAAGATCATTCTATCTTCCAGTGTGACATCATAGATGAAACTGTAGCTGAAGTTCACCAAGAGGAGTTAGAGGAGAAGCACACAGGACAAGGTCCAAGTGTTGGGACATTCTCAGAGGACAATGACAGTGCTTTACCATTGTTACTAGCTCCAGACAACCCAGAGCCTGACCATGATCAAAAGTTAGACTTGAAACCTCTTCCTCCACACCTCAAATATGCTTACCTTGAGGACAAGCAACAGTGTCCAGTTATCATTGCAAGGGAACTCACTTCTCAACAAGAAGAGCAGTTACTTAGTGTGTTGAGGAGGCACAAGAAGGCAATTAGGTGGAGTTTGGCAGATATAGTAAGCATCAACCCTCAAGTATGTGAGCACTGAATATTTTTAGAAGAGGGAGCAAGGCCCGTTCGTCAACCCCAGAGAAGACTGAACCCCACTATCTTAGAGGTTGTCAAAAAAGAAGTGACTAGACTAATGGAGGCAGATATCATCTATCCCATCTTAGACAGTGAATGGGTAAGCCCAGTACAAGTAGTGCCAAAGAAGTCTGGAGTCACTACAGTAAAGAATGAGCATGGAAAGCTCATAGCAACCAGAGTACAGAACGCTTGGAGGGTCTACATTTACTACAAACGCCTCAACTAAGCAACCCGTAAGGATCACTATCCTCTTCCATTCATTGATCAAATGCTGGATCGCCTGTCAGGTAAATCACATTATTGTTTTCTAGATGGTTACACATGTTATTTCTAGATTCATATAGCTCCTGAGGATCAGGAAAAGACTACTTTTACATGTCCTTTTGGGACTTATGCTTACAAGAGAATGCCCTTTGGCTTGTGCAATGCACCAGCTACCTTCCAAAGGTGCATGATGAGCCTTTTCTCTGATCTTATTGAGGACTGTATGGAAGTTTTTATGGATGATTTTAGTGTTTATGGCGATTCCTTTAGCCTTTGCTTAGATGGATTATCTAGAGTATTAGATAGATGTGTCAGTACAAACCTTGTATTAAATTTTGAAAAATGTCATTTTATGGTTAAACAAGGGATTGTACTAGGACATGTTGTGTCTAATACTGGCATTTCTGTAGATCCAGCAATGGTGGATGTTATTTCTAGTTTACCTTACCCCTCTTCTGTGAGGGAAGTCCGCTCGTTCCTTGGCCATGCAGGTTTTTACAGGAGATTCATTAAGGACTTCAGTAAGGTAGCACTTCCCTTATTCAGACTACTGCAGAAGGATATTGAGTTTGAGTTCAGTGAAGATTTGATGAGCGGATAATTTATACGCTTTTTGACAATGTTTTTAGTATGTTTTTAGTAGGATCTAGTTACTTTTAGGGATGTTTTCATTAGTTTTTATGTTAAATTCACATTTTTGGACTTTACTATGAGTTTGTGTATTTTCCTGTGATTTCAGATATTTTCTGGCTGAAATTGAGGGACTTGAGCAAAAATCAGATTCAGAGGTT
>NC_029788.2:21322317-21322500 GCF_000816755.2 Arachis ipaensis
GTCGTGCCGTGACAGGGCATTGGATCATTTTCCCGAGAGATGACCGAAAGTAGCCATTGACAGTGGTGATGTATCACATAAAGCCAGCCATGGAAAGGAGTGAGACTTATTGGATGAAGATAGCAGGAAAGCAGAGGTTCAGAGGAACGAAAAGCATCTCCATTCGCTTATCTGAAATTCCTA
>NC_029788.2:21322582-21322832 GCF_000816755.2 Arachis ipaensis
TTTTTCTGTGCCTTCTTCTTTGTCATATGAGCAGGAGCAAGGATAAGAACATTCTTGTGGAAGCAGATCCAGAACCTGAAAGGACTCTGAAGAGAAAATTAAGAGAAACTAAATTACAACAATCCAGAGATAACCTTTCAGAAATTTTCGAACAGGAAGAGGAGATGGAAGCCGAAAATAATAATAATATAAGGAAGATGCTTGGTGACTTTACTGCACCTAATTCCAATTTACATGGAAGAAGCATCTC
>NC_029788.2:21323058-21348802 GCF_000816755.2 Arachis ipaensis
TTTCTTCTGTTTTTCGTTTTCTATGTTATGTGCTTATCTGTGTTTGTGTCTTCATTACATGATCATTAGTAGTTAGTAACTCTGTCTTAAAGATATGAATGTCCTATGAATCCATCACCTCTCTTAAAATAAAAACTGTTTTAATTTAAAAGAACAAGAAGTACATAAGTCTCGAATTTATCCTTGAACTTAGTTTAATCATATTGATGTGGTGACAATGCTTCTTGTTTTCTGAATGTATGCTTGAACAGTGCATATGTCTTTTGAAGTTGTTGTTTAAGAATGTTAAATATGTTGGATATGTTGGGAATGATGACTAGGAGACATGTTATTTGATAATCTGAAAAATCATAAAAATGATTCTTGAAGCAAGAAAAAGCAGCAAAGACTCAATGGATAAAGTGAGATGCCAAAACTATTCAAGAGGCAAAAAGCTATAAGTCCCGCTCATATGATTGAAGCTCTGTTTCATTGATAGTTTGGAATTTATAGTATATTCTCTTCTTTTATCCTATTTTGATTTTCATTTGCTTGGGGACAAGCAACAATTTAAGTTTGGTGTTGTGATGAGCGGATAATTTATACGCTTTTTGACATTGTTTTTAGTATGTTTTTAGTAGGATCTAGTTACTTTTAGGGATGTTTTTAATAGATTTTGTGTTAAATTCACATTTCTGGACTTTACTATGAGTTTGTGTATTTTTCTATGATTTCAGGTATTTTCTGGCTGAAATTGAGGGACTTGAGCAGAAATCAGATTCAGAGGTTGCAAAAGGACTGCTGATGCTGTTGGATTCTGACCTCCCTACACTCAAAGTGAATTTTTCTGGAGCTACAGAACTCGAAATGGCGCGCTTCCAATTGCGTTGGAAAGTAGACATCCAGGGCTTTCCAGCAATATATAATAGTCCATACTTTGGCCAAGAATTGACGACGTCTCACGTAAGGTATTACTTGGACGACCCAGTGCACTTGCTGGTTAGTTGTATCGAAGTTGTGACAATTATGAATTAAGATCAGAGCACCAAGCTTTGGAGCCATTACCAGGATTTGTTCGAGCCTGGAGATCACAATTTCGTGCACCAAGATTGCAAACAAGCGTTTGATAAGCTGAAGACCGCCCTGACTCAAGCTCCAATTGTGAGAGGACCAGACTGGAGCCAGCCATTTGAAATAATGTGCGACGCTTCCAACCATGCAGTAGGAGCAGCATTGGCTCAGCGTGAAGGTAAGGATCATTTTGTTATTGCTTATGCGTCTAAAACTCTAGATGCATCACAGTCCAATTACACTACTATTGAGAAAGAGCTTCTTGCTATTGTTTTTGCTCTGGATAAATTCCGAGCCTATTTACTTGGTACGAAGGTAGTAGTGTACTCAGACCACGCAGCTCTAAAGTATCTATTAGCTAAAAAGGAGTCCAAACCAAGGCTTATATGTTGGATACTGCTATTACAAGAATTTGATTTAGAAATTAAGGATAGGAGTGGTAACCAAAATTTAGTGGCAGACCATTTGAGTCGCCTTGAGCACATTTTAGATGACCCCACTTCTATAGCTGATAATTTCCCATTTGATAATCTGTAAGCAGTATCTGATGTAGTCCCTTGGTATGCACTTGTAGCTAATTATCTAGTTAGCCGCACCTTTTCTCCAAACTTTTCTAAGCATCAAAGAGACAAGCTGAAAAGTGAGTCTAAATATTATATATGGGATGACCTATATTTATGGAGATGTGGCGCTGACCAGGTAATTAGACGGTGTGTGCCTCAATCAGAATTCCAATCCATCTTAGAGGCCTGTCACTCATCTGAGAGTGGATGACATTTTGGCCCTCAAAGAACAGCTAGAAAAATCTTAGACTGTGGATTCTGGTGGCCTACACTTTTTAGAGACGCTGCTGAATTTTGTAGATCTTGTTTTCCATGCCAAAAATTTGGTAATATATCCAGGAGAGACGAGATGCCTCAACAAATTATGCTTTTTTGTGAAATTTTTTATGTTTGGGGCATTGACTTCATGGGTCCATTTCCAAATTCTAATGGTTATTTTTATATATTGTTAGCTGTAGATTACGTTTCCAAATGGGTGGAAGCAATTCCTACCCGCACTGATGATGCTAACACTGTTGTTTCCTTTGTGAGAAACCTCATTATTTGTCGCTTTGGATCACCACGACCAATCGTGAGCGATCAAGGCACCCATTTTTGTAACAGGAGACTAACAGGATTAATGAAGAAGCATGGAATTATTCATAAGGTTGCAACAGCATACCATCCTCAGACTAATGGGCAAGCCGAGGTGTCGAACAGAGAGATAAAGCGTATCTTGCAGAAGATAGTCAAACCTCATAGAAGAGACTGGAGCACCAGGCTACAAGATGCACTTTGGGCGTACAGAACCGCATACAAGACACCCATTGGGATGAGTCCTTTCCGCTTAGTCTATGGAAAAGCTTGTCATCTCCCTGTTGAAGTCGAGCACAAAGCCTTTTGGGCAGTAAAGGAGTGCAACATGGGAATTGAGGAAGCCGGAGTTGAAAGGAAATTGCAACTGCAAGAATTGGAAAGCCTTCGCCTAGAAGCTTATGAGAACTCCAGACTATACAAGGAGAAGATGAAGGCTGTACATGATAAGCACATTAAGAGAAAAGAGTTCCAACCTGGGGACTTAGTCCTCCTTTATAAATCTCGACTGGGACTCATGCCAGGCAAGTTGAGATTAAGATGGGATGGTCCATACAGAGTAGAGAAGGCCGAACCGTATGGAGTTTATCACCTAAGCCATCCTTCAAGCTCTGAACTTATCAAGGTTAATGGACATCGTTTAAAGCTGTACCATGGCGAGCAGCTGAAGAAAAACAAGGAGCTCGAGATCTTCCTCTTGGAAGATCCTCACAAAGCCGAAGATTGAGCTAATGGAGCGTCCAACTTACGGACGTTAAAGCAAAGTGCTAGGTGGGAGACAACCCACCATGGTATGATCGTTCTTTTCTTTGTTTTTAGATTTTCTATTTAATAACTCTTCTCTTTATTAGTACATTTCGTGCATCTGCATTTACATACTTTTATTTAAAAAAAATGTTACGCGACGCGACCGCATCATTGACGCGTCCGCGTCATAACGAGATGGGAGAAAATAATAAACGAACAGAGAGTCACGCAGGAGCGTGGCTGGAGGTGTGCCAATGGCACAAATTGCCCCACGCGACCGTGTCGTCGACGCGTCCGCGTCACATGGAAACATTGGCCTCCCATGCGACCGCGTGACCCACGCGGCCGCGTGCCCTGGGATTCGACGTCAAAAGGGTGCACGATCGAAAGTTGTGCTAGAGTGGTGCTGGATTGGTGCTGAACGCACAATCCTTCTCACGTGACCGCGTGACCGACGCGACCGCGTCATATCCTTCTAATGGCCACTCACGCGATCGCATGTCCCACACGATCGCGTCACCCAATATTTAGCAATTAATGATTTTGAACAGAGAGTTGTGCGAGTGCGAGGCTGCCCTCGCGCTAGTAGCATAAAACGGGTCACGTGACCGCGTGACCGACGCGACCGCGTCAATCAGTATAAGCGCAAGTCGCGCGACCGCGTGCCCCACGTGACCGCGTCAATTGCACCGCACAGCTCCCCTGATTTACCACTTATCTTATCTTTTTCTCCTCAAATCCTATTTTCTCTTTTCCCTCCTTATTTCTTCCTCCTCCCTTCTTCCTTCTTCCTTCTTTCTCACTTTTTACACTCTCACTCTCTCTCTCACCCCTATTAACAAGGTTTTCTTTTCTTCTTCTCTCCTTACTTTTCTCTTCTTCTTCCTATTTTTCTATGTTATCTTCTTTTCTTTTCTTTTTACTTTCATTATTCATATTTTCTTCCTTTTTACTTGGTGTTAGAAATTTATTTGAGTCATTATTTCTCATTATATGCTTGTGGATTGTTCTAAATTTGTTTGGCAATTATATATTACTTTTCAAAGGGTTGCTTGCATGTTCAATTTAATACTTTCCATACATTATTTCACCATGCATGCTATGTGTTTGTGAAAACGCCCATATGGCATTATGTACTTTTCTACGTTATTCTATTCTACTATTAAATGCCCAATTTTCACAAAACCCCTTTTATATTTTATTCGTTATAAATAATTGTCAATACAAACGTGATAGTTTGTTACAAGTGATGCTTGATCTATGCTACTCATACCTTTGCCAGCATGCCAATAAACACCTTGCATTCACTTGTCGTCATATGCACTCACTATTTTCCATTAATGACTTTTCACATGTAGTTATGACCATGTGTTAACATCATTTACCTTTAAATATGCATTCATAACCATCCTTTTCCGTTCTCTTCCTTGCTCTATCTCTTTGAATTTAATTTAATTTCTCTTCCCTTTTTCAGAATGGCCACCAAGAAAGAAAAAGAAAAAGCTACTCCCAAATCAACAGCAAGAAGAGGAACAAAAAGAGCATTAGTGGAAAAACCCTCTTCAACTGCGGTTAAACCCTCAACAAAGAGACTTAAGAGGATTATAAAGGTTGATGATAAAGAAAAAGCCTTCCCAGCAAAGGACACTGCGCGATTTCGCAATCGCTATTGTGAGCAGTTGTTCCCCATCCTGGCAGAAAGGAGGTACAACAATGAATACCTTCTTCTCCTCCCAAACCATATTGCTACCTTTGTTGAGCCGCAAATTGCACAAAGACAATGGGGTTTCCTACAGAGACAGCTGAGGCAGGTCAACTTTCTTGGGTAGTCGAGTTCTACTCCAACTTTCACCTGCCAACCCTGCAATCTGTCTTTGTCCGTCAGAAGCAAGTCCCCATTGCAGAAGAGGCCATTCAAAGAGCTCTAGGTCGTCCCCCTATTCCATAAGGTTTGGACGCCTTTCAAGAAGCCGCACTCAAGCGCTAGATGTACCAATTTGACTGGGACGCCGTTCTCAGAGTTATCGCACTACCTGGCAGCCGTTGGATCTACGGATACCATCGTACCCGCCCTAAGGGAATATCGGCTTCAGCACTTACCTTGGAGGCTCGCGTATGGGCACAGATCATGTCCCGTTACGTCTTTCCAAGCACTCACGAGTCCTCCTTCACTGCGGACATGGCCGTTCTACTATGGTGCATCCTTACAGACCAACCTCTGAACCTACCAAGACACATCTGGAATGCCATGGGACACGTACAATTGCGGGCAACTTACCTTTCCCCGCCTTGGTCTCAGATCTTATCTCAGCAGCCGGAGTCTCCTTCCAAGCTGGGGACACCAAAGCCATACTTCTACGGGATGATCAATATGTCCCTAATGGGAAATATATCAGACCCTCAGCAGCCACTACAAGCCAGCCTATTGAACCGGCTGCAGACATCCCTCCTTCAACACCACAAGCACCTACCACAGACCAACTGCTCCATCAGATACTCGAAAGGTTGGATCGGCAGGAACACAAAGCTAAGATGAGAGAGCGCCGATTCACATACCTCAAGGAGCTGATCATGGGAAAATTCAAGGACTCAGACACCCCGGACTCCACTTCCTTTACCAGTACAGGGAGCCATGATGGTCCCGACTGTGGAGATACTGCTACCAGCCCACCCCTGTTCTTAACATATGGCACCAAAGACGGTGCAAAGCCTTAAGTGCAAAGCCTTAATTTCTCTTCCCTAAACACCAATAAATTAGGATATTTATTTAGTTTTTCTTTTATAGAATATGATAAATTGCATAGTAATAGATTAGTTGCATGCATGTTCTACTTGATTGAAAAGACAATAAGTTTCTTCTGAGACTCTATTTTTGGAACAAAATTTCACTAATTTTAATCAAAATTTTTATGTTAAATTTGCTTGAAGTTGTATTTGGAACATGATTTTTGAGCTAAAGAACACACAACCTGTGAGATTTGAGCCTTTATGCATGGTTACATTATTTAACCATAATTATTTTATTCTTGTGTGTTTACTTCTCTATGATTGTAATCTATATTTTGTTTCATCCTATATGTCCAATATTTATTATATTTATATGTTTGCATATGATTGAGGCCATTAATTATTTAGCTCACTTATCCAAATTAAGCCTACCCTTTCAATTACCTTTGTTAGCCACCTTGAGCCTTTAAATCCCATTTGTTCTATATTTTACCACATTACTAGCCTTAACCAGAAAAACAATTATATATCCCAAACTGAATCTTTGGTTAGCTTAAAATAGAATTGTGTGTGCTAATTAAGTATGGGAAATTGTGGGAACAAAAGATAATAAGGGAATGTGTCATGATAATATAATGGAAATTTGGATACCTACTCATGTGAAACTATAAGAATTAAAAATCTATGTGCATTGATAAGCTATGTTTATTTTTATGCTTGTATTGAAAAAAAAATATTCAATAAATAAATAAGGGGACAAAATTACCCCAATGTAAAGTTAAGAATTCAAAGATCAATGCATGTATGATAAAATTAAAATAAAAGTTGATACATGAGTATGGAATGTGAAAAGGAAATTATGGGTAGCTAGGTATGAATGCTAAAGTTATATAGAATATATATATAGGTTATGTTAAAGCTTGGGTTAATTAAAGATTCAGTTTATAAGCTTACTTAGCTATATATGTATCCTTACCATTACCTCAGCCCTATTACAACCTTGAAAAGACCTCATGATGTTTGCATTGGTATATCAAATATTGTTGATTGATTAGGAGAAGAACAAAAATTAGAAAGCATGATTAGAGAAGGATAGAGTGATTGCCCTTTACACTAGAGAGATTAGAGCGTACATACATCATCAGTGAGGGTTCAATGCTTAAAATTCTATGTTCCCTGCTTTCATTAGCTATCTTCTTGCATTTTTATCTATTCTTGCTGTACGAGGATTGAATTAGTGGAATTTGATTTATAATTGTTCTGAAGAGCTTATTTATTATTGATCAAGTGGACAAAAATCATATAGTTGCATTCATATATATAGGTTGCATTGCATTGCATGAGTTTTACATGTTCCTATTCATTTGTTTTATCTCCTTCAACTAAGCATGAGGACATGCTAATGCTTAAGTGTGGGGAGGTTGATAAACCACTATTTTATGGTTTATAATGTGTTTAATTGTGTGGTTTTATCATGATCTTTACCCACTTATTCATATGATTAGCATGCATTTATATTTCCTTCCTAAAATTATTACATGATTGAAAACTTGCTTCCTAGAGACTTTTAATTATGTATTTTAATTCTCCTTTATTCCATTCGATGTCGTGATCTGTGTGTTAAGTTTTTCAGGCTTTATAGGGCATGAATGAGTTGGAGATTGGAAAGGAAGCTTGCAAAAATGGAAGGAACACAAGAAATTAAGGAGATGACCAGCGAGAAGTGACGCAGCCGCATGGCTCACGCGACCGCGCGGAAGAGAGAAAATCGCAGTGACACGGCCGCATGGCTCACGCGACCGCGCGGATTGGAATAGCACAAGTGACGCGGAGGCGTGGACGACGCGCCCGCGTGGCAAAGCAAAACGCCGCATGACGCGTCCGCATGAATGACGCGATCGCGTGACATGAGCGATTTGCATAATCTGCAGAATTCGCTGGGGGCGATTTTGGGCCCAGTTTTCGGCCCGAAAAAGCAGACTAGAGCCAGAGGACATGCAGAAACCAAAAACAACATTCATTCTACACAGTCATAGTTCTTAGGATTTTTATTTTAGATCTAGTTTTACTCCTCCTCTAGGTTTTCTCTCTACACATTCATAGTTCTTAGCATTTTTATTTTCTATTGCTCTTTGCACTGGGATATTGAGAAGAGTTATTACCTCATCAAGACTTCGTCATTCTAGTTCGTTTTCTTTACTTGGCTTTACTCTTCCACGTCTTTTAATTTACTCAATTTTACTATTGGATTATTTTAGAATTTATTAATACAAGAGTTACTTTTATTTTTAATTGATTCCCTTGAGTTTTATTTATCATGTCTTTCTTTAATTCCCTTTCCTATGTTATGAGTTCTACATTCACAATGAGCGAGTAGTTCCCTAACTTGATGGGGAGTTGATTGAAAGGAACCCTTGAGTTAGAATGTTCAAAGGAGAGATTGTAATTGGGTTTATTGTTGGATGGCTCTCTAGTCACTAACGCCAATCCTTTCAAGTAAGCGAATTGGGACTTGTGAGTAGAAACATCATTCCAACTTGTTTGACTTTCCCTTATTTAGTAAAGGATAACTAAACAGAACAACCTTCAATTATCAATTAATCTTGAGAGTACTACAACAAGAATAGGGCTTCCAACTAATCTACTCCCAGTCAAGGCCTTTATTTAAATTACTTAATTTTTCCAATTTAATTTCCTGTTTATTCAACTCAACTCTTTTTGAAAACATCTGATTAATAAAATAGCACATCTTTCTGCAACTCGTTGGGAGACGACCTGGGATTCATACTCCCCGTATTTTAATTTTAATTTTTGTGACAACCCTTCTAAATTGATAAGCAGATTTCTGGTTGGTTAAGAACTATACTTGCAACGCATATCTTATAACAATTCTTAATTAGCCAATTTCTGCCACGTCAACCACTCATAGTTTCATTAATGAAACAAGGTCCTCCATTAGAAATTTGGGGGTACAAGTTGGTCAACTGAGCAAGAGGATCCCTAAGATCCCTCCTGACACTTTTTTCCAGTAATACTGAGGTTAATCCTAGAGAAGAGTGCAAGGCCATAACCATGGAGGTTGAGGCCGAATTGGAGGAGACTGGAAAGGCATTAAACGCCAGTGAGGAGGCCCTCACTGAGCGTTCAACGCCCATACACCCAGGGAAGCTGACGTTGAACGCCAGCAAAGACACCCCTACTAGGCGTCCAACACCCATAATACTAGAGGGACTGGCGTTTAACGCCAGTGAGAGCACACCCCTTGAGAGCTTAAAGCCCACTCAAGAACCTTCTATCTCAGAACCAAAAGAAACCATAAAGACCATTAAGGTTTCTTTGAATACACTTCTGCAGTATATGAGTTCTAATGACTACTCATCCTCAAGTGAAGATGAAGACACTAGGGAAGAGCAAGTTGCTCAGCACCTAAGAACTCTCATGAAGCTGAATGCCAAACTGTTTGGTATAAAGCCTTTGGAGGAAGAACCTCCATTGCTTTCCAAGGAGCTCAATGCTTTGGTTCAGCAAGAGCTACCTCAGAAGCTTCCAAACCCTGGATGCTTTCTGATTCTTTGCACCATAGGCACCATGACCTTTGAAAAGGCTCTGTGTGACCTAGGGTCAAGTATAGTAATGGAGAAGCTGGGAATCCAAAAGGAAACAAGGATTACCTTGCATAAGGACTAGATGGTATTCAAGGTCCTTGACCATACCCCCTGACAAGGGAGGCACTTGCATAAAAGATTCATCATCCAAGCATCCTTCCTTGGATGGAACTAACTCAATCCCTCCTAAGACCAAACGTAAGTTTGATGTTGGAAGTACACTATCCACAAAGGAGGAAGGCCCCAAAAGGAAGATACCTAGGGGCTAGAAAAACAAGAATATCCCTACTGAGGGCTTTTCACCATAGAAGATGGTGGTATTCACTTATCTTATCATGGTATTCACCATGGAAGAGGAAAGTGACAAAAAAGGACACCAGCATATTGCTGTAATCCCAACCATGCCTCAGGCAGTGAACAAAATCCTGTCTCTTGAGCGTATTACGCTATTCTATGAGAGCACAGGAAGGAAGCTCCCAGTAAGGAGTGAGGATTTATTCCTCTATCACTATCTTCCTCCTTGAAAAGAGTTGTTCGTCAAGCTAATGACATTAAAGAAGCGCTTATTGGGAGGCAACCCAACCTTACTCAACCATGTTTATTTTCTTTCAGTTGTTAGAGTCATGATCATATGCACCAGTCAAGAGATGGAATTCACAGCAGTGAAAACAGAACACTCTAAAAAGAGTGTTAAAGTTGAACGCCAGCCAGGGTATCCTTGCTGGATGTTCAACACCCCAAGAGGGGAGCATTGCTGGCGTTGAATGCCAGCTAGGGAGCAGCCCCTGGGCATTCAAACGCCAATGCAGAGAAGTAGGGAATTTGGAATTCCCTAACCTCTCAGGGCCAAGAGGTCCCACAGAAGCTCCACCTACCCCACCTTCTTCCCCATTGATCATATTTGCTCGAGGACGAGCAAAACTCTTAAATTTGGTGTTGCAAAAGCTCTGCTTTGTGACTTCTACCACTCTTAAGTATAAAAGAAGAGGATGGAGCAAACTAGAGAGCATGCACATGAGTCTGTGCAGCTGCCTCAACAAAGAGAAAGGAGTGACATAGAAGAGATCAAGCACTACATGGGATCCTCAAGGAGGAGCAATGGCCACCATCATTCAGGTGGATTCATTCTCTTTTACTCATTTCCTGTCATTTTTCTATTTTCTGTCTGTTTATTTATCTGCTCTCTTGTTCTAGTTGTATGATTATTTGCATTGATGTCTTAAAGTTGTAAAATATTTCATATATCTCTCACTTTGCTTAAATAAAAAAAAATTTACCTGAAAAGAATTAAGAGATGCATAAATTTCAAGTTTAAAATAAGATTAATTTAATTAGTTTGATGTGGTGTCATTTTCTTTTGTTTCTTGAATGAATGAAATAAACAATGCATGTTTGAAGTTGAAATCTATGAATGTTGGCTCTTGAAAGAATAAGGAAAAAAGAAAAATATTATTGATAATCTGAAAAATCTGAAAATTGATTCTTGAAGCAAGAAAAAGCAGCAAAAAGAAAAAGAAAAAGCATGTTGCAAAAGAAAAAAAATTTATATGCATGCAAGAAAGAAAAAAATGGTGAAAAAGAAAAAGAAAAGAAAAAGAAAAAAAATCCATTACTACCCAAAAATGCAAGGAAAGGAGGGCAGATTGAAAAAGCCAGTAACCCTTTAAACTAAAAGGCAAGGGTAAAAGGACCCAAAGCTTTGAGCATTAGTGGATAGGAGGGCCCAAAGGAATAAAATCCTTGCCTATGTGGCTAAACCAAGTTGTCCCTAACCATGTGCTTGTGGCATGAAGGTGTCAAGTGAAAAGCTTGAGACTGAGCGATTAAAGTCGTGGTCCAAAGCAAAAGAGTGTGCTTAAGAACTCTGGACACCTCTATCTGGAGACTCTAGCAAAGCTAAGTCACAATATGAAAAGGTTTACCCAGTTAAAGTGTCTGTGGCATGAATGTATCCGGTGGTAATACTGGAAAACAGAGTGCTTAGGGTCACGGCCAAGATTCTGAAAGCTGTGTTCAAGAATCAAAATAAGCTTAACTAGGAAGTCAATAATATCATCTAGATTCTAAGTTCCTAAAGATGCCAACATCTCTGAGTTTCAATGGATAGTGAGATGCCAAAACTATTCAGAAGCAAAAAGCTACTAAGTCCCGCTCATCTGATTTTAACTAAGCTTCATTTGAAACTTAGAAAATTATTGTATCTTAATTTTATTTTGTATCCTAATGTGTTTTTAGTTGCTTGGGGACAAGCAATGGTTTAAGTTTGGTGTTGTGATGAGAGGATATTTTATACGCTTTTTGACATCACTTTCATATAGTTTTTTAGTAATTTTTATTTAGTTTTTATTAAGTTTTTATAGATTTTAGAGTTAAATTCACTTTTTTGGATTCTACTATGAGTTTTTGTGTTTTTGGACAATTTCAGGTATTTTCTGGCTAAAATTGAGAAGCTGGAGCAGAAGTCTGATTCAGACACAGAGAAAGCACTGCAAATGCTGCCTGGATCTGACCTGCCTGTATTCGGAAGAGATTTTCTGAAGCTACAAAAGTCCAAATGGAGCGCTCTAAACGGCTATGGAAAGCTGACTTCCAGTTTCCAAAAATATATAATAGTCCATAGTTTGCTTTGGATTAGAAGGCTCAAAACTAGCGTCCAACGCCAGCTTTTTGCCACTTTCCAGGCGTCCAGCGCCCAAAGAGCAGAGCCCGGCGTCCAAAGGCAAGAGAGGACCCCCTAGCTGGTGTTCCACATCCAAAAGACCTCATAGCATGTGGATCTCATCAAATCTCAGTCCAAACACTTACCAAGTGGGCAATAGAAGTGGACTTTAGCACTAAAAAGAATGTTGTACCCTTACTAGTCATTAGCTTAGTATTTAAGGGATTTTATTCATGTCATTCAGAGAACGAACATCACTTTTCTCATTATTCACATTCTTCCATTGTTTTTACTTTCAGTATGATTTTCTAAACCTCCTAGGTTGAGGGGAGGAGCCCTACTAAGTCATATGAATTAATAAAAGTACTATTGTTTCTTCTTCGATCCGTGTTTGATCTATCTTTAAGATGTATATTCCGATCTTCATCGTGGTGAGCAGGATGATCTGAAAAATTAGCTCTGTTCATCATATTAAGACAAACATACCTGACAAACACCCGCGTCTACTTGGGTTCGTGTGAGTACCTGGAAGAAAAGCACGAGCCAACAGCTATGTTTATACATCTCTCAGACGGTTAATCCACGATTTCGTTGGGGACTTCTCGGGATACCAGTTCAGCCAATCTCCAGGGAGATTAGGGTCTCCGTGGTATAGGCTAGAATCCAACGAAGCAGCGTTCTCTGATCTTGTCTGTGGCGTTTTGAGTAGGATCGCCAAGAGAATGGATTATTATGCGCTTCACCTTTCGTCAGATTGAGTAACCTTAGCCAATGGCCATGGCCGTGTTCAACCTGTAGCAGAGGAGATCAATGACCACGGGCAATGGCTTTGATCACTTACATCCTGCCATAGAAGAATGATCATTCACAAGCAAAGAAGACAATAGTACCAAAGTTACTTTAGAAAGACAAAGCAACTCCGACTCTCAACTCTATTCCTATCCTTATTTCAACTTAACATCCAAATGTTTGATATAACAAGTATTTATACAAAGTTCCAAGTATAAACCTTCTGATTCCGCCTGACTAAGACCTGCAAGACAACCATAAGCTTGCTTCAAGCCACAATCCTTGTAGGGTCGACCCTGACTCGCTCAGGTATTACTTTGACGACCCAGTGCACTTGCTGGTACTGCTGCTGTTGTATAAAATAGTATGGGTTTTGCATACACACGCACCACCCACGCACAAAACCCTGTTTTTGCAAAATTTTAATGCCTCTAAGGCACTGACAAACCCCATTTGTAGGGTTTATCTTGTATTGATTTTTGGGGATTTCATCACATTTTACCCATATTTATTCAAGAAATAGCATGGTTTTGTATATTCTCCTTTAATTGTGCTTGAATGTGAAAACATGCTTTTTAGGACTTAAAATAGCTAAATTTAATTCACCTTGATTCTATTAGATGCCTTGATATGTTTGTTAAGTGATTTAAGGTTTAGGAGGCAAAGATTGGATCAAGGGAATGAAGAAAGAAAGCATGAAAAGTTGGAGAACTCATAAAGAAATGAAAGAACCGGAAAGCTGTCAAGCCGACCTCTTTGCACTTAAACGACCATAACTTGAGCTACAGAGGTCCAATTGATGCAGTTCTAGTTAGGTTGGAAAGCTAACATCCAGAGCTTCGAAACGATATAAGATTTGCCATAGTTGCGTCGTGCATAGGGGCGCGCACGCGCACGGTACGCGGACGCGCCGATGGTGGCACATGACCCACTTAATGCAAACGTGGCCAGCGATTTTAGAAGCCTTGTGGGCCCAATCCAACTCATTTACGATGCTATTTAAGCCAAGGATTGAAAGGTAAACTCTTTCCATTCTCTTTTAGTTTTGTTTAATAAGTGATTTGAGTTGCCATTGTAGGTAGATTTTCATTTCATATTGATTTGTTTGTAAAGATTGGTTGTTAGTATGTTGTATTCATTAGTAGTAGATGAATAAATCCTAAAATCAAATTGCATTTTTGTGAATTGTTTGATATCTGATTGAATAAAGAAGAGTTTTGGACATTATAGGGAGCTCTTGGGCATTTTTTCTGCTTTTTGGGCAAAAAAAAAAAAGGGCATCGGCGCGCTAGCACGCTGTGCGCGCGCACGCGGATTGCACTTCTGCAACTTTCAGTACAAAAACCAGAGAGTTGTGCGCGCGTTGTGCCAGCATTGTGCTGGGAGCACAAGCTCATCCACGCGTAAGCGCGCGCGGATTTGCACCCTGCTTTTCTCCTTCCTCCTTTCTCCTTCTTTCCTCTTCTCTTCTTTTTTTTCTTTCTCATTTTTTTTCTTCTTCCTCTCTTGAAAGATTTTTTTCCCTTTTCTCTTTTAATATAAATAAAAAAAAAAGAAAAAAAAATTTAATAAAAAAAATATAATAATAAATAAATAAATAAAATACTAAAAAAAAACAAAATTAAAAATATAAAAAAAAAATTTTTTTTCTCTTCTTCCATTTCCTTTTGTCTATTACATTTGCATACTTTTATTCTTTGCATTTTAATTCTATTCGTTCTCATTTTATTTTCTAAATTTCTCATTTTAATAATGGTGTTGAATTCTCTCACTAAATTGTTGAGAATTTCTTGCATTTATTTTGGTGCTTCATGACTTGTTACATTAATTGTAATATTTGTCAACACACAAGATTAGTGCTTTAGTCCTTCCTAATTCATTACCCTTTGTTTTTTTTCTTGTACCGCTTCATCATTGAGTTAGGATAGAATCAAATGCTTTCATGCGTATCACTAATCTTGTTTGTGTCAATTCTTATTTGATCTTGATGCTCAATATTCTCGCCATGCTTTAACTTTACTCTTGCATCAAGTATCAGTTGATATGCCTTTTGCTTATATTGATTTCTCACTCACATGCTTAGCTACCATGTAGTAGAGAATCATACTCTTATTTGGCATTAGCCCCCGCCTATGTTCTATTTACTTTGATATCTTTGTTGTAGGCTTAATTTTCTTTCTTTTTGTGCTTCATGACTTGTTACATTAATTGTAATATTTGTCAACACACAAGAATAGTGCTTTAGTCCTTCCTAATTCATTACCCTTTGTTTTTTTTTCTTGTACCGCTTCATCATTGAGTTAGGATAGAATCAAATGCTTTCATGCGTATCACTAATCTTGTTTGTGTCAATTCTTATTTGATCATGATGCTCAATATACTCGCCATGCCTTAACTTTACTCTTGCATCAGGTATCAGTTGATATGCCTTTTGCTTATATTGATTTCTCACTCACATGTTGTAGCTACCATGTAGTAGAGATTCATACTCTTATTTGGCATTAGCCCCCGCCTATGTTCTATTTACTTAGCTTTGATATCTTTGTTGTAGGGTTAATTTTCTTTCTTTTTCTCTCCTTTTAGGCTGGCCACCAAGAAAGGAGGAAACGGAAAAGCTTTTAAATGGGGCAACGAACAAGTCATCCGCACAACCTTTCGAAGAAGCTCATCAATTGTAGCAACCCATCCACCTTGCTCTCCTTTGCATGCACCGAGGGCGGTGCAATCTTCAAGTGTGGGGAGGTCGTCTGACCGATCTCCATCGGTAAAAAAAAAATTTCCTTTTCAACACCAAATTTTTTATTTTCTTTAATTAGATTAGCTATTGCATTGCATGATAGGTTGCATGTTAGTTAGAATTTGTACATATTTTTACCACTTCTTTGTTATTAGGACTACTTGGTTAGGGTGATGATTTTCTTTCCAAGAAACTATTTTAGGGCAACCTACCAATTTGAAAACCATCACCTTTTACCCATATTTATTCAAGAAATAGCATGGTTTTGTATATTCTCCTTTAATTGTGCTTGAATGTGAAAACATGCTTTTTAGGACTTAAAATAGCTAAATTTAATTCACCTTGATTCTATTAGATACCTTGATATGTTTGTTAAGTGATTTAAGGTTTAGGAGGCAAAGATTGGATCAAGGGAATGAAGAAAGAAAGCATGAAAAGTTGGAGAACTCATGAAGAAATAAAAGAACCGGAAAGCTGTCAAGCCGACCTCTTTGCACTTAAACGATCATAACTTGAGCTACAGAGGTCCAATTGATGCGGTTCCAGTTGGGTTGGAAAGCTAACATCCGGAGCTTCGAAGCGATATAAGATTTGCCATAGTTGCGTCGCGCATAGGGGCGCGCACGCGCACGGTACGCGGACGCGCCGATGGTGGCACATGACCCACTTAATGCAAACGTGGCCAGCGATTTTAGAAGCCTTGTGGGCCCACTCCAACTCATTTATAATGCTATTTAAGCCAAGGATTGAAGGTGGTTTAGAGACTATACTTCAACGAGATTTCATTTGTGAAATTCTAAACCGTCAAAAATCCAATCGTCAGGCACCATACATGATATCCATCAAAGGTTTTTCGACGCCAAAACACTTATTCCTCTAAAAACACATAATCAACACCAAAATGCAACTAAACTAAGCTAAGAAATATAAGCAAATATTAAAGAAACAAAAACTAAAATAAGAGAAAAGTTAGAAGGATATTACCATGGTGGGGTGTCTTCCACCTAGCACTTTAGTTTATTGTCCTTAAGTTGGACATTTTTTATGAAACTCATCTCAAGGTGGCTTATGCTTCCATTCCTCCTTGAATCTCCACCCGTGTTTGCATTGACATTGACCTCCAGGGTCCCAAATAAAGCACATGAAGCTCTCAAGAATTGTCAAACAAGTAATTAGGGCCTAAGATTGTTGGTTGTTGAAGCATATGCCAAGATCCCATATTCAAGTCATCCGTTCACCTTCTTGTTGATCTTTATGCTTGCACTCGAATAAACAAACTCTCAAATTCTCATTAAAGTTCCCAAATAAACCTCGGAGTCCTCCCAATTGAGCCTTGCACCATGCTTAAATTCCAAACATTGATTTGGTTTCTTTGATGATCCTTAGACCTCTATTCCAGCCAACATCTAACACTTCACCCTTTAACACCCCAAGAAGGACTTGAAGTTGATAATCCATCTCCAAGATAGTATATTGATGTGGGCCAATGGAACTTGTTGGAAAAATTTTTACCCACTCAAATTGCACTTGGGGCGGAATTACTTTCCTAGATTCTTGCATGAAGATCTCCACTTCTTGGTTGTCCTCTTCTTCCTCACCAACCTCCTCTAGGTCTTTCTCATCACTCAAGTCATAACAAGGAGGTTGTGTGAAATCTACATCAACCTCTATACCAAATCCAATGGGAAAAAGTTCATCAAGATCATTGAGGGAATTGACCAATGTGTAAAAAATCATTAATGATGGAATCCACTTCTTGATCAGTTTCTCTCAATTCTCCATTTACCTCTTCCGGTTCACTTGTCTCACCTTCCTCCCCTTGTTGTGATTCATGCCTCAACTCCTTATCTTCGACTTGAGTTTGCAATCTTTCCTTCACTCCACACTCTTCACTTGAGTTTGGTTCCTCACATTCATCCAGAAAATTGCCTAGGTTGTGGCATGAACGTAACGAGGCTAACTGGGTTAAGGCTTCGGCTAATGTAGCCATAATATGCTCTTGCCTCTTACGAAACTCCTCTTGTTCTTAGACAAGCACTTGGAATACTTCTTTTGTGGATTGATCCATATGTGGAGATGAGGCTTGGATTGATGAAGGTTGAAAAAGAAAATCATGAGGGTTATTGTCTTGGCTTTGTATATAGGAAGGGGGTGGTGTATAGAGTTGGTGACAAAGTGAATAAGTGTTTGGATTCCATAGAGGTAGATGATGGTAATGGTGTGGATAAGTCATCACTCCCTACAATATAATCACAACCTAACTCCAAGCAAAGGGGGTGATAACTCATAGAGAAAATAGAAAGTAAAAAAAATAAAACACATCAATAAACAAAAGAAACAAAATCCTAATTACTAACAAAAACAACCAAAAAACCAAAAAGTAAGCTATTTACAGTATTCACATATTCACAACAACAAAAAATATGACACTAATTGCGTTGTCCCCGGTAATGACATCAAAAACTTGATGGCGAGAGAAATTGTTGGTTCAGAATTTTCTTAATGAGAATTGTGTTGTGAGTATAGTCCAAACCGACAAATAACTCTCATAATCAAAGTTTAGATAAAAAGATTGTCACAATCCAACCAAATATAAACCGGGAGATTTAAATCCCGGGTCGTCTTCCCTCGGACTAGCAATTAGATGTCACACTTTTGGTTGTGAAATAAATGGGGGTTTCAAGCATAGAGCGGAAATTTAAAAGAAATAAAGAATAAATGAACTAATAACGGATCAAAAGACAATTAATGCCAATTAGAAAGAAACAAGATCAAAACTAGTGAAAATGTGATAAATGCATAAAGAGCCTTGACTTGGGAATGAGAGTTAAGGAATCCTATCTTGTCATAACCACAACTATAGTAATTATGATGAGTTAATCTCACTTCATCAACCCTTAGCATCGAGGAGTAAGTCAAGCAAGCATAATTGACCTTAATCCATAAATCCTAGCTAATTTACTAATTAACTTAGTAAAAAGCTAACGTTAGTGGAAACAAGAGCAATTAACAACCCAAAAATTACTACTAAATATCGGACATTATGACTCTAGTATCCTAATTACTCATTTCCCAAGCCAAGGAGTGAAAATCTACTCAAAATTCATAATTGGCATTCTCACAAACACTTTGTGAGCATAAAAGCAAAACATAACAAATTACAAAAGATAATAAAAACTGTAACCAAAGTATGCACAAAATCAATAATAGCAACTTAATCAAGCATATATAAATCATAAAACATCAAATTCATTAACCAAAACCTCAAAAAATCAAAATTGGATATATTAATAAAATAACTTCTATTATAAGAGAGTGAGAGTAAATGTAGTGTAATTAAAGAGAGAGGTAAAGATTACTTATAATAGGAACAAGCTATAATCCAAGATAAAAATTGAAAATGTAAAGTTCTACTATAAACCTAATTAAACCCTAGGAGAGAATTTTCTAAAACTACCCTAAACCTAACTAAAACTATCCAATATGGTGTGTAATGGTGCTCCTCTTCATATGCCATGTTGCCCCTTTGATATAGCTTCTATTTCAGCTTCAGAAACTCCAAAAATTGGGTCAAGAGGCTCCCAAAATCACGAGTCACGTGACTTTTTAATGAAGTCACGCGTCATAACCCTGTGCGTACGCACACTAGCTGAAATTCATCTTGTGCGTACGCATAGGAAGGTGTGCGTACGCATACTGGAGTGTGTGCTTCTCCTTTATTTTCTTCATGAAATATCCCATTTTTCATGCTTCCTTCCACTTCTACCTAGCCGTTCTTGCCTATTGGACCATAAATCACTCAATAAAAAGTATCATGGGATCGAATGAAATAAAAGTGAAACAAAATTGATTAATTCAAGTATAAAATAGCATGTTTTCACATTTAGACACAATTTAGAGAGAAATCACAAAAGTATGCTATTCAAGTGAATAAATACGGGTTTATGTAATGAAATCCATCCAATTCAAGCAAAAAATTATCATTAAATATGGATTCATCAATATTGCAGACTCAACAGCAACACTAAGTTAAATCCAGTTTGAAGTTAAAGTGAACATGTTTAAAAGAGGCTATAGATTCAACCTCCCCTTCTCTAGGCCAGTGAGAACCTTTAGAGGGGTAAGAAAACAGAAGCTCATACTAATCAATCAAGTAACTCAGCTAGCTTATTTTCAATTGGAGCAACAGAGGGGGTTCAGGAGGAAGAAGGAGGCTAAATTTGAAATAGCTAGCTAGAAATAAACAGCATAGTAAGCCTATTGCAAGAATTAAAAGAAGAACAGGAGGAAGTAGAGACAAGATGAAGAAGAAGAAGCATTGTTTAGAGGATGTCAATAATGCTAGTATAGGAGAAGGTGCGACCCAAACAATTGGCACCCAAGGAGGGATGAAAATGCTAGCGTGGAACTATCATAATTTGGAGAACCCCTTGAAAGTTTACAATATTGAAGGGATTATAAAATCTCATTCCCCTGAGGTAGTGTTCTTGAATGAGACTAAGAACATATCTTGACTGTGGATGGAGTTATGAGGAGAATGGGTTTTCATTCGATATTTACTATAGAGCCTAATAGTCTTTTGGGTGGTCTAGTAATGGCATGGAAGGTAGGAATTCGAGTCCATATATTGTCACATGCAAACTTTCTATTTCAATTTTCATTGAAAGAATTCCAAACTCGAAAGAATTGGGAAGTTCTAGCTGTTTATTTGAGTGCTGAAGATTCTCAACTGGAAGAGCAATTCTTTGATTTGATACATGTACTAAAAAATGGTGGACAACAAACTGTTATCATTGGGGACTTTAATTCCATTAAATCACATCAGGAGAAAGAAGAACGATATTAGAGAGAAAAATTAAGAATTCAATGGCTGAATTGGAAAGATTGCAATACCAAATTCTTTCACTCCAAAGTTCAAACTAGGAGTCAAAGAAATAAAATTCTTGCCTTGGAAGATGATGAGCATAATCGGTCAAACGAAGTAGAAGGTATGGCTACTATAGCACAACACTACTTTGAAACATTATTCACATCCTCTAATCCAAGGGAACTGATTGAAGAAATTGAAAGGATGACTTCAAAAATTAATTCAGCAACCAATCGTTCTCTCACCAGGCCCGTTACAGAGAAAGAAATCAAAGCAGTTGTATTCTCAATAAATCCTCTCTCAGCCCCGGATGACGATGATTTGACGGCCAAATTTTTTCAATTTTTTTGGGAGACTATCAAAGCAGATTTAATTTTGCAATTCGGAGTTTCTTTTCAAGAGGTAAACTTTTAAAAGCCTTCAATCATACACATATCTATTTAATTACTAAAGTTCCGATACTACTACTATGAAGCAAGTCATGCCAATAAGTCTTAGCAGTATTTTTTATAAGATAATCTCTAAGATTTTAGTTCATAGAATATAACTGATGATCAACAAAGTGATTAATGACAATCAAAGTGCATTTATTAAAGGGTATTTAATAAGTGATAATGTTATAATAGCCCATGAATTTATGCACTTTCTGAAAAATAAGAGATTTGATGAAAATGACCTTGCTTTGACGCTAAATATGAATAAAGCTTATGGCAGAGTGGAATGGAGTTTTCTATGGGTAGTTATGAAAAAGTTGGGATTCTGTGGTAAGTGGGTGGACTGGATCAAGGAGCTAGTGACTAGTGTCGTATTCTGTTACTGTGGATGGACAAAATTCATGGTTTTTTCAAACCATGTAGAGGGTTGCGGCAAGGTGACCTGCTATCACCCTACCTTTCCTTGTTTTATGTAGATAGACTCTCTCATCTGCTCTACAGAGGAACACAAAGACTGGAGATTTCAGATTTGAGACTAAAGTACATGTGTCCGAAGATTAATCATTTTTTTTGCAGACGATTCCATCCTATTTAGTAGAGCTACATATGAAGCTTGCCAAAACCTAATTCGAACACTACATATATATTTACGAAAAAGTTAGCAGACAAGTAGTTAATTTGGATAAATCTTCGGTTTTCTTTAGCAAGAAGGGAGGGTGGAAGTGGAGAAGATGAGTAAAGTGAAGGTATTTGATCAAAACCGTTTTACATGCTTAATTTGACTTGAATGGCATCGTTTTTGTCAAAATAGGCGCCAAACCAAAACGGCAACATTTTGGCTCATTCCAGCGTGATAAATCATGACACGTCAACGTTGTGACTGCTGACTCATTACTAGAAACATGTCCAGAGATCATTATGATGTCTGGAGTTCTATCTATAATAATAGAATTGGAATCTCAAAAATCAAATTGAATAATTGCGTAAATCTTAAAAATCATTATGAGATTTACTCAAAAATATAGTCTATTAAGTACATAACAATTTTTATTATGCAATTTCTTTTTGTTTAAATCTAGTATAAATTTTAACATATTTTAGGATTTAAGAATAATGCACAAGGATATGTTGTGCATGCTATATGAGATACAATTAGACTTTGTTGCACAGTTATTATTACATTCATTTTCTTTTACATACATGTGTACCCGATTATCTTAATGACCACGTACAATTTTAAAAATAACCAAAAATAGTCACAACATACATCAATGCCAAGAATTATATAACTTAGTTATCTA
The DNA here is from genome assembly GCF_000816755.2 of Arachis ipaensis. NCBI lineage: Eukaryota > Viridiplantae > Streptophyta > Magnoliopsida > Fabales > Fabaceae > Arachis > Arachis ipaensis. Next base: position 21,345,111 of record NC_029788.2, read on the forward strand.
ATACCTATACAGGTCACATTTCTAATTTTCTATATCTCATCACAACGTACGATCAGAGTTATATATGTAGTATATATTTCAATTGAATTATTTTATTTACCATGAACTAAGGAACGATTGGATAAAATAAGGGATAGAGTTAGATAAAATAAGGAACGAAGATATAAGGGAGAGAGTTAGAATAGTATTTATTGTGAAAAAATGGTAGATTCGCGTCTCAGATGGTTTGGACATGTGAGAAAAAGATCGACAGAACACCCAGTCAAAAGGGTGGATGAGATGGAAGATGGATAAGGAGTGAAAGGTAGAGGACAGGAGTGGAGCTACACATATGGAAAGGGGGCAATGGCCCCCCCAAATTTTTAATTCTTGTTAAAAAAAAAAGACATAGCCCCTCTTTTTTTTATATCCCTGTCCCTCCTTTTTTTTGGTACACTTTTTCAGTCCTCCTTTCATTCATAAAAAAAATCAGTCTATTTTTATATAACATTAACAAAGTATAATAGTTTTAGGCTTAGTGTAATAGTTTACTTTATTTAAAAAATAAAATATAAATTTTTCTTTTTTTTCAATATCTTCATTCACTCAAATTTTCTACTTTTACTTTGCAGCAGATAATAATTTTAGTAAATTATTAAACACCGCCCCTCTAAATAGTTAGTCTAGCTCCGCTCTTGGCAGAGGAAGACCTAAGAAGACCATCTATAAAGTAGTCAAACGAGATCTACATATAAACGGTCTCTCTATAGACATGATACATGACATAGTTCAATGATATTGTTTGATTCATGTAATCGACCCCACCTAGTGGGACAAGGTTTTACTATCGTTGTTGTTGTTTGAACTACTATATATATTAATTTCTCTATTATTTTATATTATCATATATAAAATACTATTTTAGTCTTTAATTTTTAGACTAAGTTCTAATTTTATTTTTAACATTTAAAACATTCTATTTTTATCTCAAATATTTTATTTTGTCTTATTTTAATTCTTTAGTCAACTTTTTTTTAATTTTAAAAATGTCTTTTTTCTCTATTGTTATCTTTTTTTTTTTGTTATTTTCTCTCTCAAATTAATACAACAACTATTATGTCACTACACAATAGTTATTTTTGTCATTATTTAAAAGAAAATTATAATAGAAGAAATGGTATTTTAAAAAAAATTAATTTTGACCAAAAAATTAAAATAAAACGAAATAAAATGTTTGGGATAAAAAAAACATTTTAAATATTAAGAATAAAATTAAAATTTAACTTAAATATTAAAGATTAAAATAGTACTTTATCATATCAAAATTATTTGTACACGTAGTATTACTCATTTTTTATTTGATTCTAATCACAATATTGAAGTGCCTTCAATTCATAATGAACTCTCCCACTAAGTTAAAACTCGAAGTCTCTAATTGAAATAATAATAATTTTTTTGCTTTAATTATTAAGATGGGTATAAGAGAAACCACTAGTATTTGATTTGGTGTAAACTCAGTAGCAGTCGACTTCACGTGAAGTTGATATTGAGAGCCTAGATGATTTGACTTATTTGGCTAAATTTTCATCTAACGGTTCTCAGATATTAACTTCACGTGAAGTCGACTTCATCTGAGTTTTCACCGTTTGATTTATCTTTGTTTACTAAGGTAACACCACCAAACTTCTAAGAAAAATTAAACCAATTTTATGTGGATAATATCCTACTCACATGCATGATATTTTGGTAAAATTAATTTTTCATATTTATGCAGGAGGTATTTGGTTTAATTATACAAGAGTTATTAGAAGTGCAAATTCGAATTCTATCACCATGTTTAAAGGTTATATGTAATTTCGAAAACGCTATATGAACTTGTTAATTTGTAATTAAATTCGGTTAAGTACAATTATTTTCTTCTTTTTATCTTCACACGCGCTTCTTGCGTTTTTCTTCTTCTTTTTTACCTTCGTCTATTTCCTCTTTTTATTTTATTGTTCTTCTTTTGTATGTGTCTTTTTTTTTCTCATTTTTTTTATTTTAATTCAGTTTGACTTCTTTTAAAAAAAATAATAAGAAAAAAAATAAGATAGAGATAAAAAACAATAATAACAACAAAGAAGAGAAAAAAACGATAACAGCAAAGAAGAAAAAAAAATGCATCAGAAAATGAAAATCTCTGTGTTTGTATAACAAAAATATATTTATTTTACAGTTAAATTTTTTTATATTTTTTATTTTTTTTTATATAGCTATTCTATGTTTATCTTCAAAATGGAGAAGAAGACAAAATACGACAATAGAAGAAAAAAAACGTAGCGTTAGAATAAGAAGTGGTGCGTTATTAAAGTATGTAAAATTTATGTGCAAGTTTTGTACGAATCATTTTGATTAGGCTAATAACATATTGACTAATTTGATTTAACGTAGTTAACACCAAAAATTTATTCACCTAATACTACTATATAATCTTTAAATATTTCATGACCTTTTATTTTAATATTTTGTTTCTTGTTTTGTATATGCTCTCCTCCCTAATAATATTAAAGAAGTGAGAAAAAGAAAAAGAAGTGCGTTATTAAAATATGTAAAATTTATGTGTATGTTTTGTATGAGTCGTTTTTATTAGGTTAATAAAATATTGGTTAATTTGATTGGAGTTAATTAGTTAATAAGAAAATCTTATTTATGTAATACTATCACATGATCTTTAAATATTGCATGACATTTTATTTTAATATTTTGTTTCTTATTTTTATTTGTACGCTCCCCTCCTAATATTAAAGAAGTGAGAAACAAAAATATCAAATTGCTAAAAAACGAGTTGGTTGGAAATAGATATTCGTGGCCTTATCGTAATCAGAAGCTCTTTAATTTGCAAGATGTATAATTTGATAAGATCCTGTGCTGTCCCATGTTTACTTTTCATCACTACTTTTTATGTTCTGTGTATATGCGATGTATATATAATATGTGCATATTTGTGTGTTCCTCAGTTCGTTGTTCTCAATATAAAAGGAGATACTCTTACTAGCTTTTCATTATTTTTAAAAAATAAAGTTTATTCTTTATTTTATTTAATATCCATTAATTTGAATTTTTTATGATATATATAATTTTTTTTCTTACTTTACTTTTCATTAAAAAAAACACACACACACAGAGATGCCTTTCTCATAGAATAAAAAAAAAAAATTATATCTGAATATTAAAAATTTCATATAGAAATATGACTTTTTTTTTTATATCTCAATTATTCAATATCGAATTCTGGATCTTAAAATTATTCATTAATAAGAAGGAATATTTGCCCACTTACTCTACCATATGCTGTTCATTTTTTTTTTCCATCTTAGTTATATTCTGCTGACTTTCGAACCGAAAAAAGGAAAGTTATTTGTTCACTTCTGAGTGCATGCAATTTTTAATTAGTTAGAAGCGTATTTTAATCTTTTAAAACGAAATTGAAATTTTTTATTTTTAATTAAAGAAATTTAATCCTAAAAAGATATTTTAATCTTTATATTAATCCTAAATGAGATATTTTAGTCTTTTTAATTTACTTCAAGGATATTTTAATTTTTTTTAATTAAATCCAAATATTTTTATTTCTAATTCATTTTAACGTTAATTCTAAATGGTATTTTAGTCTTTTTAAAATTAATATTGGTAGTAGTATTTTAATCATTTTAAAATTAAACAAAGTATTAATT
>NC_029788.2:21350161-21352615 GCF_000816755.2 Arachis ipaensis
TTTTAGTTTTTCAATTAATAAAAATGGTATATTTTTTTTAAAAAAATAAATTCAAATTTTATTTATAGTATTAGGTAAACAAAATTAATCCAAAAAATTATTTTAACATTTCTAAAATTAATCTTTGAAGGATATTTTAGTCTTAAAATTAACCAAAAAAAGAGTTTCAAAATCAGATTTCTAATTTATAAGATTAAACAAATTAATGTTAAGAGGTTTTTTCAGTTCTTTAAAAATTAACTAAAAGGATACTTTTATTTTTGTTTTTTGAGAAATTTAAAAACTACTTTAATTCTTTTGTAAAATTCATCAAAAAGGAATTTTCGTCATTCCATTATTAATGGCAAGAATGTCTTATCACTTTATTCTATCTTAGCCTTTTTGGAAACTCCTTCCATATATATATTATGCTGTTTGGAAAATATGAATCATAGCTTTTTATTTATAGAGTAAAGTATCGCTTTTGTCCCAACGTTTGGCGTAAATCCTATTTGTGTCCCTAACGTTTAAATCGTCCTATTTGTATCCCTAACATTTGTAAAAGTGATTCAATGTTATCCTACCGTCAATTACACATCATGAGCGCTTTAGTTTGAGTTTTAAAAATCTCTTCTTGAAGTTAGAAAACAAATGTTTGGGATAGAATCAATGATCTACTCCGAAAAATAGCTCATCAAATGTTGAAACTAATTCCTACAACATTTACATAATTCACTTTTCTAGGGATATAATTGAATCTAAATACAAATCGTAGGTATAATATTAAAATCGAACACATCCAAATGAGATCTAATTGAGAATGAATACATTCAAGTGAGAATAATTGAAAAATATAATCTGATTTGTTAGTATAATTGATAGTAGGATAACATTGAATCACTTTTATAAACGTTAAGGATACAAATAAGACGATTTAAACGTTAGGGACACGAATAGGACTTACCCCAAACGTTGAGACAAAAACAATACTTTACTCCTATTTATATAATTGTTTCTCTCTTCAAACTTACGTACTCCCCAAATTAACATTCACACATAAAATAAAAGATCCTCATGCTTCACCAAGTAACAAACCCTAATATTCCATACATTTCTCTAGAATTATCTTTGATTTCTAGTAGCTTCCAGCAAAGCAAAGCTACCAATCATGGTGGATCAAGAAATTTGAAGGCAAGAAAGGAACCAAACCAAAGAAATCCCAAGAAAAGCTGCTTCAGCAGGTGGGGGTGTTCAACATCATTGGAGCTTTACGACAATCCATGGAAGATAAAGAAAAAGCTGACGACGAGCGACCTCGGGAAGCTGAACCGGCTCCTCTTCGGGTCCGATTTGCTGGAGAACCTGATGGTTCCGCTGCTGAGCATAGAAGCGCAAAGAGAAGCTTCGTGCGGCATGGGAACCCCAATTAGGGTTTGGGATGTTGATACCATGTCCATGCACTATCTTATTCTGAAGCGTTGGGCTTCTTTCAAGAGCTATGTTTTGATTGGGAAATGGAACAAAGAGTTTGTGAGAAGAAGGGAGTTGAAGAAGGGTGATGTTGTTGGCCTTCACCGGGATTCATATCGACAATGCTTCAACTTCTCTGTCCTTAAGCGTGCCGGTGATCGCTATTAACCACACATTCCTTTGGTAACTCCTTGCATCAAAATATTATGTTAAGTAGTTTAATTAAGGGTAAAGTACTAAATTGGTTCTTACGTTTGGGCGTAATTTTATTTTGATCTTTAAAATTTAAAGTGTTCTATTTAAATTCAAAAAAGTTTTATTTAGTTTCAATTTAGTCCCACCAAAAGTCAAAGATAAATAATTAACAAAATGTCCTACATGATAGCAGTATAAGATCAAAATCGATAATCTAGAGAATAAGTACAAGCTCCAGAGGCACAAAATTAACCGTGGATGCATCAATACATTTATTTATCATTTTTCTTATAATTAAAATGAAATATTTTCTATAAAACTAAAAAAAATGTTAAATACATGTATTGATGCATCCACGGTTGATTTTGTGCCTCTGGAGTTTGTACCTATTTTTCAAATTATCGACCTTATTCTTATATTGCAGAATTATCGACCTTATTCTTATACTGCTGTCATGTAAGACATTTCGTTAATTATTTATCTTTGACCTCACAGTGGGACTAAATTGAAGTTAAATAAAACTTTTTTGGATTCAAATAGGACACTTTAAACCTTAAGGACCAAAACAGGATTACGCCCAAACGTAGGGGACTAATTTAGTACTTTACTTTTTAATTAATCAATTAAAATGTCTCATCATTTTAATTATTACCCTCTCATGAATTGAATATTCTATAACATGCAGATGCAAAAAACATCATAGTAATATATAAAAGATTTTTGAATAAAAATTTGTATACGCAGCAGATTAGAAGTACTTGATCTGCTAATAAATTAATACTGCAATTTAATATATTATCAGTGATATTA
>NC_029788.2:21353574-21408896 GCF_000816755.2 Arachis ipaensis
TGCTAGAATGGAATCCGTCAATTAAAGAGAATTTGTGGTCAGTTTTAATCAATTTTTTTCATGAAAATAAAAGTAATTAACTTGTTCAAATAACTCCTTTAATAATATTTATTAAATATTAGTTAGTTGAAAATTATACATGAACAAAAAATACAAAATTCAATGATTATAAACAGTATAATAAATTTAAAAAGATATAATGATATTATATGACAATAAAGTGATATTCTTTTTGTAAAGGATTTAATAAATTTCATAACCTTAAATTTAATATTTGACGCAATTCATATGATGACCATAAAACTCAATTTAAACATTTGTAGTTTAGATAGGATTTCAATTTAAACTGATCAGTTTAATGACTTTTCATTAAATTGGGTTGATGATTAAAGAATCAAATTACGAGTTTCCTGTATTCTCACTTAGCTCTGGAATGGATGAATCATATTTTAAAACATTTTGACACCTCCAGGTAGGATGAACGCGGATTGGATCGAATCAAATATGGCCAAAATTTTGATCTGATTTGTATTAAAATAATCGGATCGGATCGAATTTAATATCTACGATTTTTAAGCTTGACAGATGTCGGATATATCCGCAAAATATATAAATATTTTAAAAAAGTTTTTTTATTAAAAATTTCAATAAAATTCTTTTTTCTATTCTTTTAAATATGCTTACTCTTAGAATATTATTAAACATACTTTCCTAAATAATAAAAATAAAATAATACAAGATATATATGATCATTATTAGTTAAAATAAAATATAAAAAGAATAATGATTCATTTATTTATTTATTTTTGTGGATCTGCGGATATGCGGGTATCTACATAAAATCTGCAATCCGATCCTATTAATGTGCGGGTCAGATCCGATCGGATAACCTTGCGGATTGGATCGATATCCGTAATTTTTAGAACGGATTCGAATAAACACCATGAATATGCATATCGGATTCGATATGAATATTCCTACCTCCAAGGCTCCCTCTCTATGAATGGTCAATACTGACAAGTTTATTTAGAAAATGATTCATGATAAAATGGTTTCTCCAACCATTCTATTTTTTCTTTAAAATTAAATGTATAAAAAAAATAATTATTCTAAGTGAACAACACAATATAATAATGTTAGAAAGACAATAATTTAAAATTACTTTATTTAAGTTAGTATCTATAATTTTATATTTATAACATCTATAATTACATACTTATTACATCTAATAGTATATATTTATTCAATAACAATTAATAAATGCAAACAAAAGCAAATAAAAAAAAAAAGTTATGATTATCTATTTCTAAATTTTGACTCCCAAACATTTTTTTAATAATAAATACATGATAAATTTGTCAATGTGAAATTAGATTCATAAAGTAATGAGTGTCATATAAGATAGATAAATCTAAGCATAAATTGCTCGTTGAATGATGTATATTTCTAGTATTTGTTAAGTAGGAAGAATTAAAGTATATATTAAAACCGTAATGCTGGAAAAAATTTATTTTATTTAATATTTATTAATTGTTATAATAATTAATAAATATTAAATAAAATAAATTTTAGTTATTTTTTATTAATTTTTTTTGTTATCAAAACATTTTCGATATCAAAATAAAGTGAAGAATCTGGCTTTTAAAAAGAAACGAACGTATAAGCCTGCAAAAGGAAAGAATGTATGCAAGATATCAAAAGTGCGACAAAATGGAACTGGATTCAAAAGTAAAATATGTGTGCACTATCAGTAGCATTTTTAAAAGGAACGATTCTAGTTTTATTGTTTTAAAGTAAAAAACAGTACTTTAGCGTTAGGGTATTTTCAGGCCTTTTGCTATTGTAGCAACCACATATGAAATACCTTACCCTTAATAGGTCGAGCAAATTTCAAATTTGATTTTTGTCTATTTACACGAAGAAATTGAAATTGTGATTTTTCAAAAAAAAAAAAAAAAACATAGTTTAAAGTTTAAAAATTTATATGTAATTATCTTAAGAGTTGTTAGATGATTTAATATATTTGACTAAATTATCATTTAATAACTCTCAATTATCAAATTTAATATGAAGACAAATTTCAATTAGTTCTTGTAACGATTGCAAAAAAACAAGTTGAAATCGCTTTAATTTTTAGTTTGTTAACTCATTTGTGCAATGTTGTTAGAGCTTCGTGTAAACGAAGAGATATGCTTCATGATAACAATTGAAGCATTACGAAGCGGAAAAATTTCTAGTGGACGTGGTTTGAATAAGGAAATAGCTTTAAAAAGAACTGGAGACACTAGATGTGGTTCACACTATGAAACTATATTTAGATTAATTTCTTTGTTTCCTTCCATAGTCAATGTTCTTGAATATGTTGAGGAAGATGGAAATAATTCAGAACAAAGAGGTAAAGCATGTCATTTATTGAATATCATTCAATCCTTTGAATTTATTTTCAACTTGCACTTGATGAAAAATATCTTGAGAGTTACTAATGAATTATCTCAAGTGTTACAAATGAATGATTAAAATATTGTAAATGCTATGACATTTGTTAAAGTGTCTAAACAACGGTTGTAAAATATAAGAGATGATGATTTGTCTCTTTTACTTGATGAAGTCTCATTATTTTGTGCCAAATATAATATTACTGATCCAAAAATTGATGATATATTTGTGTCACAAAGAAGATCAAGACACAATGCTCAAAAGATCTCAAATTTGCATCATTTATAAGTTGAGATATTCTATCAAGTAGTTAATAGACAACTGCAAGAACTCAACAATCGTTTTATAGAGGTGAATACTAAATTGTTTCTTTGTATAACTTGTCTGAATCCAAGATACTCATTTTTTGCGTTTAATAAGGAGAAGTGATCCAATTAACTCAATTCTATCCATTTGAATTTTCTTCCACACACTCAACTTTTGGCACTTGATATTCAACTGGAGAACTTCATACACTAAATTGCTTCATATTAGATATGCGTTCTGCTGATCAATTTTCAAACTTAAATAAGATTGGTGCTCTTTCTCAAAAATTGGTTGAGACTCGAAAAAATATTGTTTATCCATTAGTGTTTCTTCTTTTGAAGTTAGCTTTAGTTTTTCCCATAGCAACTGTATCAGTTGAAAGAACTTTCTCTGTTATGAACATCATAAAGAGTCGGCTTCGTAACCGTATGGGAGATGAATTTTTAAATGAATGTTTAGTGACATGTATAGAAAGAGAGACATTTAATTGTATTAACAATAAAAACATTATTATTCAATCTTTTTAAAATATGAAACCAAAAAAATAGAATTCTAAATTACTATTTGTTGTGAGACAATGCGACTCTTCCATAAAATTGAGACGATGGCCATGTGAGATTAGTTGAAAATCCGATGGTCCATGTTCTTTCAAACTAAAATGATATTATCGCAGGACTAAATCATCCTAACCATTTATGTTTGCGACACTTGAACACCCAACAATTTTAATAAAAATAGGTCAATCATGGTTTCACTACTAGAAAAAGAGTTGCAATAGATTTTTATTTTATATCAACGGATATTGTCTGTTATAATATTTTACCAACGAAAAATCTCATAAAAATAGCCATCCAAAATTTGCCAAAAGCATCTAGTTTTTTTAATAATTTTCCGTTGATAATATAAAGTGCAAGATTTCTAAGGTACCAACGAGTTATCTGTTTGTCATTGGCAAAGCTAGAATCATACTCGTTCTGGCAAAGGAAAACATCAAGCATGATTATTTTTTGAAGTTACAAAATTAGAATAATAAATTATAAATCCTAGATGAATTAATGATAATAAATCCCAACATTCAAAATTGAAATGAAAAATTAAGAAAAAAAATATAGTCTACCATAACTTGTGAAGCAACTCTGCATAACAACACGACAAAAAAGATGGCAAAGCAAAACGGCAAAAATTAGTTTTAGCAATGGATGATCATGTCTGTCAAAAAATTTTGCGCAAATTTCACCATGTCTATTATTGACCAAAAAAAATAAAAAAAAACGTCACCAATTTTGTCGATAACTCTGACAAATATATTCCGTCACTAAAATTTGTCAATAATTGAGAGTTTTCTAACAGTGTTTTCAATATCCTACAAATTTTGAAACAATAAAATTATCACCAAATAGTTTTAGTTTAAGACAACAGGAACACTAATAGGAGACTGCTTAACGGAGGAGTCGTATTGTTTTACGGTAAACATGATCAAAGATCATGTGTCTCTTCTTTTATCATGAATCACAAAATTATTCTTCGTGTTAATAGACAAAGTCAAATTTCAAATATGATATAATAAATAATGGAAAACTAATGATTTTTGTACATTTTTTCCAAATGTTTTTAAAATTCCGTCTAAGCTACACCCGCGATACATAGTCGGTCCTTTTTGTGTTAGGCCTTCAGACACCTCACATAAAAACTTAGTCGAATCTTTATGATATGGATTAAAGACGTTATTACGCTTAACTTAGGTTGTTGCCCAGAAGCAATAATGTATTGTGTGGCTTGTCTACAGTGTCAAATGAGCAAGGGTTACTGCATCGGTGCCTGGGTGCAGTGTTAAATGAGCAAAAGTGATAAACTCTAATAATTTTGTGGTTTATCTTGCATTGAACTTAGTAGATTTTATCAACTTTTTTCACATTTATTCAATGAAATAGCATGGTTTTGTGAATTTCTCCTAAATTGTGCTTAAGAGTGAAAACATGTTTTTTAGACCCTTGATTTGCTAAATTTAATTCTCTTTAATTCCATTTGATACCTTGATGTGTCTGTTTAGTGATTTCAGGCTTAAAAGGCAAAGATTGGATTGAAGAAGTGAAGAAAAAGCATGCAAAATGGAGAATTCATGGAGAAATAAGGATTTGGTGGAAATCATGTCCACGCGTACGCGTCCACGCGTACGCATGCCTCACGCGTACGCGTGAGGAAGGAAACTCGCCAGGCCACGCGTACGCGTGACACTTGTCACATGACCTCATTAAAGGAATACGCTGGGGCGATTTTTGGACTTGCTAGAGTCCAATCCAACTCATTTCTGAAGCTATTTGAGGCAGAATTCAAGAGGAAACAATTAGAATAGTTTAGAACCATATTTTAGGGTAATTTTCTAGAGAGAGAAGTTCCCTCTTTTCTCTAGAATTAGGGTAGATTTGGGTTAATTTCATCTTAGATTTAGGTTTTAATCTTGTTTTGATTTTGTTTTCCTTAAAATCTCTTGTTCTTACAACTTTATTCTCTTAGTTTTTCTTGTTAATTTCTCTTTTATGTCACTTTTTAGTTTATGAACACTCTTGTTACTTTTAATTCCATTTAATGCAATTTGATGTCTTATGTTCTTTTCTTATTTGCTTGAGTTATTATTGTTATTTTCTAACATTTGGTAGTTTAGATTTTATATTTCTTGCAATTTAATATGCTTTTATTTTTAGGCACACCAAATGTTTGATAAAATGCTTGGCTTAGTTTTAGAGTAGATTTTGTACATTCTTGGCCTGGAAAGAGAAATTAGGTGCTCTTGAGTCATTAATACCCAATTTATGTTGGTGATCTAGAGTTGTTAGTTAATATTATTTCTATTGATACTAATCTTTTGCTAATTCAATTAGTAAGTTGATTAGGACTTATGGATTGAGATTAACTAGTTTTATTTGATTTTCTCCCAATGTTGGAGATAACGTAATAGGCTTGACTCTTGGTAATTGTTGTGTCATGATTAATGACTAGGATAGAAAACCTTGATTTTTGCCATGAATGCCTCTTTAGTATTTGTTAACTTTAGTTGATTGCTTTATTTCATTCCTTCTACGCCCGACACCCCTCGGAGCATTCTAACGAGGAGGAGACCCAGCATGAGCAGCCGGCAAAGGCACAGCCACCCGCAGCAGACGATGGACACGATGCGATGACCCCTCTTACCTGGCTTGATTTGATGAGCATCGAGGTCAATACTAATATTTAAGTGTGGGGAGGCCGCCTTCATCGACAGAGTTATTTTGGGTAAACCATTCCATTCTAGACATTCTTAAATCTTTTCATTCTCAGCACTTGCATCTTTATTTTAGTATACTTTTGGATTTTTTTATATATTAGTTATTTTGAATATTCTCTAGGTATCGTACTTTACACTTGTGCTTGTATATATTTTAGATTTTTAATTAGTTTGCACTTTTTTATGTTGGTAGTATATAGATATATATAGTTATTGTAGTGGATTAGTTGTGATTGGAAATGCAGATATTTGAATCTAGTTTATTCCGATACACATGAGAAATTGAGTTGATTGAAAATGGGGAATAAACTAAGGATTTTAAAATTTTCACAATCATATCATATCATTTTATATATAATAAAGGTTGGTCAATTTGATGGGATTTCCAAAGAAACTCTTCTTTTTCTTAAAAAGGGCATTAAGATTCAAAATGATTTGGGTTGAGACTTTTTCACTAAAACTTGCATAATGTATATAGTTTGGAATATGGTTTTTGAGATAAAGAACACACAAGATGTGATTTTTTTAGCCTAATTGTATGGTTATATCATTTAACCATGATTTTGATTCTTGTATGTTTTCTTCTCTATGTTTGTAATCTTTGGTTTGTTCCATTCTATATGTCTATTATTTAGTGTATATTTATGTATTTATGTGACTGAGTTCATCATTTTATTATAGCTCACTTAAACCCAAATAGCCTACCATTTCATTTACCTTGGTTTGTCGTTTCGAGCTTTTTAATTCCCTTTTATTCTTTATATTACCACATCACTAACTTTAAGCGGAAAATAATTAATTGTCCTATTTGAATCTTTGGTTAGTTTAAGATAGTGAGTATGTGTGTCAACTAAGTGTGAGAAAATTTGGAAACTTTGGTAGATGAAAATGTGTTTTATGCTTATTGAGAAATATTGAAAATTTGGGTACACTCATGTAATAGTATGGAAACCATATGTCTTGATGTCTTTTGTATATATTATGTTTCATATGTTAAAAAAAAGAGAGAAAAAGAAAAAATAAATAGGGGACAAAATTACCCCTATGAGAAGCTCAATAAAATTTTCGTGCATATGTGATTGAATTGAATTTGATACATGAGTGTGTATATATATGTAAAAGTGGGATTTTAGGTAGTTAAGCTTGATAATAGAAGTATGTAGGTTGCGTATGTATTAGGTGAGAACTTAGGTTAAGCAAAGATTCAAATTTTAGCTCACTTGCCCATACATATATCCTTACCTCTACCCTTAGCCCCATTACAACCTTGAAAATTCCTCATGATATTTGTATATGTACATTAAATATTTGTTGATTGGTTAGATGAAGAACAAACTTTAGAAAGCATGATTAGGAGGGAATTGAGTGGATTGACCCTAAACACTTGAGCAATTAGAGTGCATATACACATCCGGTGAGTGTTCAATTGATCAATTCCATATTTCCATCTTTGATCATTGCTTATCTTGCAAGTTTGTAAATTTGTTTGAATAAATCAATTCAATTGTGAATTTGATTTTGTTATGATTATTTTGGCCTTTTGATTGTGCATACATACTTTCATGGAAATTTGATTTACTTTGACTACATATATGCTTATATATAAATAGATAGTAATTAGAATAGTTATATGCATATAGACAATTTGCATGTAGATAGTACTTGCATTGAATAAATATTGATACCTCTTTCTTGTATTTTTCTTGATTTAGCATGAGGACATGCTTGGTTTAAGTGTGGGGAGGTTGATAAATCCCAATTTTGTGGTTTATATTGTATTGAATTTAGTGGATTTTATCAACTTTTCTCACATTTATTCAATGAAATAACATGATTTTGTGAATTTCTCCTAAATTATGCTTAAGAGCACAAACATACTTTTTAGGCCCTTAATTTGCTAAATTTATTTCTTTTTAAATCCATTCGATTCCTTGATGTGTCTGTTTAGTGATTTCAAGCTTAGAAGGCAAAGATTGGATTGAAGAAGTGAAGAAAAAGTATGCAAAATAGAGAATTCATGGAAAAATGAGGATTTGGTGGAAATCACGCCCATGCGTACACATGCCTCACGCGTACGCGTGAGGAAGGAAACTCGCTAGGCCACGCATACGTATGACCCACACATACGCATGACACTTGTCACGTAACCTCATTAAAGGAACACGTTGGAGGCAATTTCTGGACTTCTTGGAACCCAATCCAACTCATTTCTGAAGCTATTTGAGGCAGAATTTAAGAGGGAACAAGGGGAGAGCAATTAGAATAGTTTAGAACCATGTTTTAGAGTAGTGTTCTAGAGAGATAACTCTCTCTCTTCTCTCTAGAATTAGGGTAGATTTAGGTTAATTTCATCGTAGATTTAGGTTTTAATCTTGTCTTGATTTAGTTTTCCTTGAAATCTCTTGTTCTGACATCTTTATTCCCTTAGTTTTTCTTGTTAATTTCTCTTTTATGCCACTTTTTAGTTTATGAACACTCTTGTTACTTTTAATTTCATTTAATGCAATTTGATGTCTTATGTTTTTTCTTGCATTTGGTAGTTTAGATTTTATATTTCTTGCAATTTAATATGCTTTTATTTTTAGGCACACCAAGTATTTGATAAAATTTTTGGCTTAATTTTAGAATAGATTTTGTGCATTCTTGGCTTAGAAAGAAAAATTAGGTGCTCTTGAGTCATTAATACCCAACATATGTTGGTGATCTAGAGTTGTTAGTTAATATTGTTTCCATTGATGCTAATCTTTTACTAATTCAATTAGTAAGTTGATTAGGACTTATGGATTGAGATTAACCAGTCTTATTTGATTTTCTCCCAATGTTGGAGATAACATAATACGCTTGACTCTTGGTAATTATTGTGTCATGATTAATGACTAAGATAGAAAACTTTGATTCTCAATCTTTGCCATTAATGCCTCTTTAATATTTGTTAATTTTAGTTGTTTACTTTATTTTATTGTCATTTATATTCTTGTCTTCTTATTATCAACCCACCTTTGTGAACCTATACAAGTGTTGTCTAATATTTAAAATAGGCAACTTATTAAAATATTTCTTAAAGCCAATATGTAACTAGTAGAAGGATTGTCTTTTTGACAAAAATAAAAGTTATTTTTCTAGTGAAAATACAAAAAATAAAATAAAATTCACAATAACATTTTTTTTTGTTTGTACGTGTGTAATAATTTTAATTAATAAATAAATTTGAACACAATAGAAAAAATTCAGAAGAGACAAAATAAAGAATAATAAAGTTCTAATTAAAATAAATATTAAAAGATTCGGTTAGTGTTTAAAATATAAATTTATTAATAATGCTCAACAAAATAATAAAATCCTTGTTTGACATTAATTATCATAATAATATAGTAATTAATATTTGTCAAAAAAGTATCAATTTACTTGTATATTTTTATCCATACTTGACTTGTCCCATATACTAAATCTACAAATAATACATGACAAAATATGAGTAATTTATCTTTAAAGAAAAATTATAATGAGAGAGTTTGGTGTTTCTTTACATAATCACATAACATAAAGTAAGTATCGCTTTACATAATCACATAACATAGGTAAGGCTGTGTGATGTGCCCAAGCATAAGAAGTTATATTCTTTTCAAGCATTAATAATAAGGAAAAGTATATGGAACCAAGAGGTTACCAGCCAAAAACTAAACAAAACCACATTAATTTATATTAATAATTAATTTTAAATTTTTTAAATACAAAATTTAAAAAATTTAAAATTGATTAAGTAAACCTAATAAAACATATAAAAACCTTCCTCTTCTCTCTCACATTAATCTACCAACCTCCAACAATCACACACACAGACCTCTCTCTCATCGTCAGGCCCTCTCCACCTCTCCACCGCGACCCACTCCTCTTCTATCACTGACATCTGGCTCGTTGGATTCGCCACCGTCGACAAGAACCGCTTCCCTTTCGTGAACCAGATGTGTTACCGAAGCCGCAAAAACTTATATTCACTGAAACATGGCTGTCCATTCTATGGCTATGTCCTCAAATTTGGGTTTAGTTCACACATCTCTGTAGGAAATGCACTTATAAATATGTATGCCAAATGTTGTTGTTTGGATGGCTCAATTTTCTAGAAATGCCAAATAGAGACTCTGTTTCATGGAGCACTTTGATCAGTGCCTACGGTCTTCATGGATGTGGTGACCAAGCATTGCAACTTTTTCATGAAATGCAAGAACGAAGAGGAGTGAAGTCAGACACAATTACCTTACTCATCGTATTATCTGCTTGTAATCATGTCGGTCTTGTAACTGAGGCACAACTGGTATTCAAACAAGCGAGTGCAGATTGTAAAATTCAATTAACCTTAGAGCACTATGCATGCCTAATTGATCTTCTTGGAAAGAAATATAAAAAAATATTCATTTAATATGAAAAAAATACCCAAAGGTATTTTGATGGTTGTTGGCTAATACCCTCTTGGTTTCCTAGCATTGTTGTAATAATAATACTTTAAATTCAGATAATTAGACGGAAAACAACAAGAAATTACCACTTACTGTGATGGATTAAAATTAAATGGATTCTCTTCTTGATCAAGACTTCCCTTGTCCCCAAAACTTATCCTTCCAATGCCATCATGTCCAAAACACATGGAAACTGAATCTGCTATGAAGCCTTCCCTTGATATTTTCTCCATTCTCAGCCCAAACAAACCATTGGGAGTAGCAACATTTAAGAATGATCCACTATGTACTTATCCATGGCTGCAACACGTGCGTTTATTGGTAACTTTTAAATGAATTGTTGAGAAAAATGTGAAGGAAGAAAAGAAAATGAGTGCTAGGTAAACAATGACTATCTTGAAAAACATGAACAACCACTAATTAAATTTAAGATTAATTTACTCTTTTAACCCTATTAATTCACATTATTCACACATTGTTCAAAAATGTTGTTGGTTACCTATACTTTTCCAAAAAAAAATAAAAAAATAAAAAATGAGACACTAAGTGAGAATCATATTGTCAAGGTAATTTAACAAAGTAACTGACCCAAATATAATATTTGCCTCAACAAAGTCATCATTATTATCTTCTTGCGTTAAATGCAGAACATCCTCTACTAGCATTTCCGACGTAGAAGTTTCAGCAAAGACATAAGAGACCATGTAGGGGGCAGTTACTGAATGTTCCAGGGCATTGGTTGCAATGCATGCACGCACAGGCTATTGTTACAAGTCACCATTTTGCTCGTTGTTGATCCATTAGGACTATGCGCACTAAGGTCAAAATCCTGCAAAAACAACAATCGTCATTCAAAATCATAAACAGGCAACAGCAATAACTAATACAGAAAAACTTTATAATTATAAAGTTATAACTCATAACTAATTGTAGAGATTCTTTTTTACTTCATCCACAGATAATGAGAAAGAGATCAAAGTGAACATACAAGTGCCAAGGAAGAAGCAAACACCGAGCCATCAGTAGCTGCACATCTGGTGCAATCACAGGTGTTCATACACTAGCCGAGCTATAGGGTCGGGTTGCCGAAAACAAAGGGACCGACCTCATGAAAGGTTGGTCTGCTACCGACCTCTTCACAAAGAGCTCGGCAAATCTCTACTAAGGTCCAAAAATGCCCAAAACGAAGAGCCACCGCCTACTAAGAAGCGGTTGGCAAAAGATATGATCTCACCCATGAAAAGATAAGATAAAATAAGATAACAAACTTATCTCAAGGAAGATCGACCAACACCATTATAAATACACTAGAGCACCCAGGTATAACTCATACTCCGATTCTACAAAAACTTGCCTAAAACCCGTACTGACTTAAGCATCAGAGTCTTGATGCCAGGGCATCTTAGGCTAGTTTCACTAGCCTTTTTCTTTGTTTTTGATGGGTTTTATGCACTTTCTTGAGCTATAAGTAAGCAAATTGGGTAGAAATTCATGTATGCGTAGGAGCAAGATGCAGGAAAGCCAGGTGCTAGCTAGGTGTGGTCTCCTGCCATTGGCTTAGCCTTAGCTCAACCCTTGCAATTGGTCAGCTACACACGTCGCTTTCATTTCCTCTTTTATATCCCCACGCGAATAGATTCCTTGCCTTGACTTGCCCTAAGCAATAGGGATTCAATCCAGCCATAGGCCATAGCTAAGAGCATAGCAGGGAAAGGAAAGCTTTTCTTGCTAATTAGGTGCTATCATCGTATTATAATGATCATCCCGTCTGCCTTTCTGCTTGAAAGCTTGAACCAGGTTTTGGAATCGGCATTACCGTAGATATTCATTCAACCATGAGTAATTTGATGCAATTTCACGATGATTTATGCTATGATTACTTGTATGCTAAGAATGATAAGAATTCTCATGATTTTAGTAAGGCTTTGATGCATTCATTGGTTGATGATAGTTGAAGGAAAGCATAGAGGAAAGTTGAAGAAGGAGCATGGAAAGGATGAAGAGGAAGCAACGTTGGTGGCCAAGTTGGACCACCAACGTTTTCTCAAACATTGGAAGAGAAACAGAACACTTCTCTGCATGGTGGCTGATGCTCACATTTGAGGTAGTGTTGGACATCCAATGTTACCCCCAACGTGGTGATAAAAACTTCAATTCTGGAGCTAAGTGAATTTTGAGTGGCACGTACGTGTGAAAAAGCAAATTTTGATATCCGCACGGAAGCGTACAGTACGCGTACGCATTAATGAATTTTTTTGACCCTTTTGCGCAGAAGCGCAAGGTACGCGTACGCACCAAAACCGAACGTTGGAGGTCCAACGTTGCCTCAAATACTACCTCCAACGTCCACGATGCCAAGCCCAGAAATTGGAGTTGAGAATTTTGAATCGACGCGTACGCGTCAGTCAGATGAAAAAATACCAATGTACGCGTAAGCGTACAGTATGCGTGCGCGTGAATAAGCATTTTTTACCATTTTGCGCGGAAGCGCACGGTACGCGTACGCGTGAAAACGCCAATGTTGGAGGAAACATTGGAGGTCCAACGCTGAGGCCAACATCCCCTGCTTCCTTTTAAAACTGTAAAATGAAAATCTGGCATCCACGCGTAAGCGTACAGTACGCATACGCGTGGATGAGCATTTTTGACCTTTTGCGCGGAAGCACACGGTACGCGTTCGCGTGGTTAGCTAATGTTGGCCCTCCAACGTTGAGTCAAATGCCAATGACAGCAAGCTTTCTGGTTTTGCTGGTTTGTTTTAAATGACGTTTGAGTCAACGTTGGCCCTCAAATGTTGACTCAAACGTGAAGCATCAGGATTCAAATTTTTTACAGATCTCTTCTCAACACCAAGGGCAACTATTGAAGCCATCTTCAACCCAATCCCATCAAGGCCAAAAGTCCAATTCAAGGCTTGAAGATCAATGGAAGAAAGTGTATAAATAGCTTAGAATTTAAGTTAGCAAGGACCTTTTTTTCCCAATTTTGGAAATCTTACACTTACTGCACTTTTAATTTCAGAATGTATTTTACAATTCCAATTTCCATTATGAGAGCTATAAATAACTAAATCCATCTTTATTGGGTTAGGGAGCTCTATTATAATTCAATGGATCAATAGTAGTTTTCAGCTTCTTCTTTCTTTTCTCTTGATTTTTGTTAGAAAGCTTTCGATCTTAATTCAATTGGATAGTTGTCTTGAGAGAGAAGATATCCATAATTGGAATTCTTCAGAGCCTTGAGAGAGGAATGAAGAGTTCATGCTAGAATTGCTTTCTCACATTGGATTAGATTGGGGTTTGGACAGATATAGTGACATGTAATCTTACCAACACTTTGATCTATGAATTTGTGTGGTATAGTCAGTGACCAAATTTTAACTCTTCCCATGAGCAATTAAATCAAGACATTGGGCAATTGTTCATGCTTAGAGAGATCGGTGAGCTAAGACATTGCGATCCGATCATCTAAGATTGCCAAGCAATGTCAATAAATGCATTGATTGAGGAAGAGATGAAAATGATTTGATCCGGAGAGTTCAATATCTTCAAAAACCCAATGAATCCCCCATCTCTTATCTTATCCATTCTATTTACATTATGTTCTTTAATTTCATGCTTAATTCTCTGATCCCATTTTTTAATTCTAGCAATTTAATATTCTGTCACTTTAATTCCCTGCAATTTAATTTTCTTTTCCTTTAATTTCTTGCAATTTAAGTTTTCCGCCATTTTACATTCAGCAATCCCAATTTCAATTCCGATTCTGCTCAACTAGTGTAATTCTTTAATTAATATTGCTCGATCTACCAATCCCTGTGGGATTCGACCTCACTCTTTTGTGAGTTTTTACTTGACGACAATCCGGTGCACTTGCCGGAAGGAAATTTATTGAGAGGCAAATTCCCGGGTATCAAGTTTATGGCGCCGTTGCCGGGGATTGGTTTTGTATTAACAATTACTAAATTGAAGAATAACTAGATTGAGCACTTTTATTTTCGTTTGATTTATTGCATTTTAATTTCAGCTGTTCCTTTCATTTGTTGTGATTTTTGGTTATTTATTTTTAATTTCTTTTACTTCTTTACTTTCCAGCAAGCTAACCTACTAACTATTTGATAAATTACTCTAACCAAGCTAACTATACTCTGTTTTAGTAGCCTCTACACTTGTTGTTTCTTGTACTTGTTCATTGTATGACAGGTAGGAGAAAGGAAATTTCAACCTCCTTTGATAGTGAACCGGAAAGAACCTTCCTGAGATTAAGGAGGGAAGCAAGAGGAAAGAGGGTTGTTGGTGTAGAAGAAGAGGAGGAATACTTTGATATAACCATGGAGGATGATATGAAAAACCATCATGAAGAAGAGGTGAATAACCATGCCAGAAGGGGTGGAGCTAACCCTGCTGGACAAGAGAGAAGAGTCCTGGGATTGTACATCAATCCAAATCCAAGAAATTGTGGTAGCAGCATTCAGAGGCCAACTATCCATGCTAACAATTTTGAATTAAAGCCTCAGCTCATAACTCTTGTCCAAAATAACTGTTCTTTTGGGGGAAGTGCACAAGAGGATCCTAATGAGCATCTTACTAAATTCCAAAGGATATGTGACACGGTTAAATCTAATGGTGTTCATCCTGACACCTATAGATTGTTACTGTTTCCATTCTCTTTGAGGGACAAAGCATCAAAATGGCTGGAATCATTCCCCAAGGAAAGCTTGACCACATGGGAAGATGTAATGAGCAGATTCTTGACAAGGTTGTACCCTCCACAAAGAGTAAACAGGCTAAGAACTGAAGTGCAGACATTCAGACAACAGGATGGTGAAACTCTATATGAAGCCTGGGAGAGATTCAAAGACTTGACAAAGAAATGCCCCCTGACATGTTTAATGAGTGGGTGCAAACCCACATCTTTTATGAAGGGCTGAATTGTGAATCAAGGAAGGCTGTAGACCACTCATCAGGAGGTTCTCTAAACAAGAAGAAGACCATTGAAGAGGCTATTGATGTTATAGAGACAGTGGCTGACAATGAGTATTTTTATGCCTCTGACAGAAACAACAATAGGGGAGTCTTGGAATTAAACCATATGGATGCAATCTTGGCCCAGAACAAGATGATCACCAAGCAACTAGCTGAATTGACCAAGCAAATGGAGAAGACTCAGGCTGCAGCTATCCACACTCAATCATCACCTCAAGAAGAATTGGAGACAGAAGAAGGAGCCAACTGGGAGGAAGCTAATTACCTTGGAAACTCATCTAGGCAAGCTAATGATCCATACTCTAAAACCTATAATTTTGGTTGGAGGAACCACCCAAACTTTGGGTCGGAGAATCAACAAAATGAAGGCCAAGACCACAGACCACACAATCCAACCTAGTACAACCACGCCACTCACCAAAACTCCAACCAAAAACCATACCATACCACACAAAACACCTACTCAAAGCCACCATATCAAAGCCACAATAACCACTCTTAACACCCAAATTCCACCCAACCATCACCACATGACGAGGATAGAATGGCCAGGATGGAAGCTATGCTTGCAAACCTTTGCAAAGAGTGTGAAGACATGAAAAAATTCCGAGAAGAGGAGAGAGGAATTATGAAAAATCGAGGGGAAGTTCTTAAGAATCTCGAATTTCAAGTAGGACACCTTTCACAACAATTCCCAAGGACCACTGATAGTTTCCCAAGTGATACAGAGAAAAATTCAAGAGGGGAAATGAAGAAGGTAAGGTTGGAAGAATGCAAGTCAATCAATCTATGCAGTGAAGAAGGTCTGAAGGAAGAATACTCCATACACTCAGAGCATGATGAGGGAAAACCAAGGAAGGATGTAAGGGAGATAGAAGAAATAGCTAACCCTGAACAGAGGAAGGAACAAAAAGAGAAAGAATACCTCGAGCCCTTTGTGCCACAAGCACCATTCCCACAGAGACTCAAGGGAAGTGAGGAAGATAGGTCATATTCAAGATTCCTAGACATTTTTGCAACACTCAGTGTCAACATCCCCTTCATCAAAATTCTTCAACAGATGCCAACATACATCAGGTTCATTAAAGAACTGTTGACGAAGAAAGGAACCTTAAAAGGGGGATAAACAGTGACAATGAATAAGGAATGCAGTGCCCTCATAAAAAAAGACATACTCATGAAGAAAAAAGATCCAGGGAGTTTTCATATTCCATATGCCATAGGAGAGACAAGAATTGACAGAGGATTCTGCGACTTAGGAGCTAACATAAATGTGATGCCTCTATCTCTTATGAAGAAGTTGCAAATCAATGAGCTGAGATCCACGGATGTAATCGTCCAATTGGCAGATAAAACTCAGAAGAAGGCTGAAGAACTAATTGAAAATGTATTGGTGAAAGTAGGAAATTACTTCCTCTCCACTGACTTTGTTGTTCTGGACATAGAGGAAAGCTACCTCCATCCCATTATTCTGGGGAGACCATTTTTAGCTACTAGAAAATCTCTCATTGATGTAGAACAAGGAGAATTGATATTGAGAATACATGATGAGCAGCTCACTTTCCAGGCCTTCAAACCCATGCATGAATCTGAGAAAGAGAGCAAGGAATTAAAGGAAGAGCACATTGAGAGTCCTCTGAAGGAGAACAGAAATGAACCACAGGGGCAGCATCTGGAGCTTTCCTTGATGGATAAATAAGAAACTCAAGAGAAGAAGCAACCAATGGAGTTCAAGGAAGAGCCGAAGCCACAAGAGTTGAGAGGAGCAGCTAGCAAGGGACTTCCTGACACAACACTCATGGGAGCACCACTGGAAGAAGAGGGAAGATTTGTGAAGAAATTACCAAGGGGATGGAGAAATAAAAAGATTCCTACAGAGGGTTTTTCCCTGGAGACAGTGATATCAGCCCACCATCCACCAATCCCACCCTATCTTCCAACCATTCCATCTCAATTACCTCAAGTGCTCACCGTTAGAAAGGTCCTCTCCCTAGAGCATGTAGAAATCATTAAGGAATCAAGTGGAGACCGCTTCACTGTAAGGGGAGAAGACCTAAGGCACTACAATCCACCATGACAAAGACCAATCGTCAAGCTAGTGACGCTAAAGAAGCGCTCCATGGAAGGCAGCCCATGATTTAGTTTTCCTTGTTTTTAATACTTCAGTATGAATAATGAGTGTTGCTCTAGCATGAATTCAAGACCATTTTGACAATTTTCCATGACATTAAGAAGCATATGATTCAATTCTAAGTTTGGTGTGCTGACAGGCACACTAGGATACCTTTCAAAAATAATGATCATAATGCCAGTTTGACATTTATTTCTTGGAATTTATAGCCAAACATTAAGTTTGGTGTTCTATATATTGCAAGAAAAAGTCATGAGTCAAGTTTTCTTGAGCTTTGAAAGTCATGAAAGTACAACCATGGTTATACTTTTTAGTTCATGTTTAGAAATAGCAAAATAAAGTTTTTCTCATGATGGTTTAACAAAAAAAGTGACACTAATTTCGTTGAGATTTCAATGACAACATTTGGAGGAAGTAACACTTTGAACCATATGACCAAACACTAAGTTTGGTGTCCTCCAAGACTATATATGGTGGAACCAAAAAGAGTCACGGTTGGTTAAACAAGCATGAGGAATGATAGCCAAGGTTTTAATTTTAAAATATTAATTGTTCTTTTACCACCACCTGTTAGTACTCACTCCTTTTGTCTTGTTATGATGGTTAGGTGCACAGAGAACTATTTCATGAAAGGGACAAGACAAGGAAAGGAAAGGCTAGCATGAAGACAAAAGGGGATCACATGGCTTGAAGGGTGAGTCTGAACATCCTTGGAAGAAGCACTTGGAAGACCGAAGAGATATGCTTCAGGAAGAGGCAACTTTTGTCTTTATTCAACCTTGCATGCACAACGTTAATTTATCACTTGTCCAAATGAATCCTAGCCATCCATTTTTCATTAGAGCTTACTACAAATAGCCTCCCTTGAACCGTGCATGTGAACCAAAATCTCACACTTCTTGTACTCAGATATTCAATGCTTTTGTTCTCTAAAACCAAAGCCTAGAAGCCGTGTCCTTGTGCAACAAAGTACCTTTGTTCACTTGCTTCCATAACACTAATTTAACTTCAAACATTTTCCCTCTAAGGGTGCATCACATCAACCCATTCTCTTCATAAACCCTTAACCTCAACTCGGCCAACCATTAAGGGAGGCATGCATGGCTTCTTCTTCTAGCTCTAAAAGAAGAAGAGGAAAGGAACCCATGGTTGAAGAAGGTGAAAACGAATATGATCGATGGAAGTTCAGATCATGGTACCATCAAATGCAACTTGGGTGGATGAATGACAAGAAGATATATCCAGAAGTCCCTTTTCAGCTACCTGATGACGGGTGCCTAGAAATAAAAGCCAAGGTCAGAAAGAGAAAATGGGAAGATCTTACCTCACCAATCACCACGATTAATGCAAACATCATAAGGGAGTTTTATGCTAACACCCCAAGGCTTAATATGATTGAAGCTCCAACTTACAAGAGTTATGTACAGGAAGTGGAAGTGGACTTTAGTCCAAAGACTATCATGAAGGTCTTAGGACTTAGGCCAGCACATTTTGATGAGCCGGGATACCACGAAAGAGTAACTGGAAACCCAGATTATGATGAAATATCTAGTGATATCTGTGTGGTGAATGCTGACTGGGAGAGGGACAATCAAGGAAGGCACAAGTACTTGAAAAAAGGAGATCTCATCCATGAGGCAAAAGGATGGTATGAGATGATAAAGAGATCAATTCTTGGCACAGTAAACACATCGGAAGTCAACAAGCAAATGGCTGTTATGCTACACTGCATAATGGTGGGGGGAGAGATAAAGGTCCATGAGATCATTGCAAATGACATTCAAAGGGTTGCAGAAAAAAATTCTGCTGAAGCCTGGCTCTATTACCCAAGCACCATTATGAGGTTATGCATGAAGGCCAGAGTGCCACTAAAGGATGGACACCCAACGTGGCTGTATCTAGGCATGCCCATAACCCTCGAAAGAATGATGAATGTCATAGAGGCACAGCAAAATCGAGGACCACAAAGGAGGAGAAGGAGAGAAGAACCACAAGAAGGAGAAGAGCAACAAGAAAAACAAGGAGAGGACCAACAATTCTAACCACAAAACAACATGGACATGGGGCGGATGCAAGAAGCAATTGAAAATCTCTCCGAACAATACATGAGAGTGCAGGAAAAGCAAGAAGAGTAGGGGTGAGCACGGGTAGCAGGTACCCAATTACCCGTCCGAACCCGAACCAAACCGATGATCTTTGTTAGTTATTGGTTCGGGTATCGGCTCTGGGGATGCAGAACCCGAACCAACCCACGAACCCGATCATATATTAATTAAATAAAAAATAAAAAATATATATGACTTTTTCATTAGACAAAAATTATTCACTATTGGTATGTTTGGATTTTAATGAGTTTAGTTTTTAATGTATTTGGTATTTAACATGTTTGGATTATTTCTATTGATGTTACATTTTTATTGTACTTGTGGAATTTTTAAGATAAAAATTTGGTTTTTTATTATGAATTTCAAAGTCATCGGGTACCCAATTACCCGAACCGAACCAATCCGTTCTTAATCGATTTGGTTTGGTTTGGGTACATATACAAAAAAACACAAATCCGAACCAAACCAAACCAATTACATTTTGATCGGTGCGGTTCTAATTTTACCATAAATCCGAACCAAACCGACCCGTGCTCACCCCTAAAGAAGAGTTCCATTCACAGCACATGAGAGCTCAACAAAGACAAGAGGAGCTTCAACTGAGAATGATGAGGCAACAGAGAGATTATGAGTCAAGATCTCTAGTCATACAAAGAGAACAAGATTCACAATTTCAAGAATCTTTCAACCAGCTGGCCCAACTTCAAGTTGATAACATGAGAGCCTTCCAGGAGTTCATGACCCTTCAGGATGCAAGGTATGGATTTCAAGCTGATTATAACATAAATAGCCAAATCAAGCTCAACTACATTGGGGAACATCTGCATAGCATGGACCCAGCATTTCCAATTTACGATGAATACTTTGAGGAAAGGAGTGCCAGAGAAATAAACAAAGCAATAGGCCTTGAAAACAGAGTAGAAGAGACAATGAAGAAAGCTGGATTCTGGCAAAAGCTAAAGGGCAAAGTCAAGGGAGAAAGTAGTAAGAAAGCAAGCGAGAAGAAGAAGAAAGACAAACAGGATAAAAAATGAAAGGTGGACTTGCTCCTTGGCTATTCCATTCAATAAAGAAAGAACATGTTTGTCTTAATTCGTTGATATTCACTTATGGTTTTAGTCATCTTGCATTCCGTATGTTTTAATCTTTGTAATAAGTGTGCTAGCCTAAGTGTGTGTGCTTTCTTTTTCACTTGTTAAATGCTTATCTTGTTCCCTAAGTCTTTTCAATTAAATAAAAGAAATATTTGAACAAGAAGTGGAATAGTTCCTCGTTAGCAAGAAGTAAAATAACAGTAAGTGGTGGTGTATGTTTGATTGTGTAGTAGCTCACTTACAAATGAATAAAAGGATAGATTGCTCTACTTCTAAGTGAAAGTTAGCTTGCTGTCTATGAATCTTAGTAAATAAAATTCCTTGGTTGAAAAGGGAAACAAACAAAAAGAAAAGAAAAAGAAAAGCCAAAAGTAGCGGCAAAAACAAAAGAAAGCAATGAATAAGGCTAGACACCAATAGCTTGGACCTTAGGACATATGCCTGTGGTGTCTGTATACTAGGATCTGCTTGGATGATTAGGTTCTATGGAGTGCTTTAACACTTGGTAACTTGGGTTAACTAACCCGGGATTATCAATCGAAAGTCCATTATCAAGAGCAACCTAGCTACAAGACATTTAGTAACCCAAAGAGGTGCTGGGCATCAACGTCCTAAGAAGATTTGTAAGCCAAGTGTCTGTAGTGGAAAATGTGTTAAGTACCAATGAGCTAAGAAACTGCTACAACACATGACACTGAGCTAAAGTCTACAGGAAAAGAAAATAAATAAAATCAATTACCAAGGATAAGTAAATAATAAGAGGTCATAGCAGTGTGTTAATTGATGCTTGAAGGAGACATTCTATGCTTAAAGATCAATAAGAAGTTAGCTACTGCATTTTCTGCATAAAACCCCATCAACTAAGAAATAATGCTTTGCTGATATGAATACTCCCTTCTGTTTCATTCTTTCTTCATAATAATTCAGTACTTGCTTAGGGACAAGCAAGATTTAAGTTCTGTGTTGTGATGCCAGGGCATCTTAGGCTAGTTTCACTAGCCTTTTTCTTTGTTTTTGATAGGTTTTATGCACTTTCTTGAGCTATAAGTAAGAAAATTGGGTAGAAATTTATGTATGCCTATATTCATTCAACCATGAGTAATTTGATGCAATTTAATGATGATTTATGCTATGATTACTTGTATGCTAAGAATGATAAGAATTCTCATGGTTTTAGCAAGGCTTTGATGCATTCATTGGTTGATGATAGGTGAAGGAAAGCATAGAGGAAGGTTGAAGAAGCAGCATGGAAAGGATGAAGAGGAAGCAACATTGGTGGCCAAGTTGGACCACCAACGTTGCCTCAAACGTTGGAAGAGAAACAGAGCACTTCTCTGCATGGTGGCTGATGCTCACGTTTGAGGTAGCGTTGGACATCCAATGTTACCCCCAACGTGGTGATAAAAACTTCAATTCTGGAGCTAATTGAATTTTGAGTGGCGTGTATGCGTCTATGACGCGTACGCATAAAAAAGTAAATTTTGATATCTGCGCGGAAGCGTACAGTACGCGTATGCGTACGCGCCAAAACCGAACGTTGGAGGTCCAACACTGCCTCAAACGCTGCCTCCAACGTCCATGATAAACCCCGATTTTGTGGTTTATCTTGTGCTTATTTTAGGGGATTTTATCACCTTTTTCCCCATTTATTCAATGAAATAGCATGGTTTTGCAATTCTCCCTTGATTTGTGCTTAAATGTGAAAACATGCTTTTTAGGCCTTAAAATAGCTAAATTTAATCCGCTTTAATTCCATTTGATGCCTTGATATGTTTGTTAAGTGATTTCAGGTTCATAAAACAAGTATTGGATGGAAGAAGTGAGGAGAAAAGCATGCAAGGTGGGAGAACTCATGAAGAAATGAAGGAACCGTAAAGCTGTCAAGTCTGACCTCTTTGCACTTAATTGACCATAACTTGAGCTACAGAGGTCTAAATGAAGTGTTTCTAGTTGCTTTGGAAAGCTAACATCCGGAGCTTCAAAATGATATAAATTTTTTCATATGTTGCTTCACGTTTAGGGGTGTGCACGTGCACTGTATGCGTGCGTGCCGATGCTGCTCATGGCCCACTAAAGATGAAATCACTGGGGGCAATTTCTGAAGCAATTTGGGCCCAACCCAACTCATTTCTGATGCTATTTCACGTAGAATTTAAGCTTGGGAAAGGAGGGAGCAATTGTTTGTAGCTTAGCATCATGTAGGTTAGTTTCTAGAGAGAGAAGCTCCCTCTTCTCTCTAGAATTAGGATTCTTAGGTTAATCTCTCTTAGATCTAGCTTTGATTCCATGTTTTCATCTTGTTTCTTTTATGAATTCTTTCTTCTACACTTTCATTCTCTTAGTTTGTGATGTTAATTTTACTTTTATGCTTCTTTCATGTTTATGAATGCTCATGTTGGATTTGGGTTTACATTTAATGCAATTTGATTTTGATGTTCTTTTATTGTTAATTTGAGTTGTGATCTTACTTTTCTTGCAATTGGTAGTTGGTAGATTTTATTGATTCTTGCAATTTATGATGTTTAATTTTCTTACACACTAGGTGTTTGTTAAAATGCTTTCACTAGTTTTTGAGTAGTTCTCTTGACTTTTGGCCTAGGCTAAAGGAATTGAGTGACCTTGAGTCATTGGGTCTCATTGAATTGGTGATTTGAGAACCCTTGGTGATCAATTTGATATCCATTGACACTAACCCACTACTAATCTAATTAGTAGATAGGTTGGAACTTATGGATTGATGTGATCAAGCCTATTTGACATACTTCAAGCTTAGGAGTAGATATTACGTACTTAAAGATTTTGGAAGTAGACTTAATTGATTGGCCTCTCATAATTATTAATATATGGTTTGTAGACAAGGATGGTGATCTCAATTACCTATGTCTAGCCAAGAGTTCTCTCCTTTATTTTATTGGTTAATTGTCATTTACTTTCTTGCTTTTATATTTTATTGTCAATTATCAAAATCAAACCCCCTTTTTGTTCTTCATAGCCAATAATTGAGCACTTCATTGCAATTCCTTGTGAGACGACCCGGAGTTCAAACACTTCGGTTAATTCTTATTTGGGGTTTGTTATTTGTGACAACCAAATTTTTGATTGGGAGGATTGTTTGTTGGTGTAGAACTATACTTGCAACGAGAATTCATTCATTTGAGAAAATTCTATACCGACACGACAAATCTCGCACATCAATCCGCAATGCCAAGCCCAGAAATTGGAGTTGAGAATTTTGAATCGACGCGTACGCGTCAGTGACGGATTTGCACAGATGAAAAAATAACAATGTACGCGTGCGCGTGAATAAGCATTTTTGACCATTTTGCGTGGAAGCGCACGGTACGCGTACGCGTGAAAACACCAACGTTGGAGGGAACGTTGGAGGTCCAACGCTGAGGCCAACGTCCCCTGCTTCCTTTTAAAACTGTAAAATAAAAATCTGGCATCCACGCGTAAGCGTACAGTATGGATGAGCTTTTTTAACCTTTTCTATGGAAGCACACGGTATGCGTTCACGTGGGTTAGCTGACGTTGGCCCTCCAACGTTGAGTCAAATGCCAATGACAGCAAGCTTTCTAGTTTTGCTGGTTTGTTTTAAGTGGCGTTTGAGTCAACGTTGGCCCTTAAACGTTGACTCAAACGTGAAGCATCAGGATTCAAATTTTATACAGATCTCTTCTCAACACCAAGGGCAACCAATTGAAGCCATCTTCAACCAAATCCCATCAAGGCCAAAAGTCCAATTCAAGTCTTGAAGATCAATTGAAGAAAGTATATAAATAGCTTAGAATTTAAGTTAGCAAGGACCTTTTTTTCCCAATTTTGGAAATCTTACACTTACTGCACTTTTAATTTCAGAATGTATTTTACAATTCCAATTTCCATTCTAAGAGCTATGAACAGCTAAATCCATCTTCATTGGGTTAGGGAGCTCTATTGTAATTCAATGGAT
Organism: Arachis ipaensis; assembly: GCF_000816755.2. Lineage (NCBI taxonomy): Eukaryota > Viridiplantae > Streptophyta > Magnoliopsida > Fabales > Fabaceae > Arachis > Arachis ipaensis. Next base: position 21,378,300 of record NC_029788.2, read on the forward strand.
CAATAGTAGTTTTCATCTTCTTCTTCTTTCTTTTCTCTTGATTTTTGTTAGAAAGCTTTCAGTCTTAATTCAATTGGATAGTTGTCTTGAGAGAGAAGCTATCCATAATTGGAATTCTTCGGAGCCTTGAGAGAGGAATGAAGAGTTCATGCTAGAATTGCTTTCTCACATTGGATTAGATTGGGGTTTGGATGGATATAGTGACATGTAATCTTACCAATACTTTAATCTATGAATTTGTGTGGTATAGTCAGTGACCGAACATCAACTCTTCCCATGAGCAATTAAATCAAGACATTGGGCAATTGTTCATGCTTAGAAAGATTGGTGAGCCAAGACATTGGGATCCAATCATCTAAGATTGCCAAGCGATGTCAGTGAATGCATTGATTGAGGAAGAGATGAAAATGATTTGATCCGGAGAGTTCAATATCTCCAAAAATCTAATGAATCCCCCATCTCTTATCTTACCCATTCTATTTACATTATGTTCTTTAATTTCATGCTTAATTCCTCGATCCCATTTTTTATTTCCAGCAATTTAAGATTCTGTCACTTTAATTCCCTGCAATTTAATTTTCTGTTCCTTTAATTTCTTGCAATTTAAGTTTCCTACCATTTTACATTCAGCAATCCCAATTTCAATTCTGATTCCGCTCAACTAGTGTAATTCTTCAATTAATATTGCTCGATCTACCAATCCCTGTGGGATTCAACCTCACTCTTTTGTGAGTTTTTACTTGACGACAATCCGGTGCACTTGCCGGAAGGAAATTTGTTGAGAGGTAAATTCCCGCGTATCAAGTCTCTTGCAGGTACCACCACCCTCCGGTGATCGAGGACCAGCAGCACCTCAAGTTCCAGCAAGTCAGACACGACAGGCTCAACCAGACCGGAAGATCTCGTCCGAGATCGATCTCAACGTTTCAGGTAACCCTCGGAGCATTGGTGCTGTTGCCGGGGACACTGAAAGTCATCCCAAGATCATGGAAAATGACCCTTCTAACAACGACCACACCTCCAGCATGAAAGACGGTACACCAACAAAAAATGCGGATGTCACACGACCATCACCAAAAGAAGCAAACCACTATAAAGGGGACGAACAAAAACAAAACATGGAAATCCTAAACGCCATCCGTGAGTAACAATATCACCTCAAACAGCTCAAACAAGAGGCTGAAAGACAATAGAGAGAGTTAGAAGAAAAACTCCAGAAACTCGAAGCTGATCTCAAAGCCAGGACTACTCGATCCAATCGTGAAGATAGTCCCCACAGAAAACAAGACCCATTCACGAAAGAAATCATGAAGGCTAAAGTCCCAAAGGACTTCAAATCCCCTGACATGACCCCGTACGATGGAACATCCGATCTAAGCCATCATCTCAGCAATTTTAGGAGTTGGATGTATCTCACGGATGCCTCGGATGTAACCCGCTGCAAGGCCTTCCCGACTACTCTCACCAAAATGGCTATAAAGTAGTTCGACAGCCTACCCCCAAGGTCAATCACAAGCTTTGATGACCTCGCTAAAAAATTTCTAGCCAGGTTCTCCATTCAAAAAGACAAAGCCAAACACGCTCCAAGTCTACTAGGAATTAAGCAGGGAGAACGGGAAAGCCTCCGAAGCAACATGAAAAGATTCAATAAAGTGTGCCTCGATATACAGAATCTCCCCACAGAAGAGGCTATCATGGGACTTATCAACGGCCTACGAGAAGGGCCCTTCAGCCACTCCATATCTAAGAAGTACCCCACATCCTTGAACGAAGTGCAAGAACGAGCGGAGAAATACATCAACATGGAGGAAAACTCCCGACTAAGGAAAACCTCAAAAACTAGGTTCTCCTACCCCTCCCAAGACAAAGATAAAGAGCCAAGAAAGAAGGAGGACCAAGCCGCAGAGAAGCCCAGGAAATACCGTAACTATACCCCTCTTCGGGTATCTTTAGTGGATGTCTACAGGAAAATATGCAACACGGAAAAGACCCCACCACCCCATCCAATTAAGCACAAAAGGGGAGGAAGTTGGACCGAGTACTGCGAATACCACAAAATTTACGGGCACCCCACAAACGAATGCTATGACTTGAAGAACGTCATAGAAAAATTGGCCCGAGAAGGTAGACTAGATCGATTCCTAGCCAACAGAACGGATGAGCCAAAGAAGAGAAGGAGGGATGGAGAGGGAGGACGAGTTGAACGCCCCCTTCACACCCCAGAAAGACACGTTCATATGATCAACGGAGGATTTGCAGGAGGAGGGATCTCAAAGTTGTCCCGCAAAAGACACCTTAAAGAAATGTACCACGTCGAAGAAGGGAGTAGGTTGCCCGACCTCCCCACCGTTTCTTTCACCAAAGAAGATACCAGTGGCATCATCCCTGGGCATGATGATCCTGTGGTCATTACCATCATATTGGCCAATGCCAACCTCCACTGAATACTGGTTGACTAGGGAAGCTCCGCAAACATCCTCTTCAAATCTGCCTTCGACAAGCTCGGACTACAAGAAAAGAAGCTAAGAGCATATAGCCTATTCGGGCTAGGAGACGCTCCGATCCAACCCCTCCGATACATCCCACTACACACCACGTTCGGAAAGGAATCCCGGTCCAGAACGCTAAGCATAGACTACATCGTAGTCGATGTGAACTCCGCGTACAATGCACTTATAGAACTGACAACCTTAAACCAGCTCGCCGCAGTAATCTCCACTCCACACTTACTCATGAAGTTCCTAACTCCAGAAGGCATAACCACCGTCAAAGGAGAACAAAAGCTCGCGCGACACTGCTACAATAAAAGTCTGAACTTTAAGGGTGACCCTGGAGGAAAAGAGGCCAACGCCATCGAACTCGGAGGAGCCTGGGCTCGCGACGAACCCCGTTCTCAACCAGAAGGCGAAACTGAGGAAGTACAAGTCGCAGACACCCCAGACAAAATAACAAGTGTAGGAGCAAACCTAAGAAGAAACCTAAAAGAGCAGCTAGTAAAGCTCTTAAGGGAGAATTCCGACCTCTTCGCTTGGAAAGCCGCTGATATGCTCGGCATAGATCCCGGCTTAATGTGCCACATATACCCTGGATCTTGATCAATACAGCAAAAACACAAAAAGTTCGGTCCGGAGAGATCACAAGTTTTGGAGGAACAGGTGTAAGCCTTGCTAAAGGCATGGTTCATAAGGGAGGTTAAGTACCCATTGTGGCTGGCCAACGTCGCATTGGTAAAAAAAAGGCAAATGAAAAATGGCGGATGTGTGTAGACTGCACCGACCTCAATAAAGCCTGCCCAGAAGACCCATATCCCCTCCCGAACATCGACACCCTGGTCAACGCGTCGTCGGGATACAAGTACCTTTCCTTCATGGACACCTACTGATGAGTCAAATTCACTACCCACATATAATGAATCCGTTCTTTAGCAAGCGTACCAAATATCGTCAAGTAATAACCCACTAGGAGTGGGGTCGAATCCCACAGAGATTAACGGATTAAAGCAAATAATAGTTAATTGATTATCCTAGTTAGACGATTCAATTTTGAGTGATAATCAAACAAGAAAATGTAAATGACATGAAAGTAAAGGAAAGCAATAAAGTGCAAGAAAGTAAATGGCAAGGAAAATAAAGTACAAGAAAGTAAAGTGCTGGAAATGTAAAGTGCAAAAAATGTAAATAATCATAAAGTAAATAAAAAAAGAAAGATAAAATAAGCATTGGGATCAAGAGATATTGTATTCTCCAGATTGATTGATTTCATCTCATCTTTAATCATGCAACTCATTGACCTCTTGGCAATCATGATTGATTGAGCCCCAATCCCTTGGTGACTCAATCTCACAAATCTTGATCAATAGCCAATTCCTTGGTCTAATTGCTCATGAGAAGAGATGAAGAATGGTCCCTGATTATACCACACATCATCATAGGTCCAAGTAAAGGGAGGATTATATGTCACCATATCCAAACACCAAAACCCAAATCCTACTCAAGTGTGAGAAAGAATTTCAAGCATGGTTTTATGTTTCCTCTTCCAAGGTTCCGATAAAACCCAATTACATTCAATCTCTTTTCCAAGATAATTGAATGCTAGAATGAAGAACAAAATTCTTTCTAGTAAATCAAAGAGAGATGAATAGAAGAAGAAGAATAAAAAACAATCAATCCATTGAAAAACAATAGAGCTCTCTTTCCCAATAGAAAGAGTTAGTGATTCATAACTAAAATATTTAGAAAGTAAGAAAGAAAAGAGAAGAAATTAATGATGAACAGAGAGGGTCCGAAGACTCCCTCGAATCCAGCATGCCTAATTCTATGAAACTAAGGCCTTTATATAGGCTCTCCTAAATTACAAATGTAAATGAAATTAAAAGCAAATTACAATGAAATGAAAATAAACTATTCTAGATACTTCTTGTGGCCTTGATTGATTGATAAGTGTGGCTTGAATGAGAGTTAGAGTGGGCTTGGTTGAAGGTTGGAGGCTGCACGGAGAAGTTGGCGTGCGATTTCAAGTGCCACTCCCACTTGATTTTTCACTTCCGATTATGACCCACTTTGAACGCTGAATAGATGGAGTTGTTTGGGCCTCAAATTGAATATCCACTATAAAGTATTATATATTGTTAGAAAGCCCTGGATATTAGCTTTCCAATGCCTTTGGAATAAACTCATTTGGACCTCTGTAGCTCATGTTATGCTCATTTGAAGGTGAAAAGGTCAGTCTGTCAAGTAGCCCGGCGTGCGACGCCCACTTCTTGGCATGCCACGCCCATATATTTTGAAACTGGCATGCCACGCTCACTCTTTGGCGTGCCACACCTATTATGATGCCCAAAATCTTCCTCTCTGGCCATTAGAACTGGCGTGCCACGCCCATTATGAAAATAGGGCTGGCGTGCCACGCCTTCGATATCAAGTAGCACGCCCAGGTTTTGCAATGCTGAAATAATGGCCTTTTTCACCTCCAGTTTTAATGTCCACCATAGAGTGTTATATATCGTTGGAAATCTCTTGATGTCAGATTTCTAACGCCACCAAAATCAGATCATTTGGACCTCTACAACTCAAGTTAGGTTCCTTTGAAGATGAAAAGGTCAGGCTGGTAACTCTGCAGTGACGTGTTTTTCTCCTTGTGTTTTCGGGATCGATATCTTCCTCAATTTTAGTGTTTATCATAAAGTGTTATATATGGTTGGAAATTCCTGGATGTCTACTTTCTAATGGCACTAGAATCATCTCATTTGAAGTTGTGTAGCTCAAGATATCTTCATTTGAATGTGAGGAGGTCAGGCTAGCATTTGCCCCGGCGTGCCACGCTCAATGCTTGGTGTGCCATGCCCATAGTGGGGCTCAAAATCACTCCTCTGGAACTTAAGCCTGGCATGCCACGCCTATAGCACCAAGTGGCACGCCCTCTTTGAGATCTTGGCTTCACAAACTTGGCGTGCCACGCCCATAGCACCAAGTGGCACGCCCATGTTAGAACTGCATTCTTTCAAGCTTGGCGTGCCACGCCTAGAACCCAAGTGGCACGCCCAAGTCCCATTTAAGGTTAGCATGCCACACCTTCAACATCAAGTGGCACGCCCATGTTGAACTCTTCAATCTCCCTTGCTGAAATGTTGGCATGGCGTGCCACGCCCAGAGCTCCAAGTGGCACGCCCATTGTGTTGTGTTAGCAACTCTTCTCTGTTTCATTGGCCTGGCGTGCCACGCCCAGAGCTCCAAGTGGCACGCCCATTGTGTTGTGTTAGCAACTCTTCTCTGTTTCATTGGCCTGGCGTGCCACGCCCAGAGCACCAAGTGGCACGCCAGCTTTTTTTGCTTCTTTTGTGCTTCTTTTTTGCTTCTTTTTCCACCATTTTCTACAAAGTTAAAAAATTCCAAGAAATCAAAGAAATATACATCTTAAGCACAAAAATACTCAATAATTAAACATAATCAATGGAAATTAAAGGTGAAAAAGCATAGAAAAAAGGCACATGATGCGCAGTCATCACAACACCAAACTTAACCTTTGCTTGTCCTCAAGCAAACAAAGAATCATGCAATAGATTGACAAACCAAGGTGAGAAGAATAGCAATATTTATGTTCATGGTTGGCTAGTTTCTTATGCATGCTACCATCACAAAAGAAATTCAAATGATTGATGCTTCTATCTAGCTCATTTTATGAAATCTTTTTCTTTATGTTCCTTCCTTGAAACAAGCTTTTCATTATTTTCTTAGCTTAACTTTTTGGGTGCTTTGCACCATGTGTTGAAAGCTTTGACTCTAAATGCTTTGTTTTCAAGTATTACCACTTGATACATAAGCACCACAAGCATTTAACTAGAGGACTCTTTAAAATGCTTTACACTGTCAGTGAAGAAAAATTAAACTCCATTTATAATGTCAATAACATATGTAATGTTTAAAATCCAATACACACGCATAACACAAAGAAAATTGTATACATGCAGCCAATAGTGAACAAAGTTAGTGAAAGAAAAAGATCGAGAAACCAGAGTTCAGAGGAAGAAAAGCGAGTTTGTTATTTTTTTTAAAGACAAACTATGGTGTACTAAATTTTCTAATTATTAGTTTATTACACAAACCATAATTTTCATCCCAACACAATATTACACAAGCTCACAATGATAATATTATTTTTTCATTTTTATCTTTTTATAATTTTTGCATATTCTAAAACTAGTGACTCAGCATAATTTTTTTTATTTTTTATTATAAGAATTTTTTTTCAGAATGGAAGGGTAAAGATACTGAATTTTATTGAATTGAAATAAGAGAAGTTCACTAGTGTGGATTCATGATAAAACAAGGAAAATTCAATGGAACACTTGATTAATATCAACAAATGGAACTCTATGAAAAAGTAAATAAATCATATAATGTGATGTCGGCCAAAAATTCTGCAGCAAACTAGAAGTACCTAGTTCAGAGAAGAATATTTAGAATTAAGAAGAGAAAGGGAGAAGACTAGAGAAAAAAATGGTGAGGGAGAGAAGGAAAATTAACAAAAAGTCAGAGAGATAACTATACCACTAATTATTGTCGGGAGTAGCCCTTAGTAATTCTCTTTCTAGCACTACTTCTCCTTGGGTCTTTAGGAAGCGGATTGCACGCCGGCTGTCTTCTTTGCATAACAAACTCTCCTTCTAATGTTGCATGATCATTCTCTACAGGCCCGCATTTATTTATGTTGCTTACATTACTTTTCCTTTAGGAATGTAATATCCTAACTTTTAGCACCTCATAATCGTACTAAAAGTTCAAGCGTTACCAAAAGTCTTTACTTTAAACCACATAATCACATAATTATATCCACATAATTATAAATACATAGACTTAATCAAAAGTCCTCAAAAATACAAGTCCTACCTCTCTAAAAACCAAAAAAATAGTCATCGAGGAAAAAATCTAATAATTAAACCAAATTCATAAAATACAATCACATATAATAAGCTAGTAGTTCAATCATGGCTTTGCGCCAAAGCTTCCTGAACCTGTCGCTGAAAAAGAAATCCGTAGGGGATGAGAACATCGTCTTCGTAGGTTCTCAGTAGAGAAGGGAATACCATCAAAGTAAAGAGATACTTGCAAATAGAAATAATTTTGTTATAAAATAGTTTATCCTTAAAATAACCTTTTGAAAAAGCTTCACGAGAAATCTTACAATAAAAGGTCATAATAAATCTCTTATCGTTACAATTTCGTAAAGTAAATCATTTTAAAAAGGGAAAAGGATAGAGTTTCACAATCTCTCAGATCCGCCATCACCTATACACAATCAATCTTCAGACGCATAGAATTCCTAGTTGCGTACAGACAGTTCAAATAATTCAATCACATCATCAGCATCATCCTCAAACCAAAGTCTCGTAGTTGATTCAAACACAAACAATCCAAGCAAATCAATCCCAATACACGGACAATTATAGCAAATAGTACAAGTAGCAGTTAGACAAGATTAACAAGAAGACAAAACAAGACAATCATTGCACACTCAATCAATAAAAATAAATGCAAACGATGCATGACTACCATATGGCTAATGAGCTCATCTTTTGGTTATACAGCCAACCCGACATGTCCGGAGCAAGTGGAATCACTCTACTGCATCTACCTAGACAGGTTTATCTGGCAAGTGGAATCACTCCACTGCAGCACGTGAAATCACTCCACGAAAATCATAGGCAAGTAAAATCACTCTACTACGGCAAGTGGAATCACTTCATTACAAAATAATGACAAACAGAATTACTCCACTGCAGCAAGTGGAATCACTCCACTGCAAAATAATTCATTTTCAAACTCATTTCCTTCATATCTCCATCATAATCAATCGTTTATCCCCGATTAACATCATGATCAATCTCATCATACGTTAATCACATCCATTCTTTCTCTACATTGATTGCATCCTTGGTGTGGGAAATTATGATTACACTTTTCACAACTCCGCACAACTAACCAGCAAGTACACTGGGTCGTCCAAGTAATACCTTACATGAGTAAGGGTCGATCCCACAGAGATTGTCGGCTTGAAGCAAGCTATGGTTATTTTGTAAATCTTAGTAAGGAGATAAATGATAATAGTGGTTATATTTATGAAAATAAATAACATGAAATAAACAGTACTTGTGATTCAGTAATAGCTAACAGGCTGAGGTTTCGGAGATGCTCTGTCATCTGAATCTCTGCTTTTCTACTGTCTTCTTCTCTAAACATGCATGGCTTCCCTCTATGGCAGGCTGTATGATCCTCTCGAATGAAAAATACCAGGCACTGTCACCGCACGGCTGATCATCTGTCGGTTCTCACTAGCGTCGGAATAGGACCATTGTCCTTTTGCACACTGTCACTGTGCCCAACATTCGCAAGTTTGAAGCTTGTCACAATCATCCCCTTCCAGATCCTACTCGGAATACCATAGACAAGGTTTAGACTTTCCGAATCTCAGGAATGTTGCCAATTGATTCTAGCCTCTACCACGAAGGTTCTGATCTCACGGATTCGGTCCGTAGATCAGAGTCCCAAGAGATACGCATTCAAGCTGTCGCCCAATGACTACGTTGAGCTCAGATAGAACGGGAGTGGTTGTCAGGTACGCGTTCATAGATTTGAGAATAATGATGAGTGTCACGGATCATCATCTTCTCCGGATTGAAGTACGAATGAGTATCTTAGAATAGAATCAAGCGTGATTGAATGGAAAACAGTAGTAATTGCATTAATTCATTGAAACACAGCAGAGCTCCTCACCCCCAACCATGGGGTTTGGAGACTCATGCCGTCTAAAATACAATATGAAATGTAAAAAAATGCCATAGGTTGCAAAATGAATCTCTAAAGTAGTTTTTATACTAAATTAGTAACTTAGGTTTACAGAAAATGAGTAACTAAGTGCAGATAGTGCAGAAATCCACTTTTGGGACCCACTTGGTGCGTGCCTGGGCTGAGCTTTCAAGCTTTCACGTTCATATGGCCAATGCTGGCGTTAAACACCACCCTGGGTGCCAGAATGGGCGTTTAATGCCAAAAAAGGTGCCAGTTCTGGCGTTTTACGCCAGAAAGTTTTAGGCTGACTTTGAACGCCAATTTGGGCCATCAAATCTCAGGCAAAGTATAAACTATTATATATTGCTGGAAAGCCCAGGATGTATACTTTTCAAAGCAGTTAAGAGCGCGCCAATTGGACTTTTGTAGCTCGAGAAAATCCATTTCGAGTGCAGGAGGGTCAGAATCCAACAGCATCTGCAGTCCTTTTTCAGCCTCTGAATCAGATTTTTGCTCAGATCCCTCAATTTCAGCCAGAAAATACCTGAAATTATAGAAAAATACACAAACTCATAGTAAAGTCAGAAATGTGATTTTTGAATAAAAACTAATAAAAATATAATAAAAAGTATCTAAAATATACTAAAATCTCCCTAAAAACAATGCCAAAAAGGGTATAAATTATCCGCTCATCACAACACCAAACTTAAATTGTTGCTTGTCCCCAAGTAACTAAAAACAAAATAGGATAAAAAGAAGAGAATATACAATGAGTTCCAAGCTTACCAATGAACTTAGTACCAATTAGATGAGCGGGGCTTGTAGCCTTTTTTCCTCTGAACAGTTTTGGCATCTCACTTTATCCTTTGAAGTTCAGAATGATTGGCATCTATAGGAACTCAGAATTCAGATAATGTTATTGATTCTCCTAGTTCAGTATGTTGATTCTTGAACACAGCTACTTTATGAGTCTTGGCCGTGACCTTAAGCATTTTGTTTTCTAGTATTACCACCGGATACATAAATGCCACAGACACATAACTGGGTAAACTATTTCAGATTGTGACTCAGCTTTGCTAGAGTCCCCAGTTAGAGGTGTCCAGAGCTCTTAAGCACACTTTTTTTGCTTTGGACCACGACTTTAACCGCTCAGTCTCAAGCTTTTCACTTGACATCTTCACGCCACAAGCACATGGTTATGGACAGCTTGGTTTAGCCGCTTAGGCCAGGATTTTATTCCTGTGGGCCCTCCTATCCATTAATGCTCAAAGCCTTGGATCATTTTTATCCTTGCCTTTTGGTTTAAAGGGCTATTGGCTTTTTCTGCTTTTTTTTTTCACTGCTTTTTCTTACTTCAAGAATCAATTTTATGATTTTTTAGATTATCAATAACATGTCTCCTTTTTCATTATTCTTTCAAGAGCCAACAATTTTAACATTCATAAGCAACAAATTCAAAATTATGCACTGTTCAAGCATTCATTCAGAAAACAAAAGGTATTGCCACCACATCAAAATAATTAAACTAATTTCAAGATAGAATTCGAAATCATGTACTTCTTGTTCTTTTGCAATTAAAAAACATTTTTTATTTAAGAAAGGTGAAGGATTCATAGGACATTCATAGCTTTAAGACATAGACTCTAAACTTTATTGATTATGAAATAAAATTAAGACATGAAATAAGCATAAAAGCAGAAAAATAATAATAAAAGAAAGGAATTTAAAGACATAAAAATAAATGACTCTAATACTAATGCTCATGTAACTCTTTAAAATAGATCTCTAATAATAAAAGTTATCACAGAGTTAGGATTCAACAACCTGCATTGGGAAGGGCAAGTGTTCCTTAAATTTGTGGGACGCCTGGCTCTTCAAAGGACAATTTCTGGCGCTTTAGCTCCTGTATCTCACGCCCTTGCTTCTCTTGTTCTCTGAGCAGTTTACAGAGCATGCTGTTATGATTCTACTGCTCTTCTTTGAGTTGATCCATATATTCTTGCAGCTTGTTGACAGATGCTTCTAAGCGGGTCCAATAGTCAAATTGGAAAATTTCTGGGAGGAACTCATGCGCCCTCCTCTTGATGAGGTTGTCTTGAACTTGAGGTCCATCCATTATCCTTTTGGTGATTGGGTGTTCGACTGGGATATACTCATCAACACCTATTTGTACTCCCGCATCTTTACATAACAGACTGATCAAGCTTGGGTAGGCCAATTTGGCCTCAGTGGATTCCTTGTTTGCAATTGTGTAAATTTCACAAGGAATTAATTGATGGACCTCCACTTCTTTTCCCAGCATAATATAGTGGATCATCACTGCTCTTCTGACAGTGACTTCAGAGCGATTGCTAGTGGGAAGTATGGATCGCCCAGTGAAATCCAGCCAGTCCCTAGTAACTAGCTTGAGGTCTCCTCTCTTCAGTTGGTTTGGGATACCTTTTGAATTGGTTATCCACTTGGTTCCAGGGAGGCATATGTCCTCTAGAACTTGATCCAACTTTTTATCTTTAGCCATTCTCCTGTTAAAGGATTCTGGATCATCCTGCAGTTGAGGAAGTTTGAGGACTTCTCTCAATTTGTCAAGATGGAAGTAGATAATTCTCCCTCTGACCATGGTTCGAAAAGTGTGGAAGGCAGTTCCCTCCATTCTTTGCTTATCTGTCAGCCACAGATTTGCATAAAATTCCTGGACCATATTTCTTCCCACATTCATCTCAGAATTAGCTAGGATTTCCTAGCCTCTATTTCGAATCTGCTCTTGGATCTCCGAATATTCGTCTTCTTTCAGATCGAACTTGACTTTCGGGATCACTGATCTTCTGCACACTATTTTGAAGTAATGATCTGCATGTTCTTTGGTGCAGAACCTCTCATGCATCCATTGTGGTTTTGGATTGTTTTCTTTCTTGCCTCTTGGAGTGGTTTATTTTCCTTTAGGTACCATGATCTTGGTCAGTGATCACAGAGAATCACACCAAACATAGAGGTTTGCTTGTCCTCAAACAAAAGCAAAGGAAGAAGATGAGTAGGTGGAGAGCGTGATTCGAATGATGGAGGAGGGGTGATGGCTGGTGCACGAAATTGTGATCATCAACAATGGTGCCAAATAATTTGGAGCTCTTAAACGTGAATCACACTTTGTCACAATTCCGCACAACTAACCAGCAAGTGCACTGGGTCGTCCAAGTAATACCTTACGTGAGTAAGGTTCGATCCCACGGAGATTGTCGGCTTGAAGCAAGCTATGGTCATCTTGTAAATCTCAGTCAGGCGGATTCAAATGGTTATGGAGGATTGATAATTAAAAGATGAATAAAACATAAAATAAGATAAAGATAGAGATACTTATGTAATTTATTGGTAGGAATTTCAGATAAGCGTATGAAGAAGCTTTGTTCCTCTTGAACCTCTGCTTTCCTATTGCCTTCTTCCAATCATTCATACTCCTTTCCATGGCAAGCTTTATGTTGGGCATCACCGTTGTTAATGGCTACTTCCTGTCCTCTCAGTGAAAATGTTCTACGCACGCTGTCACCGCACGGCTAATCATCTGTCGGTTTTCGATCACGTTGGAATAGGATCCATTGATCCTTTTGCGTCTGTCACACGCCCAACAATCGCGAGTTTGAAGCTCGTCACAGTCATCCCTTCCCAGATCCTACTCAGAATACCACAGACAAGGTTTAGACGTTCCGGATCTCAGGAATGGCCACCAATAATTCTAGCCTATACCACGAAGGTTCTAATCTTAGATTAGAAACCCAAGAGATACACATTCAAGCTTGTTTGCATGTAGAACGGAAGTGGTTGTCAGTCACGTATTCATAGGTGAGAATGGTGATAAGTGTCACATAATCATCACATTCATCATGTTCTTGGGTGCGAATGAGTATCTTGGAGAAGAAATAGACTTGAGTTGAATAGAAAAACAATAGTACTTGTATTAATTCATGAAGAACAGCAGAACTCCACACCTTAATCTATGGTGTGTAGAAACTCCACCGTTGAAAATACATAAGAACAAAAGGTCTAGGCATGGCCGAATGGCCAGCTTCCCAAAGAGGGTTCAATCATCAAAACATGATTCCAGGATGATCAAAAGATGAAAATACAATAGCAAAAGGTCCTATTTATAGAAAACTAGTAGCCTAGGGTTACAGAATAGGTAATTAATGCAGAAATCTTCTTCCGGACCCACTTGGTGTGTGCTTGGGCTGAGCATTGAAGCTTTCTAATACAGAGACTTTTCTTGGTGTTAAATGCCAGCTTTTGAGCAAGTTTGGGCGTTTAACTCCAGCTTTTGTGCCAGTTCCGGCGTTAAACGCCAGAATTCTTGAGCTGACTTGGAACGCCTGTTTGGGCCATTAAATCTCGGGCAAAGTATGGACTATTATATATTGCTGGAAAGCCCAGAATGTCGACTTTCCAATGCAATTGAGGGCGTGCCGATTGGGCTTCTGTAGCTCCAAAAAATCCACTTCGAATGCAGGGAGGTCAGAATCCAACAGCATCTGCAGTCCTTTTTCAGCCTCTGAATAAGATTTTTGCTCAGGTCCCTCAATTTCAGCCAGAAAATACCTGAAATCACAGAAAAACATACAAACTCATAGTAAAGTCTAGAAATGTGATTTTTATTTAAAAACTAATAAAAATATAATAAAAACTAACTAAAATATACTAAAAAGATACTAAAAAATGCCAAAAAGCGTATAAATTATCCGCTCATCACAACACCAAACTTAAATTGTTGCTTGTCCCCAAGCAACTGAAAATCATATAGGATAAAAAGAAGAGAATATACAATAAATTCCATAAACATCTATGAAGATCAGTATTAATTAGATGAGCGGGGCTTTTAGCTTTTTGCTTCTGAACAGTTTTGGCATCTCACTTTATCCTTTGAAGTTCAGAATGATTGGCTTCTATAGGAACTCAGAATCCAGATAGTGTTATTGATTCTCCTAGTTAAGTATGTTGATTCTTGAACACAGCTACTTTATGAGTCTTGGCCGTGACCCAAAGCATTTTGTTTTCCAGTATTACCACCGGATACATAAATGCCACAGACACATAACTGGGTGAACCTTTTCAGATTGTGACTCAGCTTTGCTAGAGTCCCCAATTAGAGGTGTTCAGAGCTCTTAAACACACTCTTTTTGCTTTTGGACCACGACTTTAACCGCTCAGTCTCAAGTTTTCACTTGACACCTTCACGCCACAAGCACATGGTTAGGGACAACTTGGTTTAGCCGCTTAGGCCAGGATTTTATTCCTGTGGGCCCTCCTATCCACTGATGCTCAAAGCCTTGGATCCCTTTTTATTTTACCCTTGCCTTTTGGTTTAAAGGGGTATTGGCTTTTTCTGCTTGCTTTTTTTCTTTTCTCTTTTTTTTTCGCATTTTTTTTTCATTCATTTTTTTTCGCATATATATATTTTTTCTGCAAGCTTTTCACTGCTTTTTCTTGCTTCAAGAATCAATTTTATGATTTTTCAGATTATCAAATAACATTTCTCCTTTTCCATCATTCTTTCAAGAGCCAACAATTTTATCATTCATGAATCAACAAATTTAAAAATATGCACTGTTCAAGCATTCATTCAGAAAAACAATAGTATTGCCACCACCTCAAAATAATTAAACTGTTTTAAAATTTGAAATTCATGCACTTCTTTTTCTTTTTCAATTAAAAACATTTTTCATTTTAAGAAAGGTGATGGATTCATTTTCATAGCTTTAAGGCATAGACACTTAGACACTAATGATCATGTAATAAAGACACAAACATAAATAAACATAAAGCATAATTTTCGAAAAACAGAAAATAAAGAACAAGAAAATCGAAGAACGGGTCCACCTTAGTGATGGCGGCTTGTTCTTCCTCTTAAAGATCTTATGGAGTGCTTGAGCTCCTCAATGTCTCTTTCTTGCCTTTGTTGCTCATCTCTCATGGTTCTTTGGTCTTCTCTAATTTCATGGAGGAGGATGGAATGCTCTTGGTGCTCCACCCTTAGTTGTCCCATGTTGGAACTTAATTCTCCTAGGGAGGTGTTGATTTGCTCCCAATAGTTTTGTGGAGGAAATTGCATCCCTTGAGGCATCTCAGGGATTTCATGATGAGGATTTTCCTCATGCTCTTGTCCATGAGTGGGATCTCTTGTTTGCTCCATCCTTTTCTTAGTGATGGGCTTGTCCTCATCAATGAGGATGTCTTCCTCTATGTCAATTCCAGCTAAGTTGCAGAGGTGACAAATGAGATGAGGGAAGGCTAACCTTGCTACAGTAGAGGACTTGTCCGCCACCTTGTAGAGTTCTTGGGATATAAACTCATGAACTTCTACTTCCTCTCTAATCATGATGCTTTGAATCATGATAGTCCGATCTATAGTAACTTCAGACCGTTTGCTAGTAGAAATGATTGAGCATTGGATGAACTCCAACCATCCCCTAGCCACGGGCTTAAGGTCATGCCTTCTTAGTTGAACCGGCTTCCCTCTTGAATCTCTCTTCCATTGAGCGCCCTCTTCACAGATGTCCATGAGGACTTGGTCCAACCTTTGATCAAAGTTGACCCTTTTAGTGTATGGGTGTGCATCTCCTTGCATCATGGGCAAGTTGAATGCAACCTTACATTTTCCGGACTAAAAACTTGGTGCACAAAATTGTGATCATCAGCAATGGTGCCAAAGGATTTGGAGCTCTTAAACGTGAATCACACTTTGTCACAATTCCGCACAACTAACCAGCAAGTGCACTGGGTCGTCCAAGTAATACCTTACGTGAGTAAGGTTCGATCCCACGGAGATTGTCGGCTTGAAGCAAGCTATGGTCATCTTGTAAATCTCAGTCAGGCAGATTCAAATGGTTATGGAGGATTGATAATTAAAAGATGAATAAAACATAAAATAAGATAAAGATAGAGATACTTATGTAATTCATTGGTAGGAATTTCAGATAAGCGTATGAAGAAGCTTTGTTCCTCTTGAACTTCTGCTTTCCTATTGCCTTCTTCCAATAATTCATACTCCTTTCGATGGCAAGCTTTATGTTGGGCATCACCGTTGTCAATGGCTACTTCCCGTCCTCTCAGTGAAAATGTTCTACGCACGCTGTCACCGCACGGCTAATCATCTGTCGGTTCTCGATCATGTTGGAATAGGATCCATTGATCCATTTGCGTCTATCACACGCCCAACAATCGCGAGTTTGAAGCTCGTCACAGTCATCCCTTCCCAGATCCTACTCAGAATACCACAGACAAGGTTTAGACGTTCTGGATCTCAGGAATGGCCGCCAATAATTCTATCCTATACCACGAAGGTTCTAATCTTAGATTAAAAACCCAAGAGATACACATTCAAGCTTGTTTACATGTAGAACGGAAGTGGTTGTCAGTCACGCATTCATAGGTGAGAATGGTGATGATTGTCACATAATCATCACATTCATCATGTTCTTGGGTGCGAATGAATATCTTGGAGAAGAAATAGACTTGAGTTGAACAGAAAAACAATAGTACTTGTATTAATTCATGAAGAACAGCAGAGCTCCATACCTTAATCTATGGTGTGTAGAAACTCCACCGTTGAAAATACATAAGAACAAAAGGTCTAGGCATGGCCAAATGGCCAGCTTCCCAAAGAGGGTTCAATCATCAAAACATGATTCCAGGATGATCAAAAGATGAAAATAAAATAGCAAAAGGTCCTATTTATAGAAAACTAGTAGCCTAGGGTTACAGAATAGGTAATTAATGCAGAAATCTTCTTCCGGACCCACTTGGTGTGTGCTTGGGCTGAGCATTGAAGCTTTCTAATATAGAGACTTTTCTTGGTGTTAAACGCCAGCTTTTGTGCAAGTTTGGGCGTTTAACTCCAGCTTTTGTGCCAGTTCCGGCGTTAAACGCCAGAATTCTTGAGCTGACTTAGAACGCCTGTTTGGGCCATTAAATCTCGGGCAAAGTATGGACTATTATATATTGCTGGAAAGCCTAGGATGTCGACTTTCCAGGGAACAATCTGAGCCTAGAGTTAAACAGCAGAACCTTCTGTCCTGTCTCAAAGACTCTAGATGGTAGCCTTTTGTCATGCCATATTTTTGCTTTCTCCTTATAAATTTTGGCATTTTCGAAAGCGTTGAGTCTGAATTCTTCCAGCTCATTCAACTGGAGTAGTCTCCTCTCTTCAGCTACCTTAGTATCAAGGTTTAGGAATCTGGTTGCCCAGTAGGCCTTGTGCTCCAGTTCCACTGGCAGATGACAGGCTTTTCCATACACAAGCTGGTCTGGAGAGGTTCCTATAGGAGTCTTGAATGTTGTTCTGTATGCCCACGGAGCATCATCCAGACCTCTTGCCCAATCCTTTCTGCGGGCATTTACAGTCTGCTCCAGGATTATTTTTAGTTCTCTATTTGAGACCTCAGCCTGCCCATTTGTCTGTGGATGATATGGAGTTGCCACTTTATGGTTAATTCCATATCAAACCAGAGCGGAGTCAAGCTGTTTATTGCAGAAACGAGTACCTCCATCACTGATCAGTATCCTAAGGACACCAAACCTGCTGAAGATATGCTTCTGGCGGAACTTTGATACTGTCTTAGTATCATTAGTGGGTGTTGCAATTGCCTTTACCCATTTAGATACATAATCTACTGCCACGAGAATATAAGTGTTTGAGTAAGATGGTGAGAAAAGCCCCATGAAGTCAATACCCTATACATCAAACAACTCAACCTCTAAGATTCCTTGCTGAGGCATGGCATAACCATGAGGTAGATTACCAACTCTCTGGCAACTGTCACAGTTACGTACAAACTCTCGGGAGTCTCTATAGAGAGTAGGCCAGTAGAAGCCACATTGGAGAACTTTGGTGGCTGTTCGCTCACCTCCGAAATGTCCTCCATATTGTGATCCATGGCAATGCCATAGGATCTTCTGTGCCTCTTCTCTAGGCATACATCTACGGATCATTCCGTCTGCACACCTCTTAAAGAGATATGGTTCATCCCACAAGTAGTACTTTGCCTCAGAAATTAATTTTTTTGTTTGCACTTTGCTGTACTCTTTGGGTATGAATCTCACAGCTTTATAGTTTGCAATGTCTGCAAACCATGGTACTTCCTGAATGGCAAAGAGTTGCTCATCCGGGAAGGTTTCAGAGATCTCAGTAGGAGGGAGGGACGCTCCTGCTACTGGTTCTATCCGGGACAGGTGATCAGCTACTTAGTTCTCTGTCCCTTTTCTGTCTCTTATTTCTATATCAAACTCTTGTAGAAGCAGCACCCATCTTATGAGTGTGGGTTTTGAATCCTGCTTTGTGAGGAGATATCTTACAGCAGCATGGTCAGTGTACACAATCACTTTTGATCCTACTAAATAAGATCTGAATTTGTCAATGGCATAGACCACTGCAAGTAACTCTTTTTCTGTGGTTGTGTAATTTTTTTGTGCATCATTTAAAACACGGCTAGCATAATAAATGACATGCAGAAGCTTATTATGCCTCTGTCCCAATACTGCACCAATGGCATGGTCACTGGCATCACACATTAGTTCAAATGGTAATGTCCAGTCTGGTGCAGAAATAACTGGTGCTGTGACTAGCTTAGCTTTCAGAGTTTCAAACGCCTGCAAACAGAATCTTTATTTCAAGACTCCTGAGATAGTCTGCAAGGTGGGAAAATTGTTTATCCTATTCCGCTTGGTGGAGTTTATGAGGATAAGGCATCTTGGCTTTGTATTCTTCAACCTTGGTTGCTGCAGGTTTATTTCCTATAGAAGTGGTTGGAGAAGCCTGCTTAAGGGGGTTGTTATCAGCACTTGCAAGTGTCTGACCCCTTTGTGGCATTTGAACGCCAGAATTGGGGGCTGTATGGGCGTTTAACTCCACATTTCCACCCTTTTCTGGCGTTTGAACGCCAGAATCATTCCTCTCTGGGCTCTGACTGTCCTCAGAGGGATTTTGGGCAGTGGTTTGGTTATCCTTTGTCAGCTGTTCCTTTCTTGGCTTCCAGCTACCTTGGATTGATACATTCAGTGTTTTCCCACTCCTTAATTGAACAGCTTGGGATTCTTCTGTTATCTGTTTAGATAACTGGTGTCTTGTTTGATTTAATTGTTTTTCCATACTCTGGTTAGCATCTTTGGTTTCTTGCAGCATCTCTTTAAATTCTGCGAACTGTTTTGTTATAATAAGCAATTGTTGATTGAGTTCAGCAACTTGTTCTTGAGGACTAAGTTTAGTGGATGCTGCTTGAGCCTCTTCTTTCAGGGAAGACTCACTGCTTAAGTACAGATGCTGATTTTTAGCTACTGTATCAATGAGTTCCTGAGCCTCTTCAATTTTCTTTCTCATGTGTATAGATCCACCAGCTGAGTGGTCTAGAGATACCTGGGCTTTTTCTGTAAGCCCGTAGTAGAAGATGTCTAACTGCACCCACTCTGAAAACATTTCAGAGGGGCATTTCCTTAGCATCCCTCTGTACCTCTCCCAGGCATTATAAAGAGATTCATTATCCTCTTGCTTAAAGCCTTGGATGTCCAGCCTTAGCTGTGTCATCCTTTTTGGAGGGAAATATTGATTCAGAAATTTGTCTGTTAACTGTTTCCATGTTCTTATGCTTGCTGTGGGTTGGTTATTTAACCACCTCTTAGCTTGATCTTTTACAGCAAATGAAAACAGTAATAATCTGTAGACATCCTGATCAACTTCTTTATCACGTACTGTGTCAGCGATTTGTAAAAACTGTGCCAGAAACTTAGTATGTTCTTCCTGTGGAAGACCGGAATACTGGCAATTTTGCTGAACTATGATAATGAGCTGAGGATTTAGCTCAAAACTGCTTGCTCTGATGGGGGGTATACAGATACTACTCCCGTATGTAGCAGTAATGGGGTTAGCATATGACCACAGAGTCCTTCTGGACTGTTCACTTCCACTTATGTCCATGATGGAGAAAAGGAAATTGATGTGAATTGCAAGTAAAGTATATTTTTATTTTTTATTTTATTTAATTAAAAACAAACCGAAAAAAAAGATAAAATATAATAATTGTAAAATGGAATATAAATTTCAAAAACTAAAAGAAAAAGAAAAAATTTCAAAAACTAAAATAATTAATTAATTAAGAAGATTTGAAAAACTGTGGATATGATTTTTGGAAAAGATTTTGAATTTTGAAATTTTAAAACTAAGATAAGATAAAATAAAAATCTGAATTTTTAAATGAAATTTTCGAAAATTCAATTAAATAAATAGAAAAGATATTTTTGAATTTAATGAGGAAAGAGAAAAACAATAAATGACACCAAACTTAGAATTTTTAGATCAAAACAGAGAAAACAAACAAGAAAACTTTGAATGTTAAGATGAACACCAAGAATACTTTGAAGATCAAGATGAACACCAAGAACACCAAACTTTTTATATTTTGGACACTAATAATTCGAAAATGTATAAGATAAACAGTAACAAACACCAAACAAGAAATTTTAAAGATTAAATAAGGAAAATAAATAAGAACAACTTGAAGATCAATAAAGAACTAAGAACATGTAATTCGAAAAATTGAAAGAAAAATAAAAACATGCAGTTGACACCAAACTTAAAACATAAAACTAAATTCAAACGGAAGACTAAATTATGAAGTTATTGGTTTTAAAAAATTTTCGAAAATAATTTAGAAAAAGAAAATAAGGATTCTAAAATTTTAACCAAAAATAATAATAGAAGACTCTAAACCAAAAAGATAAATTTTTCCTAATCTAAGCAACAAAATAAACCATCAGTTGTTCAAACTTGAACAATCCTCGGCAACGGCGCCAAAAACTTGGTGTGGGAAATTGTGATTACACTTTCACAACTCCGCACAACTAACCAGTAAGTGCACTGGGTCGTCCAAGTAATACCTTACGTGAGTAAGGGTCGATTCCACAGAGATTGTCGGCTTGAAGCAAGCTATGGTTATTTTGTAAATCTTAGTCAGGAGATAAATGATAATAGTGGTTAGATTTATGAAAATAAATAACATGAAATAAACAGTACTTGTGATTCAGTAATAGCTAACAGGCTGAGGTTCCAGAGATGCTCTGTCATCTGAATCTCTGCTTTCCTACTGTCTTCTTCTCCAAACACGCATGGCTTTCCTCTATGGCAGGCTGTATGATCCTCTCGAACAAAAAATACCAGGCGCTGTCACCGCACGGCTGATCATCTGTCGGTTCTCACTAGCGTCGGAATAGGACCATTGTCCTTTTGCACACTGTCACTGTGCCCAACATTCGCAAGTTTGAAGCTCGTCACAGTCATCCCCTTCCAGATCCTACTCAGAATACCACAGACAAGGTTTAAACTTTCCGAATCTCAGGAATGCTGCCAATTGATTCTAGCTTCTACTACGAACGTTCTGATCTCACAGATTCGGTCCGTAGATCAGAGTCCCAAGAGATAGCATTCAAGCTGTCGCCCAATGACTACGTTGAGCTCAGATAGAACGGGAGTGGTTTCAGGCACATGTTCATAGATTTGAAAATAATGATGAGTGTCACGGATCATCATCTTCTCTGAATTGAAGTACGAATGAGTATCTTAGAATAGAATCAAGCGTGATTGAATGGAAAACAGTAGTAACTGCATTAATTCATTGAAACACAACAGAGCTCCTCACCCCAACCATGGGGTTTAGAGACTCATGCCGTCTGAAATACAATATGAAATGTAAAAAATGTCATAGGTTGCAAAATGAATCTCTAAAAGTAGTTTTTATACTAAACTAGTAACTTAGGTTTACAGAAAATGAGTAACTAAGTGCAGATAGTGCAGAAATCTACTTTCGAGACCCACTTGGTGTGTGCTTGGGCTAAGCTTTCAAGCTTTCACGTTCACATGGCCAATGCTGGCATTAAACGCCACCCTGGGTGCCAGAATGGGCGTTTAACGCCGAAAAAGGTGCCAGTTCTGGCGTTTTACGCCAGAAAGTTTTAAGCTGACTTTGAGCGCCAGTTTGGGCCATCAAATCTCGAGCAAAGTATGGACTATTATATGTTGCTATAAAGCCCAGGATGTCTACTTTTTAACACAATTGAAAGCGTGCCAATTGGATTTCTGTAGCTCGAGAAAGTCTATTTCGAGTGCAGGAGGGTCAGAATCCAACAGCATCTGCAGTCCTTTTTCAGCATCTGAATCAGATTTTTGCTCAGATCCCTCAATTTTAGCCAGAAAATACCTGAAATTATAGAAAAGCATAAAAACTCATAGTAAAGAGCAGAAATATAATTTTTGAATAAAAACTATTAAAAATATAATAAAAAGTATCTAAAATATACTAAAAACTCCCTAAAAACAATGCCAAAAAGGGTATAAATTATCTGCTCATCAATCCTCAACCTCGTAATCGTCATCAAATCTCCATCAAAACCAAATGTCACTAAACACATATTAATTCAAGAATAACCATAAAACTTACTCCCTTATCCCCAAACCATTGAGTTTATAATTAATTTACTTCTTAATATCCTTAGCTAGTTAACCAAATCTCTTCTTATTGTTATTAAAAATCAAATAAGTTAAAATCATAAATCAACCAAGTCATAAAAATCCAATTCTCTTTTAAATCCTTTAAAACATTCAAAGCTCATCTCTGTTGACAATTAATTCAAACCAAAATCATTTTCGAAATCATAACCCAAAAAAACTCCAAGTTCTTAAGAAAAATTTCAGCAGCACCTCCCCTAAAAACTGGAGTTTGCCACCCATCACGGGTCCCCTCTTTACAACCTTAACTCAACCAAAACCAAAATTTCAAATTAACATTTCGAAATTCATCATTTAAGACCAATAATTATCGATTTAAATCAAAGAAAACCAAAATCCACAGATTCACTCCATTTCACCAGAAATCCAGGAATCAACCAATTCAATAACAAACACAACATATTGATAAACCCCATTTTTAGGGTTTATCTTGTGTTGAATTTAGAAGATTTTATTAACTTTTCCCACATTTATTCACTAAAATAGTATGTTTTGTAAATTCTCCCTAATTTGTACTTAATGATTGAAAACATGCTTTTTAGGCATTAAAATAGCTAAATTTAATTCACTTTAATTCCATTCGATGTCTTGATATATTTTTTTGAGTGATTTCAGGTTCATAAAGGCAAGGATTAGGTGGAAGGAGTGAAAAGAAAAGCATTCAAAGTGGAGAATTCATGAAGAAATGAGCATTTGAAGAATTCATGGCAACGCGTGTACGTGGCCCATGCGTACGCGTGGGAAGAAAATTCGTCAGGTGACGCGTACGTGTGACCCATGCATACGTGTGACACCTGTCACGTGACCTCATTAAAGAACACGCTGGAGGCGATTTCTAAGCTCACCCAGGCCCAGATCCAGCACATTTCTGAAGCTATTTGAGGCTTAAATCAAGAGAGAACAAGGGGGAGCAATTAGTGTAGTATAGGAACATGCCTTAGGTTAGTTCTAGAGAGAGAAGCTCTAGAAATTAGGATTTTTAGTTTAATTTCCTCTTAGGTTTAGATCTTGATTCTTGTTTTAATCTAGTTTTCCTTGCTCTTTATTGTTCTAGCACTTTGAATCTCTTAGTTTTTCTTATTATTCTCTTTATTTTGCCACTTTCCATGTTCTTGAACTTTTGTTACTTTTAATTTCATTTAATGCAATTTTGATGTTTTTATGTTTGTTGATGTATATTTGAGTTGTTATTATTAGTTTCTTGTATTTGGTAGTAGTAGATTTTATTATTCTTGCAATTTAATATGTTTTCCCTGTTATGCACACCAAGTGTTTGATAAAATGCTTGGCTTAGTTTTAGAGTAGATTTTGTGCATTCTTGGCTTGGAAAGAGAAGTTAGGCAATCTTGAGTCATTGATACCCAATTTAGATTGGTGATCTAGAGTTGTTAGTTGATCTTATTTCCATTAAAATTACCTATGGATTAGGATTAACTAGGCTTGTTTGATTTTCTCCCGATGTTGGAGATAACGAAATAGGATTATCTCTTGTTAATTATTGTGTTATAATTAATGACTATGATAGAAAATCTTGGCTCTCAATCCTTGCCATGAATGCCTCTATTTAGTATTTTTAATATTCAGTTGTTTGATTTACTTTATTGTCATTTAAATTTCTTGCCATTTAATATTCTTGCTTCTTTATTATCAACCCACACTTGTGAACCTCATAACCAATAATTGAGCACTCGATTGTAATTCTTAGGGAGAACGACCCGGGAGCAATACTCTTGATTATTTTTATTGGGTTGAACTTGTGACAGCCAAAATTAAACTTTGATTGAAGGTTGTTTGTCAGTTTGGGACTATACTTGCAACGAAGTGATTTCTTTTATAGAGAAGAAATTCTAGACCGACGGTCACCTTCACATCACATATCAATCTCAACAGAAAATCATTTATATCACAGACATTTATCCATTTGCATTAATCTACTAAACTTATCAGGTATTCAAAGACCAAAACATTTTCTTATTAAAATAAACCCCTACCTCGAGAAATCAAGTCCGCAGTGACTTTAACGTGATAAATCCCTTTTTCTCTGGGCCCGCAGTAGCGGCAGTTTCCATCGCGATTCATAATAACCGGAAAACGACCCTGCGTTGTCAAACCTCAGAATCTCTAGCCAAGCATAATGGAATACTAATTTTCAATAGTTCCAAAACGAAAATACTTACCATAACCAAGGTGCAACGACCATACAAAATGGCATCGGCTCAAGCAAAGGTTCCGGTGGCCACAGTACCGTTCCTGGCGGCCAGAAGCTCGGTGACGGCAACTGTAACAACCATACAGTGACAAATAATCTTCCCAGAATCTAAAAGAACAGTAACCAAACTCAAAACCCTTACAGGCAGTGTTTTCCAGCGATGATAGCGGCATTTTCTGGCGGCAGAGGCTCGACCACCCACCTCTCACGCGCGTCAAACTCCCGTCTGTCTCTCTCTCACTCACTCTTTGCGAACTCCCTCTCTCTCTCTTTGGCTTCAATGGTGACGACGGCGACCTCAGCAGTGGCGGCGGAGGCAAAATGTGATGGCGGTGGAGGATTTTTCTCCCCTGCGCGCGCTCTGCTTTTCCCTTCTGTGGTTCTGGTTCGCGCTCCTCCTCCTTCAACGGCAACACACGACGGCGCGGCGACAATGATGCCCACCGGCGCTGTCCTCTATCTCTTCTCTTCTCCCTCGATTTTTTCTTCCCCCTTCTGCTATGTTTGTATGTTTGCTGATGGAAATATGGGGATGGCGGCTAGGATTAAAGGAATTAGGTTTTTATGTTTTATTTTTAGGGTTAGGTTAGGATTTGGAGCAAAATATGAAATTAGGAATTTTTGGATAATTCTTAGTAATTTCAAATAAAAATAGGGGTAATATAGTAATTGAAAACTAATTTTTAATCCAACAATAATTATATATAAAAATACTATTTGTTTATCAATTTATAAATTATTTTCTAATAAATACTCTAATTCAAAAATTTAAGATAATATGATTAATTTTTTTATTTATAGAAACTAAAATATTAAATTCCAAAATCTAAATTATTTATATCAATTCATATAAAATTCTTATTATTTTACAATTACTAAACTTTATAATTTAAATAGAGGTAATGACCAAATCAGTACCCGAAAGATTCAAACGCTGACATTTTGGTACCTCACTATTGTTATTGACAAAATGGTCCTTAAAAGATTTTAAAATTTGACAAGCGTATCCACGAGTTCACCGGAGCACATTTCCGGCAAGCACAGTGCTGACATGGCCACTGTGTTTTGATGACATGGAAAATACCCCCCAAACCCTAATTCTTCTCCTTCTCCTTCCCCCTCCCCAACGCACTCCCCCCTTCCCCTTCCTAAATGCATTCTCCCCTATCCCCAATCCTAATCCCCTAATCCTTCCCTTCCCCTCTCTAATCCTAATTCTTCTCCTTCTCCTTCTCCCTCCCCAACGCACTCCCCCCTTCCCCTTCCTGAATGCATTCTCCCCTCTCCCCAACCCTAATTCTTCCCTCCCCCTCTCTAACCCTAATTCCCCATCTCCAACGCACTTCCCCCCCCTCCTCAGTCCAAAATCCCCCTTTCTAAACCCTAATCCCCTTTCCTTGCCTCTTTGAATTCTAATCCCCTTCCCAACACAGTGTCTCACACTCTTAACTCACTGTCCCCCAAAACAGCAGTAGAGCTCAACATTCTCAGTCTTAAAGAGCCAGTGTCATCGACACCGCACTGTCGCCATCTCGTCGTCGGGTCTTCTGCGTCCGCCAGTGTCTCCTCCGTAGCACTACGTTGTCTGCACGCCTTCACCGCTGTCGCCTTCACTGCTTGTATCTGCTTGCTGCTAGCCCCCAGTCGTTGCCATGCCTCCTCTGTCTGGGTTCCATCTTGGCTCTATCGTGTCCTGCCCCCTCTGTGTCTGTTGTTCTTCTTCTATTCTTGCTTTGGTGGTGTCTGTATTAAGTTTTATTTTATTTTATTTTGATTATTGTATATGAATTTGTTTTTGAGTTTTATTGTGATTAATCTTTTTGAATGATAATTTAACCTAAAAATTTGGGATAATTCATGATTTGGGGCAACTCTATTGATGTTGAGGTTGTTGTTGCTGTGAATGGTGGTGTTGAGGGAGGGAGAGGTAAGTGTGCGTTAGGGAAGAGGGAGTGGTGGAGAGAGAGAGAGTGGTGGAGGTTGTTGTTGCTGTTGATGTTAAAGTTGTTGTTGCTGTGAATGGTGGTGTTGAGGGAGGAAGGGAAAGTGTACGTTGGGGGAGGGGCTTGTGATGCGGCGGGGACTGCGATTAGGGAGAAGTGTGTGTTGGGGATGGGGGCTGCGACAGGGAGGGAGAGGGAAGGGGAGGGAGTGTGCGTTGGGAGGGAACTTTGGGGGTGGTTTGCCAAGTCACCAAAACACGGTGGCCACATCAGCACTGTGCTTGCCGGAAATGTGCTCTGGTGAACTCGTGGGTACGCTTGTCAAATTTTAAAACCTTTTAAGGACCATTTTGTCAATAACAATAGTGAGGTACCAAAATGTCAGCGTTTGAATCCTTCGGGTACTAATTTGGTCATTACCTCATTTAAATATGAAAGTTATCCAATAATTGTAAAATTAGATAAAAATTCTAATGTAATTATCAAAACTTGATTTAATTAGCTTTAATAAAATAATTTCTGAAATTAAGGTCTTAAATGAATAAATAAATTAAAATTGACTCATAATAAGATTTTCGATAAGTTCTGGGTCTTACAAGGAACAATCTTCTCCTCAAGATTGAATTCAGGAAATGCTCTGTGAAACTGATATGTATCCTCCCATGTTGTTTCTGCTGCACTGCCTTGGCCCCATTGTTCTTATAAGTGGGAAATTTCCTTGCCCTCTTTTAAGAGTGTTCTGCGGTTAAAAATGGTATGAGGAGCAATGACCAGCCCCAACTATGTGGTGCAAAGTGGCAATGGAAGATAGTGGCTGTTGAGATTGATAAACTCAATTTTACCATTATAAGTTTGTTAAAAAATATGAATTTTATCAACAAACTTGCACAATTTTTTGGCTAAATTAATTGAGTTTTTCAAATCTTACTTCGAACGAACTTATGTATGAAAAATATGCTTTTTGTGCTCCTAATCATTTTTTTTAATTTCTTTTAACCCATTCGATGTCGTGATCAATTTTATTAAGTGTTTTGGAAGCAAATTTAGGAGTGGAGTTTGCTAGCTACTCGCTTGGGTGAGCAATATCCGTGTGGGTGAATTCCTCACGTGGGCGAGCATCCTTTGCGTACACGAAGTTTCCCCGTGAGCTGTAATATCTCGCGTGCGCGAGAGTTTTCCACATGCGCAAAAATCCTCCACGTGTTTGGATTAATGAAACATATGCATCCTCATTTTTGGGGTTCCAAAAGACCCCAATAGCTATATTCTTATGAAAATGGAAGCCAAATGAGGGAGGGAGGGGAACACACATATACACTTACCATTTTTACATTTTTTTCTTAGATTTTAGTGGGATTCTAGAAAGAGAAACTCCAATTTTTCTCTAGAATCCCTAAGATTTACTTAGTTTCCTTGTTTGTTTTAGATTTTAGTTTTATTTCATTGTAGTTTTAACTCTTGTTTTCTTGTTTTTGCATTATACTCCTTTTAGAATTTAGTGTTAGTTTGGCTTGTCTTCATTTTTTTACTTGATGAATTATGTTAAGTTTTGGTTTATATTAATGAATTTGATGTTTATGCTTTATTCTTACTTACTTGAATTGTTGTTATTGCTTTCTTATAGTGGATAGTTACAGTTTTTGTTATTTCTTGCAATTTATGATGTTTTATTTTTATGCCTTCTAAGTGTTTGATGAAATGCCTCTTTTAATTATAGAGTAGATTTTCATTCTTGGCTTGGGATTGAGGACTTAGGTGACTTTGAGTTATTGATGACCGATATTGATTATTTATTTAGAGTTGTTAGTTAATCTTGTTTCCATTAACGCTAATCTTTTACTAATCCAATTAGTAAGTTAGTTATGACTTATGGATTAGGGTTAATTATGCCTACTTAACTTTTCTCAATGTGTAGAGGTTCACTAAGTGGGATTAACTCTTCATAATTACCATACTTGTGGTCAATGACAAGGATGGTGATCCTGGACTCTTAACCCTTGACAAGGAGTATGGAGTTGTTGCTCAAGGAGGGCCTTAAGGCTTTGATGGTCAGTGCGAAGAATAAAGTGCTTCCCTAGAAAATAGTGACGAAATTTATCGAGCGCCGGGTGATAGCATAGAACTCCCTAGTGTAGGCCGATTGTTGCTGCAAATTGGGAGTTAACTTCTTGAAAAAATAAGCAATTGGATGCTTATTTTGAACTAGTATGGCACCAATGCCAGTACTGAAAGCATCAGTTTCAACCTCAAAGGGAAGCTCAAAATTGGTTAAAGCCAACACCAGCTTGGAAGAAATAGTCTGCTTTAAGCCAAAGAAATACGAAATCAGCAAGAGAACTCCAAGCAAAGGCATCCTTCTTAAGCAAATCAGTAAGTGGGAAGGCTAAAGAGACAAAGCTTTTGATGAAACAGTGATAGTAGCTGATAAGGTCTAAGTGGCCCATGAAGTTGCTTGAGGTTTTGAGGCTAATCCCAATCCATTATTGCCTAGACCTTGGCTGTCTCCATATGAACGTCATTGCCAAAAATGGTGTGACCTGAGTAATCTAATTCGAAAGTACCAAACAAACACTTTGAAAGTTTAGCAAATAAGGCTTCCTACCGCAAAATCTTAAGCACCACTTCTAAATGTTCCAAATGTTGCTCCCATGTGTGCTATATACTAACATATCATCGAAGAACACCAACATAAATTTATGTAAACAAGGCTTAAAAATATCTTTAATAACATTTTGGAAAGTGGGTAGGGAATTTGTCAAATCGGAGGGTATCCACTTATAAAGTCCTTGGTGTGTCCAGAATGCTATCCTGAAGTGATCCTCTGGTTTCACTAAGATTTGATGACAACATGAGCATAAATCCAATTTAGAAAATACAGTAGCACCAAACAATTCATCTAACGGCTCATTGACGGTCAGTATCAAAAAGCTATCCCGAATGGTGAGCTTTAATCGGTTCTGCACCATGAACTAGAGGAATGCAATAATCATGAGTCCGTTGAGGAAGAAATCCAGAAGGTTGGCCAAAAACTGTAACAATCTCACTATTAGAATGTCACGCTTTCGGCTGCGCTACTCTGATAGCAAGGATACTACAACGAATCAACTATATATAACTATAATAAGTAGAAGCCTTTACCTGAAAAGTCTTAGAGACTTTCCTTATACATACTTTGTTTCCTTCTAAGAACAATTCACAGAGATATACCTAAATACATCACAATTTATGATTAGAGTTTTATTTACAATAGTTTACACAAATAATGTATAAACATATACAATTACAACTCCTATCCCTCTTTATAAAATGTAAATAACAATAACCAAGGCGAGGGAACATCTAATAAAACAAATAAAACACATCCAACAACGCTTGCCTTCTTCATCTATTTTCCTAAATAATATTGGATGTAGGGGTGAGAACCAAACCACACATCCTCCGTAGGAGAAGGGAATGCCACAAAAATAATAAAAATAAATACACCTAGTCAATGCACATCCTAGGAAAGTCTATCTTTATAAAAACTTGTGTTCTTTATTACTTTATTTTTAAATCATTTTCGCTGAGATATATACCATTCCTTTATCTCCTTCTAAAACAAATCATATAATATATATAAATACTTTTAAA
>NC_029788.2:21409254-21455568 GCF_000816755.2 Arachis ipaensis
ATAAATGAAACGAGAAGGCTTAGTATATACTGATAGTTTGAGAACCTATACTTTATTTTACATCCTTTAGTTACGGGCCAAAACACACCTAGGTTTTCTACCCAACAGACTACTATCTCTCTTTTCTACGCATGAACTAGAGTTTAAGGGAAATTCTGAATTCAATACGCTTCCATCTCCATTACCTCTGTACACTAGCAAACACAATCAAATCAAACAATTCAATCACACAAAAGCAAACACATATAAAGCACATTACAACTAGCACATATTCAAACAAAACATATAAGCACAACACAGCAATAAAATGCAGACCCAAATAATTCAAACAAATGCATATGATGCATGCCTATCCTACTGGTCGTGAGCTCAAGTGTCAGTTATATTGCCAAACCCGACACATCTGGTAGCAAACCTAGTCATACTCTCTCTGTCGTGCATTCCCTGGAGGAAAAATATCTCATGCAAATTTAAACTGATCTCGTAGGGAGACTGCCCTGTCACCATCTCACTGAAGGCAGCGCTATCCGGAGATTGCGTGCTCGACTACCCTTACAATCAGAGATATTGTGATATATTAAGAAGGGAATCCTCAACCTAACTTGTCCACACCACAATTGGGAATTGAACCGAAGAGAATCCTCAACCTTCTATCCAATTCCTAATGCAACAAGAGAGAGAATTCTCAACCTCACTTGTCCACCGTAACACTAAGCAAGCAGGACAAAACCACCATCCTTGCCAGGTGAAGGTGTCTTATCAGTTATGCAAGCGAGACAAAACCCACATCCTTGCCAATCAATATTCTTCATTCATCATAATCATTATCAACCAAACTTATCATCCCACATAATCATCATCAACAATCATAATCATAATCTTAACCAATTTCATAAGTTATAATTCATCATAACTCACTCTATCATTAGGACATTTAACATCATTATCAACCTGTGAGCGATCAAAGCCACCATCCTCAACGTGGTTAGGACGAAACCATTATCCTCACAACACTCTTATTTCATTTAACAAATTTTATGGAGAATTATTCCAATTAGACTTATTAAATCCATCCCTGACACATTTCAAACCCTTAAAATGGTTTTTAGACTCCATACAGAGGTTACTAGGGGTACAATATTGCAAGAAAGGCTTAATAGCTCAAAATCACGCAAATGCGACAAAACTTCCATCCTTGCCAATCAATAGTCATCATCAACCATAATCTCTCACATATATGTCAACCTAATTATAGTTTTCTTCAGAAGTCTCATATCAATCTCATTTTAGTCATATGCCTCAAATCAATTCTCATTTTCCATTAATAATCTCATAATAAACACAATTCGCTAGGTTAGGCTTTGGCCGTTACATATGGATTGCGGGTATGAGGCGTCTAATACGATACCCTAGACTCGAGATCAAGGTTGCAAACTAACTCAGATACGACACTATCGTCTATAACCAACCTCAACCTAACAACAAACACATCATCTATTTTTCATTCAATCTCATCACATCATTGATTAATTATTTACTTTAGGGGCTAATAGATCAAGCTTTCATAATCTTCAAGTTCAACTTAAGATATAGCTAAAGGTACTTGATACTTACCTCGTCATTCTTTGAAATCATAATTTTGTAATCACATTCTTTAAATAACTCTCTTTCTCTCAACTCTTATATTTAATTCCATTTAAATCTCATCTCACATTTTCTATTCCCAACCTTTGAGTTAATAATTAATTAGCTTTTTAAATCCTTAATTAATTAAGTCTCTTTTCAAGTTAACTTTGATTACTTTATTTATTTTTTAATTGTTAATCAAGTAAGTTAACCCACGAATCAATTTTACCAAATCAATCACAATCATAAAGACTTACTTTATTTAACCAAGTTCCCAAACTAACTTCAACTCCACTTTAAGTTCATTTTAATTATCCATTACTTTAAATTCAATAAAAATCATCAAGACATAACTCTTTAATTAGAAATAATCAAATAAAACACCAAGACAAAGTCTCTGGTCTTTATGAAAAAACAATAATTCTCGTCATTCTTATTATTCAATTTTATTCAATATCTTATAAAAATTTTGGTAAAACCTCTCCTAAAACTCGAATTTTTCACCATTCAAGAGTTCTATCTAAACCAAACATCTCTCAAACCCTTCTCAAACTTCCTAATACCAAACAATTTCTTAACATATACCAATCAAAATTCCAATATCAATGTATTTATTTTCTTATCTTAATTTATCTTTAAGTTATTAAATTTTCATACATTAAGGCAATAAATAATTTGTCCAAATCTAATCCACCTATCAAGAGGCTTCAAGCATTTCTACTAATTAATTTTTTTATTAGAGTATTTAATTTCTTTTTAATCCATTATTGAATTTCAATTAATTATGAAAAATAATCTTAAATTATCAAAGCTTAATTAATCAAGCTTTGATAAAAATAAGCAAGCCTTAAAATGCTCATCAACTCAAATGCACATATTTTCTAAACTTTCAAAGCATTTTAACTTTGTAAAATAAACATCTCCTACCTCAATTAGTCATAATTCACAAAAATTGGGAGTACAACAGCCATCTATATCCAACTCAAAGGCAACAACATCAACAATAGCTCTAGTAGCAGCAACAACTACTTTGGAAGGAAAAAATCGACAGCGGCTGAAGCAAGGCCAAAAAGTGATATTACGCATGATTAGAATAGAGCCAATAATAGAGCATTGTGATGAAATGAATCAGATCCAAATAAATCTCACCACGAAAAGAAAAGGCAGGATGAAATAGTAGCAACTTTGTATAACACCTTTACTATTAAAATATCATGCTTAAGTCATGATATTGCTAATGGTTAAAGTATTATGTGCATTTCCTATTACCTATTTACATATATAGGAGCCTTTAAGAATAAACAAAGCTGGAGACTAAAGGCATTTTTTTTTGTACATACATACATACATACATCTTTCATTTATCCCAAAAAAAATCAATAATTACTACAACATAACAGCTACATCAATTGACATGAATAAAATATATCAAGTACACTTTTATATACATATCAGTATACATATAACAAATAATTCCTATCCCTCTGTACAAAATTTAAAACAATAATAAAGGCAAGAAAAATAATAACTAAATACAAATTCATTCTATAAATATAGTAATGAACATTCGATGATTAGTACACTCCCTGTAGAATTTGTCATCTATTTCTTGAAAATGTTGGATATAGAAGGGTCAGAACCAAACCACACGGTCTCAGTAGAAGAGTTTTAGAATTATCAAAGAAAGATATATAAAATAAACTTTGTTTTAAGACAATGATCAGTTCTTGAAAAATCCTTATCTTCCAGACGCTTATGATTCAATAGTTACTCTTTCACAACTCGTATTTCTCAAAACCATTCTCTCCTCTAGATTATCCCTCTTTTAAAATTGACCAATTTAACTACACTGCGGTTTACTTTTCTTACGTATGACTGATGGCAAGCCAAATGGCAGTTTAGAATTTTCTCTCAATAAAGAATTGCTTTATCAGTAGTATAGTTTCGAACTAACAGATGACCCGTATCGAAATTTAATTTGTTTGTCATGAATAAAAATCAATAAAAACTAAGAGTATTAGATCTTGGGTCGTCTCTCAAAGGAATTGTAGTGAGAATAAGGGGGTTTGAAGAGAAACAGACTTGAAAATAAACGACAAGAAAGTAAACCTGACAACTAAAGGGAATATAAATGCTAAGAGACACTCCTGGTAACGATTGAGAATCAAGGATTCCTAACAAAGTCATTGACCACAAACATGGTGATTACCTAGAGTTAATCCCATTTCGTCATCCCCAACATCGAGAGAAAGTCAAATAGGCATAGTAAGTCTTAATCCATAGGTCTTACTCGGTAGTGAAAACAAGAGCAAC
This sequence comes from Arachis ipaensis, assembly GCF_000816755.2. NCBI lineage: Eukaryota > Viridiplantae > Streptophyta > Magnoliopsida > Fabales > Fabaceae > Arachis > Arachis ipaensis. The sequence continues at coordinate 21,413,194 of NC_029788.2, forward strand.
TAACAACCCTATATCACCAATTAATATTAGACATTAATGACTCTTGCGTCACTAACCACGACATGATAATTACAAGAGCAAACCCAATTAGTCAACCTCTAATGGTGAGATAAGTCAACCGAGTTTAATCAATCTCAATCTATATGTCTTATGATAAGCCATGTCTAAAATGATCTCCGTCTCGTGTGTACTAGGTATCACATAATTTGTTAGGATATGATGCCAGAGCCTAGCCTCAATGGTAAGATATCTGATCGCTATTGCTTTCGGACCTGGCTTCGACGGACTATAAATCCACGGGCTGTTGGGGTAGATGGCTATCACGCGCAGCACTACATCCCAATCAAACTTCATCAACTGTATGTCCTCCTATGCCTTCTAAAAGTCATCTTTTTCAGTAGGCTTACGTGGCAAATGAGGACCTCTTCAATTGCCTCTTTTGTAACCAAGATCTACTTGCCTCAGAGGAGAACTGCATCAAGGGACGCTTTATAATAGTTGCAGTAGAACTTGTGGACCCATGATGCGTTCATGTTGCGTGAGCATCTTTCCCTTATTTTCTATTTATTTTAAGTTGGAATTTATTAAGTTTAAGTGTATTTCAGTGTTAAAATCCTCCTTGGCAGAGTTTTGTGCAAGAAAAGAGAAGAATTGAAGCTGCCCACTAGGGCGTGCCAGCAACTCAGCAACGTTATAGGAGTTTCTACCCTCAAGGGTGCTAAATACTGCATTTCGCATTTAGCACCAGGCAGTCCGGATCACAACCTCATCAAAGGAGCATCTTTAGTTAGATTTAGCTTTTAATTACTCTATTTTAGTTTATTTTAGTTATTTTTCTTTACAAATAAAATCTTTTAGATTTAAAATTTATTATTTTATTTTAGTTTCAAATTAAATTAGGTTAGATATAAAAGGGAAAAGATTCACCCTTCGAGGGGATCTTCTCACTTCTACATTGTCACATTTTCTGAACCCTAGTTTTCTCTCTGAAGCATGAGCCACTAAACCTCTTTTGTTAAGGTTAAGAGCTCTGTCTATTTCCATGGATTGATACTATTATTGTTCTATTTTAATTAATATATTGATTTAGTTTCAAGGATTACTTTCGTTTTTCATTTTAGGAATCTGGGTAGAGCGAAAGAATAAGCCTTATTCTATATGCGTTCTTATGATTCTTGGAAGAGATACCTCACATGAACAACAGCTTGAAAGTAAATTTCTCCTAAATCTTGAATTACTTGAACTAATCGGGATACATGACATAATCTTCCTAGCTTTGGGTAATTAGGATTTTTGTGGCCATAAACTAGAATTGAAATTAACCCTCTAATAGAAATAAGTGACCAAGACATTGGTGGTCAACTAGATTAGAGGAGACTAAATCACTAAGGCATTAGGGTATAGTCACTGATAGTTTGCCATGAAATGAATCTTGCATGATTAAAATAGTTGGTAAGAAAACTTAATCCGGAAAAGCAAACATCTCCGATACCTTAGCTATCTTCCCTTATATATTTCACACAATTCTCACTGTTTGCGTTTTCTACACTTTGAACTACTGTTTAATGCTTTTAGAACCCTCAAAATATCACTTTCTACTTTCCTGACTAAGGAATCATTCGACCATTGTCACTCAGTCCATCAATCCTCGTGGGATCGACCCTCACTCACCTGAGGTATTACATAGTACAAACCGGTGCACTTGCTTATTAGTTTGTCATTTTGAAATACCCCGACAAAGTTTTTGGCGCCGTTGCCGGTTAGTTTGTGGTTTTTTTCATTAATTTCATAACTTAAGTTTGGTGTCCCTGTAGTAAATTTTATTTTTAAATTTTTCAAAAATATTAGTATTCTTCTTTGTTTAACTCTCAAAATTACAGGGTTACTTTTTCTTATTTTTTTTGAAATTTTGAAATTAATTGCTTGTGTTGTTTTATTTTATTTCTTTTACACAGGATTCTTCAATGGGAATCCTCGACACTCTGACGTAGAGATTCACATTCTTCTTTTTTTTCTGTCTATTTATGAGTAGGAATAGGGACAAAGAACTCTTTTTTTACTTTGACCCTGAGATTGAGAGGACTGCAAGAAGACGTTTACAGCAGGCTAGAGCTTACAAAGTTGCTGAAAGTCTTAGGGATAACTCTCAGAAAGAAGCTAAAGAGTTTACTATGGAGGGCAACACTAACAATAATGCAATCAATGCCAATGTTATTAATACGAACGCAGCTGGACAACCTAGGAGGTCTCTTGACTCTTATACTACTCCTAGCCCAGATTTCTATGGGAATAGTATTGTTGTACCCCCTATTGCTGCAAACAACTTTAAGCTGAAGACCCAGTTGATCTCTCTAGTGCAATAAAACTATCAATTTTACGGACTCCCACAGGAAGATTGATAAACCACTATTTTGCGGTTTATTTTGTATTGAATTGAGTGGATTTTATCCATTACTCTCACACTTATGCATATAATTCGCATGTTTTACATTTTCCTTCCTAATTTTGTGCTATAATTGAAAACATGCTTCTTTGGCCTTAAATTCGTTAATTTTAATACTCTCTTATTACCATCCTCTAAGCCATTCCTGCCCTGGAAAACCTGAAATCACTTAATGCACATATCACGGCATCGAATGGTAGTAAGAGAGGATTAAAATTAGCGAATTTAAGGCCAAAGAAGCATGTTTTCAATCATAGCACAAAATTTGGAAGGAAAAAGTAAAACATGCGAATTATATGCATAAGTGTGAGAGTAATGGATAAAATCCACTCAATTCAATACAAAATAAACCGCAAAATAGTGGTTTATCAAAGATCCCAACTTGTTCATATCTAATTTCCTGTAGATCTGTGATACTATGAAGACTAACAGCGTGAACCCTGATGTCTACAAGCTACTTCTCTTCTCATTTACTGTGAAGGATAGAGCAAAGCAGTGGCTTGATACTTAGCCCAAGGAGAGCCTGGACACTTCGGATAAGGTGGTCAACAGGTTTTTAACCAAGTTCTTTCCTCCTCAGAAGCTGATTAAGTTGAGGACAGATGTTCAGACCTTCAGGCAGAGAGAAGGGAAGTTTCTCTATGAAGCCTGGGAAAAGTACAAGCAGATACTCAGGAAGCATCCTTCTGATATGTTCTCAGACTGGATACAAGTACAGATATTCTATGATGGAGTCTTTGAGATAGGAAGAATGTCTTTAGATAATTCTGTAGGAGGATCACTCCACATCATGAAAACCCCTGATGAGATCTTGGAGCTTATTGAGATGGTTGCTAACAACAAGTACTTACACTCTTCTGAGAGGATCTCTGTGAAAAAAGAAGTCATGGATCTGGACACATTGGATGCTATTCTTGCCAAGAATAAAGCTATGTCTCAACAAATTAGTAACATTACATAACACTTGAGTGGAATGCAGGTTTTAGCTGGCAATACACAAGACACCTCCTATTACATGAGTGGTGGCTTCCCTCAAGGTGAGACTTATGACTATGGCCAGTATACTCCTGAGAAGGTTAATTTCATGGGCAACTCCTCCAAAAATCCCAATAATGATCCCTATGCTAAGACATTTAATCAGGGATGGAGGAATCATCGCAACTTTGGGTGAAAAGACCAATCTCAGAGGCAACCAAACTTCAATAATTCTCAGGGCAGTTTTAATCAGAATAATTACAATAACCGTGAATTTCAAGCCTCTCAGCCATAACAAGCATCCACTCAATCTCAGAGTACTCCTGACTTAGCCTCTATAGTTGCTAAACTCTCCAAAAGCACTCACAGTTTTTTCCAGGAGACCAAAGCTTCATTTCGGAACCTGGAGGTACAAGTGGGTCAATTGAGTAATCAAATACCTGAGAGATCTCCTAACACTCTTCCCAATGATACAGTGCCTAATCCAAGAGAAGAGTGCAAGGTAGTCACAGTAGCAGTTGAACCAGAGATAGTAGAGGAAGTACAGGTTGCTAAGGGGTCAGAAAAACCAAAAAAGATTGTAGGTACCAAGGCGCACACTCAGAAGCTCTATAAGGAGACCAAGGATGAGTAGTTCTCACAGTTCTTGGAAGTTTTACTGAAGTTGCAAATCAATATTCCTTTTGTTGAGGTTTTGGAGCAAATGCCTCCCTGTGTTAAGTTTATGAAGAGCTTCATCTCTAAGAAGAAAACCATAAAGGAAGATGAGATAGTAGTCCTGACCAAGGAATGCAGTGCAATAATTCAGAGCAAATTGCCAAGAAAGATGCCAGATCCTAAGAGTTTTCAAATTCCCTGTACTATAGGGAACATCACTTTTGACAAAGCCCTATGTGATCTTGGTATAAGCATTAATCTGATGCCCTTGTCTGTAATGAAGAAGTTAAAAATCCAAGAGGCACAGCCATCAAGGGTAGCATTATAGATGGCAGACAAATCTCTGAAACTGGCACATGGTATAGTAGAGAATGTCTTGGTCAAGGTTGGAAAATTCTTTCCCGAGAAGATTTTGTGATTCTTGACATGGGAGAGGATGAAAATGACTCCATCATCCCAGGAAGACCATTCCTAGCCACTGGAAGAGCTTTGATTGATGTAGAGAAAGGGGAATTGATTCGGAGAATACATGAGGACTACTTCATATTCAACATTTTTAGACCTTTACATCACTCTGATGGAAAAGACAATTGCATGAGGAGTGAGCTCACTAATCCAAGCCTACAAGGACCTTTGACGGAAGTAAAGCAGAGTTCACAGCTCAAGCCTCCTTTGGTGGGAGTCAATACAATTCCTCCTAATATCAAACCTAAGTTTGGTGCTGGGTGTGCATCATCCACTAAGAAAAAAGGTCCCAAGAAGAAGGTGTCTAGGGGTTGAAAGAATAAGAAGATCCCCACTGACGATTTCTCACTAGGAATGAAGGTGGTATTCACTAAAAGTCGAATCCTGCCTCATACAGTGAATAGGATCCTATCTCTTGAGCATATTAAGTTAATCCATGAGAGCACAGAAAAGAAGTTCACAGTGAGAGGTGAAGAGATAAGGGCTTCTGATCACCCCCTCCCTAAGGGAACTGACAGTCAAGCTAGTGACGGAAAAGAAGTGCTTGTTGGGAGGCAACCTAACAGTGAGTATCCTTTGGTTTTTCTTTTATTTTGTTTTCTTTATCTCTAATTTTTGCTATTATTATTATTCATAGTTTTCCTTGGTTTTATAATGATTATGGTTATGCAAAGTGTGTAGAATAGGGACAAGAGGACTCTGGAGGAAAAACATAACACCTTGGAAAGCATGTTACTCGAGTGTGCTGGCGCTAAATGCCAATCTGGGCGTTCAGCGCCCGGGTTAGCATGCGAAAGATGGTGTTAAACACCAGGTGGGAGTCTAACGCCCACAAGGAGCACACTTCCATGATTCACAATGCCTCACACGGCGCTAAACGCTAGCCGGGCATTTAGCGCCAAGACTCGACCTCAAAAAAAAAGAGAGAGAGAAGTTCCAATCCTGGCGTTAAACGCCAAGGGTGGCGTTTAAATCCCAGGATGGCATGAGCAGTATCATGTTGGCGCGGTAAACATTGGAGCTGGCGTTTAGCGCCAGCAATGTGAAATTTCAAAATTTTGAAGAAGGCTTTATCGTTACAAATGGTTAATCCCCCACTCCCCCTCCCCTTTGACCATTCAACTCTCCTCCTTCTCACCTCCTTACCCACTATACCATCCACATTCATGAACCCATTTTTCCATACACCTATCGACCTTTCCATCACCCAATCCCATCCCATCAATCCCTCTTCCCCATATCCACCTACCTCATTAACCATTCACTCAATTCAATCCAACTGACCCCCACCCCTCCCTCCATACACGTGCCAAACCCCCTCCATCTCTATATTAACCTTTCCATCACCATGCAACTTACGGTGACAGTTTCACTCAAAACGTGTAACTTCAACGACAACCCCTATCGCAACAGTAACTTCGGCAGACAAAAGAGGAATCAAAATAGGGGAAGAGCTAAGCATGACAACACAGGCTCTAACGGCAGTGGCTTCCAGCGACGGCATTGTCATTTCTGGCAACCGGAGGCACGACGACGATGATGGTCTTTACATGGACGGCGACGGTCTCGACAGACACAGCTTGGCAGCGGCTCCATCAATGACGATGGTCGTGGCTCCGACCACGAGCCCTAGCAGCGATAGCTGCGACGCTACTTTCTTTCTCTGGCATCTCCTTCGATCAATCTCTCTCTCTCTCTCTGGCCTCCTGGTGCGTGAGCATCTTTTCTATATTTTCTTATTATTTTAGAAATAAATTCATTGCATTTTTTGAGATTTTAGTGTCTAAAGTCTGTTTAGATGCTACTTTGAGGCGCATTGTGGTTTTATTCATTTCAGGAAAAATTCGGGCGAGTTTGGCAGAGTTCGTGCAGAAGAAAAAGGAAGAAATTTGATGCTGCCAAGCTGGAGCTATACGCCGCTACTGGGCGTTTGGCGCTAGGCACCTCATAACACGTGTAAGCATTCTGTTGGGTTGACGGTAAATGCCACGACCTAGCGTTTAGCACCAGGTGTCTCGTAATTCTTGCCCAGAATTATATACTAGTAGCATTAAACGCCGAGTATGGCGCTTAGCGCCAGGAAGACAGCAACACCACAATCCCCTTCTGCCTCTGCGGCACTAAACGCCGAGTCTGCATTTAGCACCAGTAGCGCAAATATGGATCTTCGAGAAAGGCTTCGTTGGATGGAGATTTAGTAATAATTATTTTTTTTTTTTGCTTATTATTATTAGAAGATACAATCTTTTAGGTTGGGAGATATTATTTTATTTTTATTTCTTTTATTTTATTTCCAAATCAATTAGGTTAGATATGAAAGGGGAAAAGATTTAGCCCTTCAAGCTTCTTCTTCTCTCTATTCCTTATTCTGCACCTTACACACTTCTAAAACCCTAGTTTTCTCTTAGCCATGAGCAACTAAACCTCCTCTGTTAAGATTAGAAGCTCTATTTATTCTATGGATTAATACTATTGTCACTCTAATTTGTTTAATATATTGATTTAAATTCAAGGATTACTTTCATTCTTCATCTTATGAATTTGAGTATATTGGAAGATAACTCTTGTTCTACATGAATTCGTGTTGATTCTTGAAAAAGTTAACTCACTTGAATAATAGCTTGAAAGTAACTCCTCCTAAACCACTAATTACCTAGACTTAAAGTGATGTGACATATAATTATCTTATATTTGGGCAATTAGAATTTTTGTGGCTAATAAACTAGAATTGGACCTAAACTTTTAATGTAAATTAAGTGACTAAGAAATTGGCGATTGATTAGGTTAGAGGAGATTAAATCTCTAAGGAATTAAGGTTTAATCAATTAAAGTTTGCCATGAATAGAATCTTGCATGATTAAAGTAGTTGGTAAGAATTGTTAATCCAAAAAAAATAAATATCTCTGAAGCCTTAATTGTTCTCTCATATATTCTTCACACCAAATTTATTGCTTGCTTTCTTAATTCCTGATTTACAGCTTGATGGTTTTAAACCCCAAAACACTCTTTTCTGCTTGTTTGACTAAGTGAATCACTCAACTACTGTTGGTTAGTCCATCAATCCTCATGGGATCGACCCTCACTCTCCTGAGGTATTTGATAAACCTCAATTTTATGGTTCATCTTGTGCTAAATTTAGTGGATTTTGTCAACTATTCTTACACTTATTCATACAATTTACATGGTTTTAAGATTTCTTCCTAATTTTGTGCTATGAATGAAAACATGCTTTCAAGGCCTTAAAAACACTAATTTTTAATCCTCTCTTATTACCATTTGATGCCGTGATGTGTTTGTTAAGTGATTTTAGAGATTATAGGGCAGGAATAGCTTAGAGGATGGAAAGAAAGCATGCAAAAGTGGAAGGAACACAAGAAAATGAAGATTTGAGAAGCTGATGCCGACGCGCACGCATGGACTAGGTGTTTACTTTTATTGCACTCTAGGTGTTTGTTAAAATGTTTTCACTAGTTTTAGAGTAGTTTTCTTTACTCTTGGCCTAGGCTAAGGGATTTGAGTGACCTTGAGTCATTGGGTCTCATTGAATTGGTGATTTGAGAACCCTATGTGGTCAATTTGATGTCCATTGACACTAACCTACTATTAAACTAATTAATAGCTAGGTTGGGACTTATGGTTGATGTTGATCAAGCCTATGTGACGTACTTCAAGCTTAGGAGTAGACTTTTGACGTACTTAAAGCTTAGAAATAGACTTAATGGGTTGGTCCCTCATAATTGTCAATATTTGGTTTGTAGAAAAGGATGGTGATCTCAATTACCTATGTCTAGCCAAGAGTTCTTCCTTTCTTTTATTAATTCTTGTTATATACATTTCTTGTTCCTTATTACAAAAACCCCAAAACATCCCTTCATAGCCAATAATAAAGCACTTCAATGTAATTCCTAGGTAGAACGACGCAGGATTAATACTCTCGGTTATTTTTCATTGGGGTTTGTACTTGTGACAACCAAATCTTTTAAACTTTGATTGAGCATTGCTTATTGGTTGGGAGCTATACTTGCGGCGAACTTATTTCCTCTAACCGAGAAGAAATTCTTAGCCGACAGTTTTGCTCTTTCAAGTTTTTGGTGCCATTGCCGGGGAATTGCAATGGTGTTATATTATTGGCTGTTATGAATATGTTCATATTGTGAATATCTTACTTTTTGGTTACTTCTTGGTTTTGCTAGTACTTAGGAGTTTACTCTTTCCTTTCCCTTTTGAGATTTTTGTTTTGATTTCCTCTTTTCCATATGAATTCTCGTCCTTGTGGTTTTGGATAAGGTTATGACTATGTTTTTGGTAGTGGAGACTTTGATGATGGCTCACATTATGGGAGGGAAGAATTCTTAAGAAGGGAGCCACTTCCATATGAGCAATCTTCATGGCAACCCCCTGAACCAGGCTACCATGATTGCAACCCCTCCTATAATGCATATCATTTCCATGGATATGATGGTTCTTATCATGATTATGCCACTCAACCACCATCATTCCATGCACCATACTCTCAACATAGTCCTCAAGCACCATCATTCCAACCACCACACTCTCAATCCACATCCTATTTCCACCAATTACCTCCAGACAATCTAAATCCATATTCCCCCTATGCACACCCTTGTGACTATTATGAACAAGCACCCGTTGAACTATCACCTCTCCAACCTCATTACCATCACAACCCTCTTAAACCACCTCCTATTTATGAGAACTTTCAACCACACAATTCCTCCATGGAAGAATACCTATATCTATTGATCCAAGAGCAACATGATCCTAATTATGTTAATCAAGTGGAACAAGAGCCAATGGATCGCTTCAAGGAAGCAATGGACCAGCTTCAAGCATTCATCCGTCAAAAGGAGCAAGAAGAATCCCAAAGAACATACGAGGCTATTGAGGCCAACCTTGCCAAAATTAAGGCCAACTTGGACTCATGGGACTCATGCAAAAAACAAAGCATCTCTACGGATGAATGTGAGAAATCAACCAAAGAGTGGAGCATGAAAGAGATTTTAGAACCCCAACATGAGAACAAGGAGATGGGGTATGTCTTACAACAAGTGGAGGAGGAAGAGACCCTTGAAAAGGAAGAAATAGTTGAAAATCTAGGGGAGGTTGAGCAAGAGGCAAATTCCATCATTGAAGACAACTTTACACTAAGTGACATTAGTGATCTTGTTGAAGTTCCTTCCATTGGATGTGAAACCGATGTTGAGGAAGAATGTACACAACCTCCAATACATGCTTTGATCAATGAGGAAGAATTGGAAGAAGTTGACAAACAAGTGGGAGTTGAAGAAAGTTCTCAAGAGATGGAAGTTATCAAGGAAGAGTAAAAGGAAGTGGAGCCTACAATGTCAAGACCATTGGATATCTTCAAGTCACCATCCAAATTACAAATTGAGTGGGTAATCATCTCATCTTTCAATTTTCTTGGCCCATATCAATATGCATTGTTAGAAATGGATGGTCAACTTAGAGCTATGTGTGGGATAGAAAGTAGAAAAGAGTTGGGTGTTGGTGGGCAATATGAATCAAGGTGCATAGTGGATGGAAACTCAAATTTTAAGATTCATGGTTGGAAGGAAGCTCAATTCAAGGGATTTAGGATGATGAATAGGAGTTGAAAGGAGAATTTAATAAGTTTGTCACCCAAATGAAAGCATGAGTATCAAGAAGAAAGGGGGTTGACAAACAAAGTATGGGATCCCGGAATATACATAGACAATCATCAACTTTGGGGCCTTATCACTTGCTTAAGCTTCCTTAAAGGCCTTGTGCGCCTAATTTGGGACCCCAGAGGCTATTGGAAATGCAAACATTGGTGGAGATTCAAGGAAGAGTTCAAGCATAAGCCACCATAGCAAAGCCCTCACCAAAATGTCCAACTTAAGGACTTTAAATAAAAGTGCTAGGTGGGAGACACCCCACTAGGTAAACTATTTCCATTCTCTTGTAGATATAATCAATGAATGAATTGAGTTACCATTGTAAGTAGTTTTTCTTATTTCTATACTCCTATACATTCTTTTTTCATTGATTGATAGATTGTTTATTAAATTCATGTTTTGTTTAGAATATTTGTTGTTGAGTTGTATTTTGCTTAAAGTGTATGTTTTGTTTGTAGTGTATTTGAAAAGTTTTCAAAAATCAACAGATTTGTTGTTGAATTTGAATTTTGGTTAGTTTAGAATGTTTATAGGTTAGGAGAGTGCCCTGTTTCTGTTTTTCATGTAAAAAAAAAGTCGTCCCACGCGTGGGCGTGGATGACGCGTATGCGTCGATGCGTTTCCACAACTCCTGGTACAAAAACCAGAGAGTTACGCTGGAATTGTGCAAGAATGGTGCCGGGAGAACAGTCCTTCCCATGCGCAAGTGTCGCTGACATGTACGCGTCACTTGTCCATTTTGCATACCCACGTGTGAGCGTGGGCGACGCGCACGCGTCATGAGCTTATTTTGCAACTCCTAGTACAAAAACCAGAGAGTTGCACTAGAGTTGTGCGCGTTTTGTGCCAGGAGCACAATGCAACCGACGCGTGTGCGTGGGCGACGCATATGCGTCCTCTCCGTCTTTGCACATCCACGCGCAAGCGTGAACTACGCACACACGTCACATGCCCTACTCTGCTTCCCACGCATACGCGTGGGTGAAGCGCGCGCGTCGCCTCCGCGCCTTGTTTTTCCCCTGTTTTTGTCCCTTTCTTCTCCTTCCTTTTCTTCTTCTTTCCTTCTTCTTTCCGTCTTCTTTCTTTCTTCCTTTCTCCTTCTCTCTTCTTCCTTTCACACTTTCTTTTTCTTCCTCTCTTAAAAATTTCATTTCTCAATTTTCTTATTTTTCAATTTCTTTCGTTTATTGCTTTTGCATACTTTTATTCCTTACTTTTTAATTTTATTTTTATAGCTTGTTCTTATTTTCTTTTCTACTTTTCTTATTTTAATATTGGTGTTGAAGTCTCCTACTTGATTGTTGAGATTTTCTTGGTTAGTTTTGGTGCTTCTTGACTTGTTTGATATTGTTGGGTGATGAAACTTTTAAATCAATGCTTAATCTTTGATGACTCTTGCATCCTTTGCGCATTGTTCTCTCATATATTCTTCACACCAAAATTATTGCTTGCTTTCTTAATTCCTGATTTACAGCTTGATGGTTTTAAACCCCAAAACACTCTTTTCTGCTTGTTTGACTAAGTGAATCACTCAACTACTGTTGGTTAGTCCATCAATCCTCATGGGATCGACCCTCACTCTCCTGAGGTATTTGATAAACCTCAATTTTATGGTTCATCTTGTGCTAAATTTAGTGGATTTTGTCAACTATTCTTACACTTATTCATACAATTTACATGGTTTTAAGATTTCTTCCTAATTTTGTGCTATGAATGAAAACATGCTTTCAAGGCCTTAAAAACACTAATTTTTAATCCTCTCTTATTACCATTTGATGCCGTGATGTGTTTGTTAAGTGATTTTAGAGATTATAGGGCAGGAATGGCTTAGAGGATGGAAAGAAAGCATGCAAAAGTGGAAGGAACACAAGAAAATGAAGATTTGAGAAGCTGATGCCGACGCGCACGCATGGACTAGGTGTTTACTTTTATTGCACTCTAGGTGTTTGTTAAAATGTTTTCACTAGTTTTAGAGTAGTTTTCTTTACTCTTGGCCTAGGCTAAGTGAATTGAGTGACCTTGAGTCATTGGGTCTCATTGAATTGGTGATTTGAGAACCCTATGTGGTCAATTTGATGTCCATTGACACTAACCTACTATTAAGCTAATTAATAGCTAGGTTGGGACTTATGGTTGATGTTGATCAAGCCTATTTGACGTATTTCAAGCTTAGGAGTAGACTTTTGACGTATTTAAAGCTTAGAAGTAGACTTAATGGGTTGGTCCCTCATAATTGTCAATATTTGGTTTGTAGAAAAGGATGGTGATCTCAATTACCTATGTCTAGCCAAGAGTTCTTCCTTTCTTTTATTAATTCTTGTTATAATGCCTCCCTGTGTTAAGTTTATGAAGAGCTTCATCTCTAAGAAGAAAACCATAAAGGAAGATGAGATAGTAGTCCTGACCAAGGAATGCAGTGCAATAATTCAGAGCAAATTGCCAAGAAAGATGCCAGATCCTAAGAGTTTTCAAATTCCCTGTACTATAGGGAACATCACTTTTGACAAAGCCCTATGTGATCTTGGTATAAGCATTAATCTGATGCCCTTGTCTGTAATGAAGAAGTTAAAAATCCAAGAGGCACAGCCATCAAGGGTAGCATTATAGATGGCAGACAAATCTCTGAAACTGGCACATGGTATAGTAGAGAATGTCTTGGTCAAGGTTGGAAAATTCTTTCCCGAGAAGATTTTGTGATTCTTGACATGGGAGAGGATGAAAATGACTCCATCATCCCAGGAAGACCATTCCTAGCCACTGGAAGAGCTTTGATTGATGTAGAGAAAGGGGAATTGATTCGGAGAATACATGAGGACTACTTCATATTCAACATTTTTAGACCTTTACATCACTCTGATGGAAAAGACAATTGCATGAGGAGTGAGCTCACTAATCCAAGCCTACAAGGACCTTTGACGGAAGTAAAGCAGAGTTCACAGCTCAAGCCTCCTTTGGTGGGAGTCAATACAATTCCTCCTAATATCAAACCTAAGTTTGGTGCTGGGTGTGCATCATCCACTAAGAAAAAAGGTCCCAAGAAGAAGGTGTCTAGGGGTTGAAAGAATAAGAAGATCCCCACTGACGATTTCTCACTAGGAATGAAGGTGGTATTCACTAAAAGTCGAATCCTGCCTCATACAGTGAATAGGATCCTATCTCTTGAGCATATTAAGTTAATCCATGAGAGCACAGAAAAGAAGTTCACAGTGAGAGGTGAAGAGATAAGGGCTTCTGATCACCCCCTCCCTAAGGGAACTGACAGTCAAGCTAGTGACGGAAAAGAAGTGCTTGTTGGGAGGCAACCTAACAGTGAGTATCCTTTGGTTTTTCTTTTATTTTGTTTTCTTTATCTCTAATTTTTGCTATTATTATTATTCATAGTTTTCCTTGGTTTTATAATGATTATGGTTATGCAAAGTGTGTAGAATAGGGACAAGAGGACTCTGGAGGAAAAACATAACACCTTGGAAAGCATGTTACTCGAGTGTGCTGGCGCTAAATGCCAATCTGGGCGTTCAGCGCCCGGGTTAGCATGCGAAAGATGGTGTTAAACACCAGGTGGGAGTCTAACGCCCACAAGGAGCACACTTCCATGATTCACAATGCCTCACACGGCGCTAAACGCTAGCCGGGCATTTAGCGCCAAGACTCGACCTCAAAAAAAAAGAGAGAGAGAAGTTCCAATCCTGGCGTTAAACGCCAAGGGTGGCGTTTAAATCCCAGGATGGCATGAGCAGTATCATGTTGGCGCGGTAAACATTGGAGCTGGCGTTTAGCGCCAGCAATGTGAAATTTCAAAATTTTGAAGAAGGCTTTATCGTTACAAATGGTTAATCCCCCACTCCCCCTCCCCTTTGACCATTCAACTCTCCTCCTTCTCACCTCCTTACCCACTATACCATCCACATTCATGAACCCATTTTTCCATACACCTATCGACCTTTCCATCACCCAATCCCATCCCATCAATCCCTCTTCCCCATATCCACCTACCTCATTAACCATTCACTCAATTCAATCCAACTGACCCCCACCCCTCCCTCCATACACGTGCCAAACCCCCTCCATCTCTATATTAACCTTTCCATCACCATGCAACTTACGGTGACAGTTTCACTCAAAACGTGTAACTTCAACGACAACCCCTATCGCAACAGTAACTTCGGCAGACAAAAGAGGAATCAAAATAGGGGAAGAGCTAAGCATGACAACACAGGCTCTAACGGCAGTGGCTTCCAGCGACGGCATTGTCATTTCTGGCAACCGGAGGCACGACGACGATGATGGTCTTTACATGGACGGCGACGGTCTCGACAGACACAGCTTGGCAGCGGCTCCATCAATGACGATGGTCGTGGCTCCGACCACGAGCCCTAGCAGCGATAGCTGCGACGCTACTTTCTTTCTCTGGCATCTCCTTCGATCAATCTCTCTCTCTCTCTCTGGCCTCCTGGTGCGTGAGCATCTTTTCTATATTTTCTTATTATTTTAGAAATAAATTCATTGCATTTTTTGAGATTTTAGTGTCTAAAGTCTGTTTAGATGCTACTTTGAGGCGCATTGTGGTTTTATTCATTTCAGGAAAAATTCGGGCGAGTTTGGCAGAGTTCGTGCAGAAGAAAAAGGAAGAAATTTGATGCTGCCAAGCTGGAGCTATACGCCGCTACTGGGCGTTTGGCGCTAGGCACCTCATAACACGTGTAAGCATTCTGTTGGGTTGACGGTAAATGCCACGACCTAGCGTTTAGCACCAGGTGTCTCGTAATTCTTGCCCAGAATTATATACTAGTAGCATTAAACGCCGAGTATGGCGCTTAGCGCCAGGAAGACAGCAACACCACAATCCCCTTCTGCCTCTGCGGCACTAAACGCCGAGTCTGCATTTAGCACCAGTAGCGCAAATATGGATCTTCGAGAAAGGCTTCGTTGGATGGAGATTTAGTAATAATTATTTTTTTTTTTTGCTTATTATTATTAGAAGATACAATCTTTTAGGTTGGGAGATATTATTTTATTTTTATTTCTTTTATTTTATTTCCAAATCAATTAGGTTAGATATGAAAGGGGAAAAGATTTAGCCCTTCAAGCTTCTTCTTCTCTCTATTCCTTATTCTGCACCTTACACACTTCTAAAACCCTAGTTTTCTCTTAGCCATGAGCAACTAAACCTCCTCTGTTAAGATTAGAAGCTCTATTTATTCTATGGATTAATACTATTGTCACTCTAATTTGTTTAATATATTGATTTAAATTCAAGGATTACTTTCATTCTTCATCTTATGAATTTGAGTATATTGGAAGATAACTCTTGTTCTACATGAATTCGTGTTGATTCTTGAAAAAGTTAACTCACTTGAATAATAGCTTGAAAGTAACTCCTCCTAAACCACTAATTACCTAGACTTAAAGTGATGTGACATATAATTATCTTATATTTGGGCAATTAGAATTTTTGTGGCTAATAAACTAGAATTGGACCTAAACTTTTAATGTAAATTAAGTGACTAAGAAATTGGCGATTGATTAGGTTAGAGGAGATTAAATCTCTAAGGAATTAAGGTTTAATCAATTAAAGTTTGCCATGAATAGAATCTTGCATGATTAAAGTAGTTGGTAAGAATTGTTAATCCAAAAAAAATAAATATCTCTGAAGCCTTAATTGTTCTCTCATATATTCTTCACACCAAATTTATTGCTTGCTTTCTTAATTCCTGATTTACAGCTTGATGGTTTTAAACCCCAAAACACTCTTTTCTGCTTGTTTGACTAAGTGAATCACTCAACTACTGTTGGTTAGTCCATCAATCCTCATGGGATCGACCCTCACTCTCCTGAGGTATTTGATAAACCTCAATTTTATGGTTCATCTTGTGCTAAATTTAGTGGATTTTGTCAACTATTCTTACACTTATTCATACAATTTACATGGTTTTAAGATTTCTTCCTAATTTTGTGCTATGAATGAAAACATGCTTTCAAGGCCTTAAAAACACTAATTTTTAATCCTCTCTTATTACCATTTGATGCCGTGATGTGTTTGTTAAGTGATTTTAGAGATTATAGGGCAGGAATGGCTTAGAGGATGGAAAGAAAGCATGCAAAAGTGGAAGGAACACAAGAAAATGAAGATTTGAGAAGCTGATGCCGACGCGCACGCATGGACTAGGTGTTTACTTTTATTGCACACTAGGTGTTTGTTAAAATGTTTTCACTAGTTTTAGAGTAGTTTTCTTTACTCTTGGCCTAGGCTAAGTGAATTGAGTGACCTTGAGTCATTGGGTCTCATTGAATTGGTGATTTGAGAACCCTATGTGGTCAATTTGATGTCCATTGACACTAACCTACTATTAAGCTAATTAATAGCTAGGTTGGGACTTATGGTTGATGTTGATCAAGCCTATTTGACGTATTTCAAGCTTAGGAGTAGACTTTTGACGTATTTAAAGCTTAGAAGTAGACTTAATGGGTTGGTCCCTCATAATTGTCAATATTTGGTTTGTAGAAAAGGATGGTGATCTCAATTACCTATGTCTTGCCAAGAGTTCTTCCTTTCTTTTATTAATTCTTGTTATTTACATTTCTTGTTCCTTATTACAAAAACCCCAAAACATCCCTTCATAGCCAATAATAAAGCACTTCATTGTAATTCCTAGGGAGAACGACCCGGGATTAATACTCTCGGTTATTTTTTATTGGGGTTTGTACTTGTGACAACCAAATCTTTTAAACTTTGATTGAGCATTGCTTGTTGGTTGGGAACTATACTTGCAACGAAGTTATTTCCTCTAACCGTGAAGAAATTCTTAGCCGATAGTTTTGCTCTTTCAGTATTACTTGATACGACCCGGTGCACTTGCCGGTTCAGTTGTGGTTTTCGAATTTTGCACCACTTCCACCTCTGTAGCCGTAATAATGAAGATGATGGCGACAATGCCCTAGCCAGTGTCGTTTTCCCTTTTCTCCCTTTCCTCTTTTCTTCCTTCCCGATCCTTTCTTCTCTCTTCAGCCACTCTTGTCTTCTCTTTCTCATCAGTGTGGGTGTGTGTTTGTTTTAAGGTAGGACTTTTTTATAAAATTAGAAGGTAGAGTAGTAATTTAAAATCAAATTTAAACCCAATAAAATTATTTCAAGAATATTATTTATTTATCAACTTACTAATTAGTTTTTAAATAAGTACTCTAATTTAAAATTAGAGATAATCTAATTAATTTTCTTTTAATTCATAAAATTAAAATATTAAACCCAAATCTCAATTATTCAGATTAAATTTAACAAATCCTCGTTATTTCTTAATTACTAAAACTTTAAATTTTAGATAAAAAAAATTTGCCCAATTAATATAAAAATCTTTGAGTCCTAAATAATTTAAACTCAAAGTTTCATCAATTTGACATAAATATTTTTAGTGAAATAATTTTTTGAATAAAAAATTCTAAATTGTTATAATAAATCATAATTAACTCATTATTTTAAAATTCAAATATTCGAGACCTTACATTCTACCCCTTATAAAAATTTTCGCCATTAAAAATTGATATAATACGCAAAAGATTACATGATTTTATCACTATTAAACATGAGAGGGAAGTATAATGTGGTCTAAAGATTACAAAATAGGTTTGTCTTAAAACAACGTGGTTAACATTCGCATACTGGTCTCACGCCAACCCATAGAGCTTCAACTTTTCAAACTTCAGAATAACTTGTCTTCACAATTCCCAGCCGTACTTTATCAAATAACTCATCTGAGGATTTTTAAGCTCACTAATCACCGAGAGAAAATCCGATAAATTGATCTTATGGTTTAGAAAATCTTGATCTTATAAATCTAACACTTTCTTAACCTATAATCACCTCGCAAAATAATCATAAATCTAACGTTAACAAAACATTTTTGCGAGAATCAAAGCTTCACAACTTCTTGTGATGTTGCATACTTACAAGTTTCACCTTCCGCGTCTACAAGTCGTGTCCTAAAGAATTAACTTATCACTTGCTATATCTAAGAATCACACGTTACACTAAAACAAGCTCGGGTTTACTAAAAAAGATACCAAACTTAAGAAGAAAAAACAAAAATTATGGACGGTGTTCACAAGAATTCGAAAGAATATGTAGGATCACAACTAAACAAAGATAGATACAATAATGTGTGCCAGGAAGAGAATCAAATCACATCTTAACAGGAAAATATGAATCAAAGAACTTTGATAGAAACAAAAGAAATATGATGTACAAAGTTCACAAAGAGAAGATAACTGAAGTCAAGACAATGTTCACAAAAATTTAAGAAAACGATTAGGAACACATCCGACTAAGATATCCATCAATAATGGATAAAACTAAGAGAGAATAATTTTACATTCTCAAAGGAAAAGATATGAGACATTCAGAAGAGATGATAAAAGCACACTTGGTGTCTCATGTAAAAACAAATTCAAGTCGAAACAAAGGATGCAACGTTTATGAAGTGAAGATTAATAGTCGTCAGGGATAAAGGTCTTCCTCAAGAATCTTAGAGCATACCTAGGAGCACAATCAAGCAAGGATATGCATAAAATTTGGAGTAAAGTTGGAAGAGAAGCAGGTTGTATTAATTGACAAAAATCCGACGTAAAGTTCTCCTATAAGGTTAATAAAGGATTAGATGTTGCGATACAAATGAGCAAGTTCAAGCTACATAAAGAAATCACTTAGATCGTGAAGAGTAGTGCGTGAAAAATCAAACGCGGTCTTATAAAAAATTCCAAGAATGATTAAGAAACACAATCAGGCAGGAAAAGAATCAAATAAAAACTTCTTTAGAGAAAATCCGAAACAAGAACTCCAGGAGCGATATTGTAAGAAATGATGCATCACACTTTTGCAAGTTCAAATTACATTAAGCAGCTACATTGTGCATGTAGAGGAATACAAAGTCAAGAGCTATGATGTCAAGAATCTAAATAATGACCAAGAGTACGATCAGATCAAGATATACATTGGACATGAAGTAAAAGATCAAAATCGCATTTCAAGAAGAATTGGAAAAATGAACTAGAGAGATGAAGGACAGAAGAACGAATGATACGTTAAAACATGTGACACGATTAAAGCACACACTTCAACACAAATTAACCCAATTAGGACATCTAATGTTCCCAAACTTAACGATTACCATTACTTATCGATTTTGCTGTCTTGTAATAAAATATTAGTGTCCCAAATACACAGACCAATAGTATTAGGTTGGCTAGACTAAATACCCTGAAATGTGCACGGCAGACTAACAGAGTTAATAAGTGCACAGTCATGTGCATATAGCTCTAACCCTTGTCATATGGACAAGACCTATAATATGACAGATATTCAGAGTATGTAATAAAGCATAGTTGTAACACCCTACCACACAGAGTCTTATGCTTAAGTCATAAAATTGGGGTGGCAAGGTATTATGACCTCTGCAAGTAAAGTTATATATATAATATAGTTGGAAAAGGTTTTATCAAGGATTCTTTGAAGGAAGGTTAAAACAAAAGCGTTAAACAGAAAAGCGCAGCACTCATGTAAGCGATAACGTAAACCAGGTAGGATAAGCGAAAAGCGACATATATACATAGGAAAGGAGTTTCAAGATACAAATAGCAATATATATATCAAAAACCAAAATTTAATCCCAAAAGGCAAGAGTTCTTCACTTCAGAAACTTCCAGAATGCCTCACGTCCTGCATTTGAAAACCAAAAAATATGTATGAAGTGAGAACCAGAGGTTCTCAGCATGGTAATAGTGCCTACATAACTAACATGTAAGGTCTCGATAAAGCCAGAGGCAATCCTAAAACTTCGGACAATTGAATCAATCTTATAAAACAAAAGTAAACCAAAAATAGATTAGGCCACTAATTAAGGATTGTCCTTCTAATCTAACACTCCCCTTTCCTACTCCTCCGAACTTTCCAACCGCCACTGGAATCATTTGTTTCAAACATAGCTATTACATGCAAGAAAATCACAATCAGAATTCAGATACAGCAGATAAATAGGTAGCAAGTAGCTTATGCGATCAGTTAAGCATTCCAAACAAAGCACACCAAACAAACACATAGATGCATATGATGCATGCCTGTCCTACGGTTGATGAGTCTCATCTGTCAGTAATATAGCCAAACTGACAAGTCCTGGTAGCTAGCCATAAGACTGTCCATCTATCGTGCATCCCTAAAAATCTCAAATCATAATCATTCATAATCATATAACACACACCAGTGTATATCCCAGGGGTGAGCTCATCCGGAAAGGTATAAGTGTCCGGCCACACTTACAACAAAGGGTCAGCAGAGTATTGAGTCTCAACCTAGAACACAGGGTGGCAAGCCACTACATTCACCCAGAAAAACTCGTATATCAGATATTGGAAGTGCAATAAATCACATAATCATTCAACATTCATATAATCATTATCAGCCATGAATCATAATCAATATAGCCATTTGTCTCATAACATAAACAACTATTCCACCATTATCATCATTCACTTTTACCTCTTTCTTCGTCAACAAGATACTTACTCCCATCATTATATCACACTCCACTACCCAAAGACCAATTATTAGGCTCTAAACAAGAGTTACCAAGGTCTGAATAGTGAAAGAAATGGTTTAAAAAGCACAAATTCATGTTTCAGAGAAAACAGAGGTTCGCGTATGCAAGCACCATGCTTGCATACGCAGGAGGTAAATCAGGACACTCTCGCGTACGCATCACTAGTTTGCGTACGCGAGCCCCTCAACCCGAGAGTATTGCCCGCGTCACGTGCCATGTGGTCACGTACGCAACCAAGGAAAATGCCACGTCCGCGTACGCGACACACATCCCGCGTACGCGAGCCCTCTGGGCAGTGCCCAATGGCTGCGTCGCGTGTGTCCCTCGCGTACGCATGCATAGCAGAAGTTACAAAAAGCTGCTAAGTCCATAATCTCTATTTTGCACACCAAACTTTGAATGCTCATAACTTTCTCGTTTTAAAACATTGTCCTCCATTCTTCAAACGATGTAAACCTCTCGGACCAAATTTTCTTTCTAGATAAGTTTGATAAAAATCGGAGGTCCGGAGGCCAAGCTATGCTCCGCCAAAGTTGGTCAAAATTATAGTTTTCATTGAAAATATCAAACCTTAATTTTCAATACACTTCTATTCGAACCTCTATAAAACTTACCATAACCACATCAAGCCAAACCCAATCATTCCTCAATACACCAATTTCACAATCACAATCGCTCCCACACAATAATTTATTTCTAATACAACATAATCCATATCAACAAGACACACACACACACACACACACACACACACACACGGATATATATATCATCAATACCATCACTTCTTCATGCCAAATAATTATCAACTCAACCATCCCATCCCACATCAATTCAACACAATATACAACAATACATGGTTCAACCTTCACATACACATCACAACATTGCTAACCCTGATACATATCCACCAATTTCAATCATTAACATCACAATTAATTCAATCCTATCCTACGGCCAACTAGCCTAAGTTTTCACGACACATTATATTTTAGTTACAAGAAATCGAAACCATACCTTGGTCGATTCCTCAAAAATCCTGGGACACCTCACAATTCAATGTTTCCCAAGCTTCTTAACCTCAGTCCCTCCCCAATGAACCTAGCCTCCAAAACTTTATCTCAAGCTTCCAATTCCTCAAATTGACTCCAATCCACAACGAATTTTTAATCTAACATCATAATTATCACCACAATTAATATAAAACTCACTAATTCAACATTCCACAAAGGTTTTGAGGGTGTTTACCATGCCCACAGCTTAGGCAAGCTAAACCCGACAAAACCCGCAAGTTAACTCGAACATAAACACTGAAATCACACAAAATTCAACATAATTTCACATTGAATTTTCGAAATTAAGGGAGAAGGGAACTAAAAATTAGAAGTAGATTCTATACCTAATCAAAGACTGGGCTTTGTAGAGCTCGTCGCATGCCCGCCAACGGTGTGGCAATCGGAGCTCCGGATCAAAAGTTATTTCGATTTGAATATCTAAGTGCGGGTTTGAGTTTGGAAGGTGTTCTTCCCCTCTTGGCTGGACTTGTTCAGCATTTTAGCATGCATGAGGAAGAAATGAGCTGAGGCTCATTGAATTAAGTGGGTTGGATGAGCCATTGGTCCTGTTTTGGGCCTGGTTCGGCCCGTTCGTCCCAATCTTGGGCCAAATTCTTTAAAATTAGTGTCAAAATTCTTATTTTAATTAGCTATATCTCATTAAATTATAAAATTCTATTTTCTAATTTCTTGGACTAATAATTAATTTAT
Source organism: Arachis ipaensis (assembly GCF_000816755.2). Taxonomy (NCBI): domain Eukaryota; kingdom Viridiplantae; phylum Streptophyta; class Magnoliopsida; order Fabales; family Fabaceae; genus Arachis; species Arachis ipaensis. The sequence continues at coordinate 21,435,761 of NC_029788.2, forward strand.
CACCTAATTATTTGTCAATTATAATAAGTAGGAGCCTTTATCTAAAAATTCTTAGTGACTTTCCTAGGGATGGCAAAAACCCCAGCCAGGCAGGTACCCACGGGGATTTACCCACCGAGACAATTTTGTACCCACGAAGACAGGAGACAGGGCCGCGTATAATAAATGGGGTGGGGCGGGGATAGAGGTCCTCACACCGTGGAGACCCATATAACCCCTGTATATGTGAGAACTAAAATGCCCCCTATTATATGTATACCATATATAAGATTTGAAAACTTGTTAACCTAGCCGTCACTCTAAAAAAATACAATCTTCACCCTCAAACCTTCTCCTCTCACGGACTCACGGTCTCACCGTTCACAATTCACCATCGCTGAGTGCCGACTGCCACCTCCTACACCCTCAGTCCCTCGCCGCCAACACTGAGATCCTCCTCTCTCACTCTCGATGTCACCGTCACCGCTCACCGCAGCAAGGAGTTGTCGCGCCTTTGACTTCTCGCCGTCTTCAAATGTTCGCCATCTTCGTTGTCCTCGCCAGTCTTTGCATCAGAGCCTCTACGACTCTTCTCCGTCTTTGCCGATCTTCACCGTCAGCTGCTCTTCCTTCGAGTAAGTGAGCCAGTATCTGTGAACTCTGATATTTCTTTTACTTTGATTTTGAAACATTTGTTAATTACAGTATATTGTTATAATTTCTGTGAGTTGGGTAAATTATAATTTATATTTCGGATTCTAATTCTGATTTCTATGATTTAAGTGATTCTTTGTGGATTCTGTGTTCTATGTAATTTATGTGGTTATGTTATTCTAATTCTGATTCTGATTCTTTGTTAATTATAGTAGTGTTACAATTTCTGTGAGTTAGGTTAATTATAATTATAATTTATATTTGTTATATTATATTTCATTGTCATTTCTGTAATTTATGTGTTTTTTGTGATGTCTGTGATTTAATTTTTGTGATTTTGTGCGTATTGTTCTGTGATTTATGTTATTTTTTGTAATTACTATGATTTGATTTATGTAATTACTATGTGTAGGAGAAGCGAATCCCACAAAAGTAACAGAAATAAATACACCTGGTCAACGCACATCCCAAAAAAGTCTATCTTTATAAAAGCTCGCATTCTTTATTCCTTTATTTTTAAATCATTTTCACTTAGCTATATACCATTGCTTTATCTCCTTCTAAAAACAAATCATACAATATATATAAATACTTTCAAATCATCTTCACTTATTTAATTTCATATCCAAGAGTATGATAGTCATATATGATTCGGAAGAGGAAAGTAAATCTTTTAAATCTTTTGGTTACGGGCCAAGACACACCTAAAGGTTTTCTACCCAACAGACTACCATCTCTCTTTTTTACGCATGAACTAGAGTCTAAGGAAAATTCTGAATTCAATACGTCTCAACCTCCATCACCTCCGTACACCAATAAACATAATCAAATCAAATAATTCAACCACACAAAAGCAAACACATATAAAGCACACAACAACTAGCACATATTCAGATAAACCATATAAGCACAACACAGCAAGAAAATGCACACCCAAATAATTCAAACAAATGTATATGATACATGCCTGTTCTACTGGCCGTGATTCTAAGTGTCGGTTATATTGCCAGACCCGATACATCTGGTAGCTAACCCGATCATACTCTCTTTGTCGTGTATCCCAGGAGGAAAAATATCTCATGCATATATAAACAGGTCTCATAGGGAGAGTTTCTTGTCACCTTCTCACTCAAGACAGCGCTCTCCAGGGATTGCGTGCCCAGCCACCCTTACGATCAGAGATACCGTGATGCAACAAGAAGGGAATCCTCAAACTAATTTATCCTCACCACAGTTCGAAAATTGAACCGAAGGGAATCCTCAACTTTCTATCCAATTCCTAATGCAACAAGAGAGGAAATCCTCAACCTCACTTGTCCACCCCAACACTGAACAAGCAGGACAAAACCGTCATCCTTATCAGGTGCAGATGTCTCATCAGTGATGCAAGCAGGACAAAACCCACAGTCTTGCCAATTAATAGTCATCATTCATTATAATCATCATCAACCAAAATCATCATCATCAATCATAATCATAATCTTAACCAATTTCATAAGTTAAAATTCATCATAACTCCCTCTATCACTAGTACATTTAACATGATTTTCAATCTATGAGCGAGATAAAGCCATCATCCTCACCGTGGGTAGGAAGAAACTACCATCCCCACAATGCTCCTATTTCATTTAACAAGTTTTATGGAGAATTATTTCAATTAGACTTATTGAATCCATCCCCGACAAATTATAAACTCTTAAAATGGTTCTTAGATTCCATATGGACGTTAATGGGGGTACAAACTTGTCGGAAAGGCTTAACAGCTCAAAATCATGCAAGTGGGATAAAACCTCCGTCCTTGCCAATCAGTAGTATAATCATCAACCATAATCTCACACATATATCTCAACTTAATTATAGTTTTCAACATAAGTCTCATATCAATCTCATTTAGTCATAGGCCTCGAATCAAATATCATTTCCAACCAATAACCTCATAATAAACACCATTCACCATATTAGGCTTAGGTCGGTACGTAGGACTTGCGGGTATGAGGCATCTAATATGATACCCTAGACTCGAGATCAAGATGGCAAATTAACTCAGATACAACACTATCATCTATAACCAACCTCAACCTAACAACAAATGCATCATCTATTTTTCATTCAATCTCATCACATTATTGATTAATTATTCACTTTAGAGGCTAACAGATCAGGCTTTCATAATCTTCAAGTTCAACTAAGGATATAGTTAAAGGTACTTGATACTTATCTCATCATTCTTTGAAATCAGAACTTTGTAATCATTTTCTTTAAATAACTCTCTTTTCCTCAACTTTTATATTTAATTCCATTAAAATCTTATATCACATTTCCTATTCCCAACCCATCCTCCATCTCTCGAAAGTTCGAAAGCTCTCTCTCAATCCCGTGTTGTCTTTCATTATTTTTCTTTCTTATTTTCCATCCTCCATCCCACAAAAGTTCGAAAACTCTCTCTCTCAACCCTGTGTCGTCTTTCATTATTTTTCTTTCTTATTTTCAGGGATTTTGCAATAATCTCTGTTACCATTTACCACTTTCACTCTCTTTCCACCACCCCTAACCCAAATTCTTCTTCTTTAGTATTATGATACCTTCTCTTCCTCCATTTTCTCTCCAAAGATTAAACCTTTACCTTCCAAACAACAGCCCCTTTTCTGCTCACTCCTCAAATTTTACCCCTCGTATCTTCTTCTCTAAGAACCTTTACTTTTCAACAAGAATGGTTTCACTTTCAACAAGTAACCGCACGGTTGTAGTGTGGTGTAGCTTGATCCTACCTTCACACACCTCTGTTACTCTTTAGGAGGCATCCGCCCCAGATAAATTAGGCACCCCGCAATGTCCCCCCCCATAAAAGCTATCTCATACTGATGAGCTCACCGGCGCAGTTGGAATCGGGATCAGCACCAGCGCAGCCGGAAGTGGGGTCACCATCGGCGCAGCCAATCCCGGTTTGGAAGCTGGTCATGGTGGTCTCCATGGCTGCCGGAATCCACCTTGCCTTAGCTATACAGATATCATGGCTAACACCAGCCTACGAGGTTTTTGGAGAACCAAACAGATGGACCTCTTTGATCTGGCTCGACGGCTGATGAGAGAACTTTTGCGTGGTCTAGAAATTTGTAGATAAATCCTCGTTGCAAGTATAGTTTCTAAACCTTCAAAAGTCCTTTCATACAAATGTTTTGGTTGTCACAAGTAACAAACCCCTTTTAAAATTGATAACCGAGTATTTAAACCTCGGGTCGTCTTCTCAAGGAATTGCAGGGAGGTATGTTCTTATTATTGGTTATGAGTTTGTAAATTGGGGTTTAGGAAGTAAGGTGGGAATATGTTATATGATAAATAAAATAAAATAATAATAATAATAAAATAAACTCTTGGCAAAGTATGAAGAACTGGAGGTCCTATCCCAGTTATCCTTATCAATTGTAATGAGAATTAGATTTTTCTCCCACTTTATTAACCTCTAACTATGAAGGTAAGTTAAGTGGATGAATTAATTCTTGAAGAATTCCAATTCTCAATCAACAATGAGTTTGATAACTCAAGAGTCACCAATTATTTAACCAAAGCCAAAAGGGAGAAAAATATCTAAATTAAATTAAAAGCATTAATATAAATAAAACAAAGCAATCTTAAATCTGAAATACCTCAAATAATATTAAATAAAATATGCAGATCTTAACATGAAAAGTTCATAAGCCAATTGGGCTTCATATCTAATACAAGCATTGAAGCATCTGAAAGTAAAAAGAGGAATATAAAGTAAAAGGAATATTAAACCTGGGATTGAAAGTCACTCCTAAAACTAAGAGAAATCCTAAATCCTAATCCTAAGAGAGAGGAGAGAACATCTCTCTCTAAAAATTATATCTACTCCTAAAATTGTGAATATGAGAGCCTCCTATGAATGGATGCAATCCCCTACTTTATAGCCTCTAATCAGTGTTTTCTGGGCCGTGAACTGGGTCGAAAACAGCTCGGAAATCGCTGGAGAAGAATTCAAACATGCTGATTTCCATCACTGCGATGCGGCCGCATGGATCACGCGGTCGCGTCATCTAGCGTCAATAAAACTATAGTATATTATATATCAAATCGAAGCCCCGAATGTTAGCTTTCTAACGCAACTGGAACCGCGTCATTTGGACCTCTGTAGCTAAAGTTATAGCCGTTTGAGTGCAAAGAGGTCAGGCTGGACAGCTTAACAATTTCTCCAACTTCTTGTATTCCTTCCACTTTTGCATGCTTCCTTTCCATCCTCCAAGCCATTCCTACCTTATAATATCTGAAAACACTTAACACACATATCAAGGCATCTAATGGTAATAAGAGAGGATTAATAATAAGCAAATATAAGATCAAAGAAGCATGTTTTCAATCAAAACACATAATTAGGAAGGCAAATGTAAAACCATGCAAATAGAATGAATAAGTGGGTAAAGAGTTGATAAAATCTACTCAATTAAGCACAAGATAAACCATAAAATAGTGGTTTATCAACGGCGCCGTTTCTAGCTCTGTTCTCCATCCCGTCCGTATTTAGTACAGTAACTGATGCACCTATAATCTTGGGTCCCACCATCCTTTCATGCTTGCCGGTGTCGTTGCCGTCACCATAACTCTTTTGACGATTGGCTTCGCCGCAGACATCGGCTACGTCTTTGGAGACAACCTCTCCGAGAAAACTCGATCACGCGCCATAGCCATTTTTGGGATCGAATTCTGGATCTTGTATACGTTGATCAACATGATCGAGGCCCCCTGCAAAGCCTTCCTTGATGACCTTGTCGCCAGCGACCAACTGAAGATCAAAATGGCATAAACGTTCTTCTCATTCTTCATGGCAATGGGAAGCGTGCTGGGTTACTTTGCCACGTTCCTTAGGAGATTTGAGGATATGTTCTATTCACCGTGACAAAAGCATGCAACCGGTTCTACACGTCGGGGAAGAATGCGCAGACCACTGGGAGAGGAGTGTTATAGAATGCTCGTTAGCCTAACTCTAAGTTTGAAAGAAGAAATCCACTTTCTCTTCATTTTAGGTTATGAAGGTGATTGTAATTGGAAAGCTGCTTTATGACCTACGCTTCCTTCTAAGGAATTGTAAAACTATCGAAAGCTCTCTCTCTCAACCCTGTGTTGTCTTTCATTATTTTTCTTTCTTATTTCTAGGCAATTTGCAATAATCTCTATTATCAGTTACCACTTTCTCTCTCTTTCCACCACCCCCAACTTGAATTCTTCTTCTTTTGTATTCTGATACGTTCTCTTCCTCTATTTTCTCTCCAAAGATTAAAATTTTACCTTGTACACAACAACCTCTTTTTCTGGTCACTCCTCAAAGTTTATCCCTCTTATCTTCTTCTCTAAGCACCTTTGCTTCTCAACAAGAGTGATTTCAATTTCAACAAGTAAGCGTCTGATTTTAGTGTGGTGTAGCTTGAGCCTACCTTCGTACACCTCCGTTACTCTTTAGGAGGCATTCGCCCCAGATAAACTACCCACCCCACAGTGTCTCCCCATTGTTAGCTAATTCAGATATTCCAAATAAAAATTTTTTAAGGGTGGTTCTTAAATCACTTATTATAGTATCTAAAATATAATTTAATTCAATTACGGAATTATGATATTTATATATAATGTATTCTGTAAATTTTGTATGAGCATTTTTGTTTGATCCTCGTGCATCGCACGGGTCACTCACTAGTATTCACACTATAGTATCCCCGTCTCTAGCCCTATTCCCCATCCCATCCTCAGTTAATACAGCAACCGATGCACCTGTAACTTTGGCGCCACTGTCCTTTCATCCTTGCCAACGTCATCGCCGTCACCATAGCTCTTTTGACGATTGGCTTCGCCACAGACATCGGCTACGCCTTTGGAGACAACCTCTCCGAGAAAATTCGACCACACACCATAGCCATTTTTGAGATCGAATTCTGGATGTTGGACACGACGATCAACATGATCGAGGCCCCTTACAAAACCTTCCTTCATGACCTTGCCGGGAGCGACCAACGGAAGATAAGACTGGTATACAGATTTTTCTCATTATTCATGGCAATGGGAAGTGTGCTGGGTTACTTCCCCGCGTTTCTTAGGAGATTTAAGGATATGTTCCCATTCACTGTGACAAAAGTATGCGACCGGTTCTACATGTGGGGGAGGAACACACAACCAACTGGGAGAGGAATGGTATTGATTGTTCGTTAGCCTAACTCTAAGTTTGAAAGAAGAAAACCACTTTCTTTTCATTTTAGGTTATGAAGGTGATTGTAACTGGAAAGCTGCTTTATGACTTACGTTTCCTTCTAAGGAATTGTAAAATGCTCAGGGGGAAGGGGAGAACGAAGTCTCCGAAACTACAAAGTAATTTTCATCCTTCATCCCTCGAAATTTTGAAAGCTCTCTCTCTGAACCCTATGTTATCTTTCATTATTTTTCTTTATTATTTCCCATCCTCCATCCCTCGAAAGTTTCAAGGCTCTCTCTCTCAACCCTGTGTTGTCTTTCATTATTTTTCTTTCTTATTTGCAGGCAATTTGCAATAATCTCTGTTACCAGTTACCACTTTCACTCTCTTTCCACCACCCCCAACCTGAATTCTTCTTCTTTTATATTCTGATACATTTTCTTCCTTTATTTTCTCTCCAAAGGTTAAATTTTTACCTTCCATATAACAACCTTTTTTTCTGCTCACTCCTCAAAGTTTATTCCTCTTATCTTCTTCTCTAAGCACCTTTGCTTCTCAACAAGAGTGGTTTCACTTTCAACAAGTAAGCGTCCGATTTTAATGTGGTGTAGCTTGAGCCTATCTTCACACACCTCCGTTACTCTTTAGGAGGCATCCGCCCTAGATAAACTACCCACCCCACAGTGCCCCCCGGTTGTTAGCTAATTCAGTTATTCGAAATAAAATTTTTTTAAAGGTGGTTCTTAAATCACTTATTATAGTATCTCAAATATAATTTAATTCGATTACGAAATTATGTTATTTATATATAATGTATTTTGTAAATTTTGTATGAGCATTTCCTATGCGATCCTCGTGCATCGCACGGGTTACTCACTAGTATTCACAATATAGTATCCCCGTCTCTAGCCCTATTCCCCATCCCATCCTCGGTTAATATAGCAACTGATGCACCTGTAACTTGGGCTCCACCATCCTTTCATCCTTGCCAATGTCGTTGCCGTCACCATAGCACTTTTGACGATTGGCTTCGCTGCAGACATCAGCTACGCCTTTTGAAACAACCTCTCCAAGAAAACTCAGCCACGCGCCGTAATCACTTTTGGGAACGAATTCTGGATGTTGGACACGTTGATCAACATGATCGAGGCCCCTGAAAAGTCTTCCTTGATGACCTTGCCGCAAGCGACCAACAGAAGATCAAACTGGCATACACATTCTTCTCATTCTTCATGGCAGTGGAAAGCGTGCTGGGTTACTTCGCCGCTTTCCTTAGGAGATTTGAGGATATGTTCTCATTCACGGTGACAAAAGCATGCGACTGGTTCTGCATGTGGGGGAAGAACGCGCAACCCGCTGGAATAGGAGTGCTATTGATTGCTCGTTAGCCTAACTCTAAGTTTGAAAGAAGAAAGCCACTTTCTTTTCATTTTAGGTTACGAAGGTGATTGTAACGGCAAAGCTACTTTATGACCTACACTTCCTTCTAAGGAATTGTGAAATGCTCCGGGGGGAGAATGAAGTCTCCGAAACTACATAGCAATTTCCATCCTCCATCCCTCGAAATTTCGAAAGCTCTCTCTCTCTCTCAACCCTGTGTTATCTTTTCATTATTTTTCTTTCTTATTTCCTATCCTCCATCCCTCAAAAGTTTGAAAGCTCTCTTTCTTAAACCTGTGCTAACTTTCGTTATTTTTCTTTCTTATTTCCAGGCATTTTGCAATAATCTCTGTTTCCAGTTATCACTTTCTCTCTCTTTTTACCATCCCCAACCCCAATTCTTCTTCTTTTGTATTCTGATACTTTATCTTCCTCCATTTTCTCTCCAAAGATTAAACATTTACCTTCCACACAACAACCCATTTTCTGCTCGCTCCTCAAATTTTACACCTCTTATCTTTTTCTCTAAGCTCCTTTGCTTCTCAACAAGAGTGATTTCTCTTTCAACAAGACAGTGCCCAGTTGTAGTGTGGTGTAGTTTGAGCCTACCTTAACATACCTCCGTTACTCTTTAGGAGGCATCTGCCACAGATAAATTACCCACCCCACAATGTCCTCCGGTTGTTAGCTAATTCAGTTATTCCAAATAAAAATTTTTTAAAGGTGGTTCTTAAATCACTTATTATATTATTAAAATATAATTTAATTCTATTATGGAATTGTTATTTATAGATAATGTATTTTGAAAATTTTTGTATCAGCATTCCCCGTGCAATCCTAGTGCGATCCTTGTGCATCGCACGGGTGGTGCGTGGCAGAAGTTAGGACAATTAAGAGATTATAACATAATAGAACAATGTTGTGAGTATAGCTCTTAACCAGCTAAAATCTGCCTCACCAATTTAGAAAGGTGTCACAAAAAATTTAGAATAGAAAAATACTGGGAGTATGAATCCCAGGTCGTCTCCCAACGAGTTGCACGAAAGGATGCTATTTTATTGATTAGGAATTTTCTGAGAGTTTTGAGAGTTGAATAATGAGCAACTAAATAATTGTAAATTAAAGCAATAAAAACTAAGAATGATTATTGATATTCTAAATAAAAAGCCTTGACTGGGGGAATGATTAATTGGAAGTTCTATCCTTGTTAGGATCTCTTAAGTGTAGTATTAAAAAGGTTGTTATTTTCACTTAGTTAACCCTTACTAAATAAAGGAAAGTCAAGTAATTGAGCTAACTCTTATTCGCAATTCCTAGTCCTCTCACGTGGGAAGGTCTAGCGTTAGTAAATACAGAACTAGCCAACAACTTCCAGCTTAATCAACACCTAAGCCTTCCAACTCAAGTGTCTCCTTTTAATCAACCCCCATGTCAAGTATGGAATCTACTCCATTGACATGAATATAACTCTCATAAACATATAAGAAGACATGATGAATTAAATAAAAATAAGGATTTGAAATTAATTAAAAATAAAAATAATTCTTTGCATTAACAATCCCTGAAAATAATCTAATTACTACTTTAAACAAGAATTAAGAATATGGAATAAATAAATAAAAGAGTAAGTAAAGAAACAAACTAGAATAATGTCTTCAACGGAGGTAATGACTTCTTCAATATCCAAAAGCAAAAGCAATAAACTGGGAATGTAGAGAGAACCTAGAGGAAGAGTAATTCCCTCTAGATTCAGATCTAAAAACCCAAAACTATCCTAATGTGAAGTCGTGTAAAGTTGTGTCGTATACGTTCTGTTGAGTCTCTGCATGTTCCCTAGCTTTATTCTGTGTTTCTGAGCCGAAAACTGGGTCAAAACACGGCCCGAAATAGCCCCCAGTGTTTTCTGTTGAGTTTGCAGATCGCGCAGGTCACGCGTACGCGTCGTCCACGCATTTGCGTCATACAGCGATTTTTCTTGTCACGCGAGCGCGTCATCCACGCGTTCGCATCATTTGTGCAGACTCTAATCCACGCGTACGCGTCAGGCACGCGCACGCGTCGCTGCAATTTTCTCCATTCCGCGTGTTCGTGTGAGCCACACGCGCGCGTCGCTGTTCGCTGGTCATCTCCTTAGATTCTTGTGTTCCTTCCATTTTTGCAAGCTTCCTCTCCATTTTCTAAGCCATTCCTGCCCTATAAAGCCTGAAACACTTAACACACGGATCACGACATCGAATGGTATAAATAAAAATTAAAATATATTTAATTAAAGATCTCTAGGAAGCAAGTTTTCAATCATAAAACAATACTAGGAAGGAAAATGTAAAATCATGCAACTAGTATGAATAAGTGGGTGAAGACTTGATGAAACCACTCAATTAAACACAAGATAAACCATAAAATAGTGGTTTATCAATGGGTCACTCACTAGTATTCACACTATAGTATCCCTGTGATGACTGCGCATCATGTTATGTTTTTCTATGTTTTTTCATATAAAAAATTAGTTGATAATGCCCAATTATTGAGTATTTGTTGTGCTTAAGTTGAATATTGCCTAGATTGCTTGAGTTAATGAATTTTGTAAGAAATGATAGAAAAAGAAGCAATAAAAGCACTAATAGAGGAAGCACACTCCCATGGTGGCAAAAGAGTTGGAAACAAACTCAAAGAGGAGCAAAGAGGATTTGCAACACTATCCTCTTCACACTCCAACAAAAATAACTCGAGCTACAAAGCTCCAAACGAGATGATTTCAGTGCCATTGAAAAGTAGACTTCTAGAGCTTCCCAACCATATATAACACTCTATCGTGGACACTAGATTTGAGGGTGCAAATTGCAAGTCTTTCAGCACTACATACTCGGCGTGGCACGCTGGACCAAAATTCCAGCAAGCATGCAAAACTGACCTCTTCACTTTCAAAAGATCATAACTTGGGCTTTAGAAGTACAAATGACATGCTTTTAGTGGCGTTAGAAAGATGAGATCCAGGGCTTTCCAATGATATATAATAGTCTATAGTGGGCATTTAATTTGGACACCCAAACAGATCAATATTCAGCGAGTAAGGTTTCCCAAACCTTCACAAGCCCAAAATGCTACTTCAATGACACTCCACATTGGGCCACTTCCAAATACTCAAATTTCCTCATTTATTCTTCAATGTTTCAAGCTTCTATGAAAAGAATTAAAAGTTCACAAGCCCAAGTCAAGCCATAATTAACAATCAATCAAGGCCACAAGAATCATCTAGAAGTAATTAGGAAATTTGCATTTGATTGTAATTTCATTTGAATTTGTAATTTGGGTAGCTTATAAATAGGGCCTTAGATTCATCATTTTACACACACCATAGAGGGGTGGAGGTGACTCCACTCCCCTTTCACTTTTGTAAATATTTAGTTATGAGCTTCTAATTTCCAACATTGGGAAAGAGAGCTCTATTACTATTTAATGGATTAATTTGTTTTTATTCTTCTTCTTCTCTTCATCTCTCTTTGATTTACTTGAATAATTTTTGTTCTTCATTTAAGCATTCAATTATCTTGGGAAAGAGATTGAATGTACATGAATTCTATGTGCACCTTGGGAAAGGAATCATAGAATGATGCTTGAAAATCCTTCTCACACTTGAGTAGATTTGGGTATGGATGGGATATTGTGACATTTAATTTATCCATTATTTGGGTCTAAGAAGGTGTATGGTATAATTACGGACCATTCTTCATCTTTTCTCATGAGCAATTAGACCAAAGAATTGGCTATTGATCAAGATTGGGGAGATTGAATTACCAAGACATTCGGATTCAATCACTCATGATTGCCAAGAGGTCAATGAGTTGCATGATTGAAGAGGAGATGAAAACTATTGATCCTAAGAATGCAATATCTCTTGATCCCAATGTTAATTTCATTCTTAATTCTTGTTAATTTACTTCTTGTCTTTAATTCTTGTCATTTACTTATGCACATTTATGGCTTTATTTACTTTTGCACATTTATGCCTTCCAAGTGTTTGTAGAAATGCTTCACTTGGTTTTACTTTCTAGTCATTTGCTTTCTTGCACTTTACTTTCTTGTACGTTCCATTCCATGCAATTTACATTCTTGCACTTTAATTTTCAGCACTTTAATTTCTTGTCATTTACTTTCCTTGCACTTTATTGCTTTCATTTAATTTCAAGTCATTTACATTCCTTGTTGCTTATCACTCAAAATTGAATCGTCTAACTAGAATAATTAATCAACTATCACTTGCTTAATCCATTAATCCTCGTGAGATCGACCTCACTCTTGTGAGTTTTATTTCTTGATACGACCCGGTGCACTTGCCGGTAGTTATTATGGATGATTAATTTTTTCCGTATCACCCCGTTTCTAGCTCTGTTCTCCATCCCATCCTCAATTACTACAGTAACCGATGCACCTGTAAACCTACGCGCCACCGTCCTTTCATCCTTGCCAATGTCGTTGCCGTCACCATAGCTCTTTTGATGATTGGCTTCACCACAGACATCGGCTATGCAATGCAAGACTCATGCAATACAATGCAACCTATGTATATGAATGCAACTATATGATTTTGTCTACTTGGTTAAAAATAAGTAAGTTCTTTAAGACAAGAATAAATTAAATTCCACTAATTAAAATTTATACAGTAAAAACAGGTAAACTTGTATGAAGATAGCTCATGAAAGCGGGGAGCATAGAATTAAGCATTGAACCTTCACTGATGGTGTATATGCACTCTAGTCACTTTAGTGTATGGGATAATCACTCTACTCTTCTCTAATCATGCTTTCTAAACCTTGTTCTTCACCTAACCAATCAACAAATATTTAATGTACCAATGCAAACATCATGAGGTCTTTTCAAGGTTGTAATGGGGCCAAAGTAAAGGTGAGGGTATATATATGGCTAAGTGAGCTATATAATTGAATCCTTCATTATCCTAAGCTATCACCTAACATACATACTCTATTTTCTTCTTGAGTTCATCCTTAACTATCCAAAATTTTTCCACTTTTGTTTTACATACTCATGCATCAACTTTTTCTCTTAACTTGTATCACATATGCATTGGTTTTTTTTTTATTGAGATTAACTTTAGCATTGGGGTAATTTTGTCCCCTTATTTATTTATCTAATTACTTGAATATTTTTTTATTATTATTTTTTTTTGCAGCATAAAAATAACATTGCCAATGCACATTGATTTATAATTTTTTTCTTTGTTTCTCATGAGTAGGTACCCAAATTCCCAATATTTTATCATGATACGTTCCCTTATTAACCCATGTTTCCACAGTTTCCCACACTTTATTGACACACAATTTCTATCTTAAGCTAACCAAAGATTCAATTTGGGGTATTACTTGTTTTTCTGCTTAAGGCTAGTAATGTGGTAAAATATAGAACAAAGGGGATTAAAAGGCTCAAAGTGGCTAACAAAGGTAAATGGAAGGGTAGGCTATTTAGGTTAAGTGAGCTAATAAAATAATGGCCTCAATCATATGCATGCATATAACACATTAAACATTGGACATATATGATGGAACAAAATATAGATCAGAATCATAGAAAAGCAAACACACAAGAATAAAATTTTATGGTTAAATATTGTAACCATTTTATTAGGCTCAAGTCTCACAGGTTGTGTGTTCTAGCTTTTAACTATGTTCCAAATACAACTTCCAAACAAGTTTAACACAAAAGTTTTGATTTAAATTAGTGAATTTTTTTCAAAAATAGGGTCTTTAAAAGAAACTTATTGATTTTCTAACCAAATAGAATATGCATGCAAATAACCTATTACTATGATATTTATCCTAATAAAAAGAAAAATAAATATCCTATTTTATTGGTGCTAAGAAAGAGAAATTACCTCCGGAAATCAGGTACTGACCGACCTCCCCACACTTAAAGCTTGACACTGTCTTCAGTGCCATTAGTTAGGAACAAAGGGGGGCTGGTAGCAACATCTCCACAATCAGGACTGTCATGGCTCCCTGTGCTGGTAAATAAAGTGGATTCCAGGGTGTCTGGTTCTTCTTTAGGTGGGTGGTTACCAACAAGTAACTCCTTGAGGTATGTAAATCTGCGATTGTTACGGCGCTCCCTTTGCTTTCCTTTCTGGTCAAGCCGGTCTAGTCTATCAAGTATCTGATGGAGCAGTTGGTTTGTTGAAGGTGCTTGTGATATGGAAGGAGTAGGAATATCTTCTGTTGGTTCCGAGCTCCGGTTGATAGTGGCTGCTGGAGGTCTGATATACTTCTCGTTAGGGACGTATTGATCATCTCGTGGAATCATGGCTTTGGTGTCCCCAGCTCTGTGGAAGACTCCGGCTGCTGAGACTAGATCTGAAACTAAGGTGGGAAAAGGTAGATTGCCCGCAATCTGTACGTGTCCCATATCATGTCGAATGTGTCTTGGTAAATTGAGGTGCTGGTCTGTAAGGATACACCAGATTAGAATAGCCATGTCTGCCGTGAAGGAGGACTCATGAGTGCTCGGAGTGACGTAATGGGACATAATCTGTACCCATACTCGAGCCTCCAAGGTGAGTGCAGAAGCCAATATGCTCTTAGGTTGAAATCGATTGTATCCATAGATCCATCTACTGCCAGGTTTTGCTATAACTTTGAGAACTGCGTCCCAGTCAAATTGGTATGTCTGGCATTTGAATGAGGCTTCTTGGAATGCGTCCAATCCTTCTGGAGCAGGGGGAAGATCTAAACCTCGCTGAATGGCCTCTTCTGTTATGGGGACTTGCTTATGACGGACATAGATAGAATGCATGGTTGGCATGTAAAAATTGGAGTAGAATTCAACTACCCATGAAAGATTAACTTACCGTGGCTGTCTCCGTAGGAATTCCCATTGTCTTCGTTCAATTCGGGGCTCAACAAATTCAACAATGTTGGTTGGGAGGATGAGAAGGTATTCATTGTTATAATTCCTTTCTGCCAGGATAGGGAACATATGCTCACAGTAGCGGTTGGGAAACCGCGCAGTGTCCTTTGCTGAAAAAGCTTTTTCTTTTTCATCGACCTTGATGATCCTCTTGATTCACTTTGTTGATGGCCTTACTGCTGTTGAAGATGGCTCTGCGGCTAGTGCTCTTTTTGTTCCTTTCCTTGTTGGTTGTTTGGGAGTAGCTTTCTCTTTACCTTTCCTGGTGGCCATCCTGAAAAAGGAAAAAGAAAGTAACTTTAAAAAATTAAGGGTTAGAGCAAGGAAGAGAAGGGTACAGGTGATAATCGATGCACGGTAAAGAAGGATGTCATTAACACATGGTCGCGAATCCATGTGAAAAGTTCATCAATGGAAATATAGAAAGTGCATGTGACGGCTATTGAATGCAAGATGTTTATTGGCATGCCGGCAAAGGCATGAGTAGCATAGATCAAGCATTCAATGTCCAAGTTAGATTACCAACCCTTTCAAACTAACAACCTGTTTGTATTATTAATTATATTTAATCAATAAAATATAAAAGGGGTTTTGTGAAAAACAGGCATTAGAGTAGTAGAATAGAATAATTTAAAAATAATGTGCAATGCCATACGGGCTTTTTCACAAACACATAGCATGCATGGTGAATATGTTGTTGAAAGTATTAAATTGAACATGCAAGCAACCCTTTAAGAAGTAATATTAATTGTCAAACAATTCCACAATAACTCACAAGATAAATATAAAAGAAAATAATCACCCAATTAAATTTCTAACACCAATTAAAGGAATAAAAAGAAAGGAAAAGAAAGAAAAAGAAAATATAGATAATGAAAGTAAAAGAAGAAGTAAACATAAAATAAAAATAATGGAAAAGTAAAAATAAAGAGAGAAAGAAAAGAACCTTGATAATGGATGTGAAAAATAAGCAAGGGAGAAAGTAAAAAGTGAGAAGGAATAGAGAAGAAAGGAGGGAGAAGGAAGAAATAAGAAGGGAGAAGTAAAAATTAGGATTAGGGGAAGAAAAGATAAGATATTTGGCTTATCTGGATAAGTTGTGCGTCGCTTGTGACGCGGACGCGTGGTTCACGTGTTCGCGTGGGTTATGATATTTTCAGGTGACACGTTCGCGTAGGTGACGTGATCGCGTGGCCTGATTTGTGCGATTGGCGCGAGTGCAGCCGTGCGTTCGCGCAACTCTCTGTTTTAAATGCATTTTGCCAAAAATCTGGGTGACGCGTTCGCGTGGGTGACGCGATCGCGTGAATGGCTATATTTTCAAAACGACGCGGACGCGTGGGGCTCGCGTTCATGTGAGAGGGCTTGTGCTTCTAGCATCATTCCAGCCCCACTCCATTATAACTCTCTGCCATACACCTCTTTACATCAATTTTGCAGGGCCACGCGGTCGCGTGGGTGACGCGTACGCGTGGGGGGGCTGTTTTCTCAAACGACGCGAGCGCGTCAGTGACGCGGTCACGTGAGCATATTTGTGCCTAAGGCACGCCTTCAGCCACGCTTTCGCGTGACTCTCTGCTTCTTTTCTCCTCGTTTCTAATGCACTAATGACGCGGACGCGTCAGCGATGCTTACGCGTCGCGTGCATTTTTTTTTATGTGCAGAATGCAAATGCAAGTGCAGGCTATATACAGCTTTATGCAGAGCTTATGAGAAGAGTCATTGGCAAAAACAAAATAGAGTAAAATAAGACTGACACTGAAACTGAACGATCATACCATGGTGGGTTGTCTCCCACCTAGCACTTTGCTTTTATGTCCTTAAGTTGGACGTTCTTCAAGCTTATTTTGCCTCTATTGGTGGATTTTCCAAGAGGAAGACCTCTAGTTCTTTGTGATCTTTTATCTTCTCTCCATGATAAAGCTTCAGGCGATGTCCATTGACCTTTAAGAATTTGGAGCTAGAAGGATGACACAGGTGAAAAACTCCGTATGGCTCTGCCTTTTCTACTCTATAGGGACCTTCCCATCTTGATCTCAGTTTGCCTGGCATAAGCCTCAGTCTGGAGTTATAAAGAAGAACTAACTCCCCTGGTCTGAATTCTCTTCTTTTTATGTGTTTGTCATGGAGAGCCCTTCATCTTCTCCTTGTATCGCCTGGAGTAGTCATATGCTTCTAGGCGAAGATTCTCGGCGAAGATTCTCCAATTCTGCTAGTTGCAGCTTTCTTTCAGCACCAGATTCTTCAAAATTCATATTGCATTCCCTTACAGCCCAGAAAGCCTTGTGTTCCACCTCTACTAGAAGGTGGCAAGCATTTCCCTATACTAAGCGGAAGGGACTCATCCCAATGGGTGTTTTATATGCTGTTCTATATTCCCAGAGTGCATCTTGTAGCCTTGCACTCCAATTTTTCCTATGGGGCTTTACTATTTTCTCCAGAATGCGTTGAATCTCCCTATTAGACACTTGTGCTTGTCCATTGGTCTGAGGATGATAAGCTGTTGCTACCTTGTGAATTATCACATGCTTTTTCAGTAATCATTTTAGTCTCCTGTTACAAAAATGAGTGCCTTGATCGCTCACGATTGCTCGTGGTGATCCAAAGCGACAGATAATATGGTTTCTAACAAAGGAAACAACAGTGTTAGCATCATCAGTACGGGTAGGAATTACTTCCACCCATTTAGAAATGTAATCCACAGCTAACAGTATATAAAGGTAACTATTAGAGTTTGGAAATGGACCCATGAAGTCAATGCCCCAAACATCAAAAATTTTACAGAAAAGCATAATCTGTTGAGGCATCTCATCCCTCTTGGATATATTACCAAATCTTTGGCATGGGGAACAAGATTTACAAAATTCAGCAGCATCTTTAAAAAGAGTAGGCCACCAGAATCCACGGTCTAAGATTTTTCTAGCTGTTCCTTGAGGGCTAAAATGTCCTCCACTCTCAGAAGAGTGGCATGCCTCTAAAATGGACTAGAATTCTGATTGAGGTACACACCTCCTAATTACCTGGTCAGCACCACACCTCCATAAATATGAGTTATCCCATATATAATATTTAGACTCGCTTTTCAGCTTGTCCCTTTGATGTTTATTAAAATTGGGAGGAAAAGTATGGCTAACTAGATAATTAGCTACAGGTGCATACCAAGGAACTACTTCAGATACTACATGCAAGCTATCAAATGAAAAAGCATCATTGATAGGAGTGGAGTCATCCTTAATGTGTTCAAGGCGACTCAAGTGGTCTGCCACTAAATTCTGGTTACCACTCCTATCCTTAATTTCTAAATTAAATTCTTGCAGTAACAGTATCCAACGTATTAGCCTTGGTTTAGACTCTTTTTTAGCTAATAAATATTTTAGAGCTGCATGGTCTGAGTACACTACTACCTTCGTACCAAGTAAATAGGCTTGGAATTTATCCGGAGCAAAAACAATAGCAAGAAGCTCTTTTTCAGTAGTAGTGTAATTAGATTGAGCAGCATCTAAGGTTTTAGATGCATAAGCAATTACGAAAGGATCCTTACCTTCAGGCTGAGCCAGTGCTGCTCCTACTACATGGTTGGAGGCATCACACATAATTTCAAATTGCTGGCTCCAGTCTGGTCCTCCCACAATTGGGGCTTAAGTCAGGGCGATCTTCAGCTTATCAAATGCTTGCATGTAATCCTCACTGAACTTGAACTCGATATCTTTCTGTAGTAGTCTGGAATAAGGTAATGCTATCTTACTGAAGTCCTTAATAAATCTCCTGTAAAAACCTACATGGTCAAGGAACAAATGGACTTCCCTCACGGAGGAGGGGTAAGGTAAACTAGAAATGACATCTACCTTTGCTGGATCTACTGAAATACCAGTTTTAGAGACAACGTGTCCTAGAACAATCCCTTATTTTACCATAAAGTGACATTTTTCAAAATGCAATACAAGGTTTGAACTAACACATCTGTCTAATACTCTAGCTAAACTATCCAAGCAACGGTCAAATGTATCACCATATATGCTAAAATCATCCATAAACACTTCCATACAGTTCTCAATAAGATCTGAAAAGATACTTATCATGCATCTTTGGAAAGTAGCAGGTGCATTACATAAGCCAAAAGGCATTCGTTTATAAGCATATGTTCCAAAGGGACATGTAAAAGTAGTCTTCTCCTGATCCTCAGGAGCTATATGAATTTGAAAGTATCCTGTATAACCATCTAAAAAACAATAATGTGATTTACCTGACAGGCGATCGAGCATCTGGTCAATAAATGGCAAGGGGTAATGATCCTTGCGAGTAGCTTGGTTGAGCCGCCTATAGTCAATGCAAACCCTCCATGAATTCTGCACTCTAGTTGTCAGGAGCTCTCCATGTTCATTCTTTATTGTTGTGACTCCAGACTTCTTGGGCACAACTTGTACTGGACTGACCCATTCATTGTCTGAGATGGGGTAAATGATATCTGCTTCAAGTAGCCTGGTGATGAGCGGATAATTTATACGCTTTTTGGCATTGTTTTTAGTATGTTTTTAGTAGGATCTAGTTACTTTTAGGGATGTTTTCATTAGTTTTTATGTTAAATTCACATTTTTGGACTTTACTATGAGTTTGTGTATTTTCCTGTGATTTCAGATATTTTCTGGCTGAAATTGAGGGACTTGAGCAAAAATCAGATTCAGAGGTT
>NC_029788.2:21473168-21489621 GCF_000816755.2 Arachis ipaensis
AGGAGGGTTAAAATTATTTGTAGTTTCCCTGTTCGACTTTTCGCTCAGATTTATAATATATACCCTATTGAGTATAAATACCTCCACACCACGACTGGTCCATTAATCCTCCACACATGGAGTTAGTCTTAAGATCAGGTAAAATCTCCGTACGGTGAGAAGACTCTCACCTCCTGTAAAATCGGGAGTTCCTTGTCGATCTTTTTAGAATCTGGCACCTAAGACCACCGGATGAGAAAAATTTCTACGACGACTTAAAACATTTAGAACAAGGGGTACGGTTTCTAAACCATTATATAGGTTCTCCCTACTCTACGGAGTTGTCTAATACGAAAAGACATTTTAAAAACTACAAACCCCGTAACTGAAGTACCCAGGTAAAGGTTTGAGATTATCAATGGAAATATATGACAATCGACACCTAATGTAAAGATTTACCCACCTTCATTAAGGATGGGCATGACTACTACGATTGTGACAACAAAGGAAACAATCTTTGGTATAATAGACAGCGAAACCTAGTGGTGCTCGAAAGTATGGCTAACTAGATAATTAGCTACAGGTGCATACCAAGGAACTACTTCAGATACTACATGCAAGCTATCAAATGAAAAAGCATCATTGATAGGAGTGGAGTCATCCTTAATGTGTTCAAGGCGACTCAAGTGGTCTGCCACTAAATTCTGGTTACCACTCCTATCCTTAATTTCTAAATTAAATTCTTGCAGTAACAGTATCCAACGTATTAGCCTTGGTTTAGACTCTTTTTTAGCTAATAAATATTTTAGAGCTGCATGGTCTGAGTACACTACTACCTTCGTACCAAGTAAATAGGCTTGGAATTTATCCGGAGCAAAAACAATAGCAAGAAGCTCTTTTTCAGTAGTAGTGTAATTAGATTGAGCAGCATCTAAGGTTTTAGATGCATAAGCAATTACGAAAGGATCCTTACCTTCAGGCTGAGCCAGTGCTGCTCCTACTACATGGTTGGAGGCATCACACATAATTTCAAATTGCTGGCTCCAGTCTGGTCCTCCCACAATTGGGGCTTAAGTCAGGGCGATCTTCAGCTTATCAAATGCTTGCATGTAATCCTCACTGAACTTGAACTCGATATCTTTCTGTAGTAGTCTGGAATAAGGTAATGCTATCTTACTGAAGTCCTTAATAAATCTCCTGTAAAAACCTACATGGTCAAGGAACAAATGGACTTCCCTCACGGAGGAGGGGTAAGGTAAACTAGAAATGACATCTACCTTTGCTGGATCTACTGAAATACCAGTTTTAGAGACAACGTGTCCTAGAACAATCCCTTATTTTACCATAAAGTGACATTTTTCAAAATGCAATACAAGGTTTGAACTAACACATCTGTCTAATACTCTAGCTAAACTATCCAAGCAACGGTCAAATGTATCACCATATATGCTAAAATCATCCATAAACACTTCCATACAGTTCTCAATAAGATCTGAAAAGATACTTATCATGCATCTTTGGAAAGTAGCAGGTGCATTACATAAGCCAAAAGGCATTCGTTTATAAGCATATGTTCCAAAGGGACATGTAAAAGTAGTCTTCTCCTGATCCTCAGGAGCTATATGAATTTGAAAGTATCCTGTATAACCATCTAAAAAACAATAATGTGATTTACCTGACAGGCGATCGAGCATCTGGTCAATAAATGGCAAGGGGTAATGATCCTTGCGAGTAGCTTGGTTGAGCCGCCTATAGTCAATGCAAACCCTCCATGAATTCTGCACTCTAGTTGTCAGGAGCTCTCCATGTTCATTCTTTATTGTTGTGACTCCAGACTTCTTGGGCACCACTTGTACTGGACTGACCCATTCACTGTCTGAGATGGGATAAATGATATATGCTTCAAGTAGTCTGGTTACTTCTTTCTTGATAACTTCTAAGATGGTGGGATTCAATATTCTTTGGGGTTGACGGACGGGTTTTGATTCCTCTTCTAAATATATTCTGTGCTCACAAACTTGAGGACTGATGACTACTATATCCGCCAAGCTCCATCCAATTGCTTTCTTATGTTTTCTCAGCACACTAAGCAGTTGCTCTTCCTGTTGAGAAGTGAGTTCCCTTGCAATGATAACTGGGAACTTCTGATTATCCTCAAGGTAAGCATACTTGAGGTGTGGAGGAAGGGGCTTCAATTCTAGTTTCTGCTCATGGCTAGGTTCTGGATCATCCGGGCTAATGGTAATGGTAAAGTGTCTTCATTATGTTCAGAAGGTGTCCCCACACTTGGAATTTGCTGCATGTGCTTTTCTTCTAATTCTTCTTGGTGAACTTCAGCTATAGTTTCATCAATGATATCGCACTGGAAGATAGAATGATCTTCCGGAGGGTGCTTCATAGCTTCATTTAAACTGAAATTCACTGTTCTGCCATCTATCTCAAAGGAATAAGTTCTTAAGAATGCATCCAGCTTGAATTTTGAGGTCTTCAGGAATGGTCATCCAAGCAAGATTGATGATGGTCTTCCTGAGTCATTAGGGGGCATTTCCAGGATATAGAAGTCAATGGAAAATGTGAGCCCCTTGATTCTCACTAATACATCTTCAGCAATTTCAACTACTGTAATAATGCTTTTATCTGCTAACACAAAACGAGCTGCCGACCTTTTTAAGGGAGGGAGCCTTAAGGTATCATATATAGACAATGGCATTATACTAACACACGCTCCTAAGTCACACATGCAATCAGAAAATATTACACCTCGAATGGTACAGTTAACCATGCATGGAACTGGATCACTACATTTTTCAGGTATACTTCCCATTAAAGCAAATATAGAACTACCTAAAGGAATAGTTTCTAATTAATTAATTTTATCCTTATGAATGCATAAATCTTTCAAAAATTTTGCATATTTAAGCACTTGCTGAATAACATCAAAAAGGGGAACAGTTACCTCAACCTTTTTGAAAATTTCTACCATTTTGGGATCAAGTTCCGTCTGCTTTCTGGATTTCCTTGCAACGTGTGGGAATGGGATAGGGATGGCGCCACTTGCAGCATCTGCATCCTTTGGTGCTCCATTCCTTGGCTGAGCTAATGCTTCTTTAACCTTGTCTTGTACTTCAACTTCCTTTTCAGCATCTTCTACTTCCACTGAGTCTTCAATTGGGGCATGTTCTATTGGGCTTGGCTCCTCCTGGGTCCTCTCTTCCAGTGTGGTTCCGGACCTCAAGGTGATGGCGTTGATGCCACCCTTGGGGTTAGGTAAGGGTTGAGAAGGAATTCCACTGGAGCTTGAAGGTTGGTTGATGGAAGCAAGTAGTGACTCTATCCGGGCGGCGAGAGCTTGTAAAGTGGCATTCAGACCATTTAAACTAGAGTTTAGTGTAGTATGCATGTCTTGTTGTCCTTGTGCAAGAGAATGAAGCATCTCGTCATTTGATGAAGAAGTGGGATAAGTAATCTGTGGGACTTATTGTTGGTTATGCTGGGGTCCTTATGACTGTCTTAGGTGAGGAGCTCTGTAAGGTTGGTTCTGATTCTGCTGTCTGTTGTTGTTATTCCACCTCTGTTTCCATTGTTATTCCCTCCAGTCATGGTTGGAATTATCCCTCCAACTTTGGTTGGAGTTGTCCTGCCATCCTTGGTTATAGTTTCCACCTTAGTTGTAGTTGCCGCCTTGTTGATTGTATCGTTGATTCGGGCGGTCATAGAAGTTATGAGTAGCTGCCACAGTGTTATCCTCTTGTTGGAGCTGCGGGCATTCATCGGTATAATGACTATAATCAGCACATATGCCACATATTCTTTGTGGAACTAGCTGTTGGCTTTGTTGTGGTATGGCAGGTTGAGCTTGTTGTTGTTGGTTCAACTGTAATTGCTTCAGTAGGTTGGTCATTTCACATATACTCTGTGTAAGAGCAGTGGTCTCAGTGCTAGAGGAAACTTCTGCAACAGCTTTCGAATGGCTATTCCTGTGTCTGTGATTTCTGGTGGATTCAGCTAAGTCACTGATCAGTTGCCATGCTTCATCTGCGGTCTTGTACTTCTTCAGAGAACCATTACTAGCACCATCTAGGGTAGTTTTATCCCGAGGCTTCATACCTTGAGTGAAGTAGCTGATCAACACTAGTCTGTCAATCATGTGATGGGGGCATGCGTCTAAAAGATTCTTAAAACGCTCACAGTACTCATAGAGAGTCTCTGATTTACCTTGAATAATGCAGGAGATCTCTTTCCTCAGTCTGTCTGTAACTTCAGCTGGAAAGTATTTTTCCAGAAATTCTCTCCTGAGCATATCCCAGTTGGTAACAGTCGCTTCAGGTTGGGAGTAGTACCACTCTCTCGCCTTTCCGGAAGGCAGTTAACAGAATAGAAGTTTCATTTGCACTATGACGCCTGACAGTAGAACAGGCTGTCTGAAAATCCCTTAGGTGCTTAATAGGCTCTTGAGCAGGTAAGCCATGAAACTTGGGCATCAAGTTGATTAATGCAGTCTTCAGCTTAAAATCTGCAGCTGGAGTTGGATGATGTACTTGATACAGTTGCAGTGTAAAATCCGGGGCTCCAGCTTCCTGGAGAGTAATCCTCCTAGGTTCTGCCATGTTATCAGCACGTGAATCAACTGAATCAGTAGTAAAGGAGCTTGTTTTGCTCTCAGATGGCGGTTCAGATTTACCCTCAGATGAGACTGTTGAATCAATAACAATCACTTCACCACCCTCAGAGGCTAACCTGCGTCGAGCTCGCTTAATACGTGAAATAGTTCTTTCAATTTCAGAATCAAACGCGGCTAAGCTCAGATCAGGCAGTGAACGCGTCATTCAATGAAGGAAACATATAGCTCATGGTAAAAAAATAAAAATAAAATATGCAAATAAAAATAAAAATATGTACACTAATTAATAATTTAGCACACAATTGCGACTCCCCGGCAACGGCGCCAAAAACTGGTGCGTGGCAGAAGTTAGGCCAATTAAGAGATTATAATATAATAGAACAACGTTGTAAGTTAGCTCTTAACAGCTAAAATCCGGCTCACCAATTTAGAAAGGTGTCACAAAAAATTTAGAATAGAAAAATACTGGGAGTATGAATCCCAGGTCGTCCCCCAACGAGTTGCACGAAAGGATGCTATTTTATTAATTAGGAATTTTCTGAGAGTTTTGAGAGTTGAATAATGAGCAATTAAATAATTGTAAATTAAAGCAATAAAAACTAAAAATGATTATTGATATTCTAAATAAAAAGCATTGACTGGGGGAATGATTAATTGGAAGTTCTATCCTTGTTGGGATCTCTTACGTGAAGTATTAAAAAGGTTGTTGTTTTCACTTAGTTAACCCTTACTAAATAAAGGAAAGTCAAGTAATTGAGCTAACTCTTATTCGCAAATTCTAGTCCTCTCCCGTGGGAAGGTCTAGCGTTAGTAAATACAGAACTAGCCAACAACTTCCAGCTGAATCAACACCTAAGCCTTCCAACTCAAGTGTCTCCTTTTAATCAACCCACATGTCAAGTATGGAATCTACTCCGTTGACATGAATATAACGCTCATAAAAATATAAGAAGACATGATGAATTAAATAAAAATAAGGATTTGAAATTAATTAAAAATAAAAGTAATTCTTTGCATTAACAATCCCTGAAAATAATCCAATTACTACTTTAAACAAGAATTAAGAATATGGAATAAATAAATAAAAGAGTAAGTAAAGAAACAAACTAAAATAATGTCTTCAACGGAGGTAATGACTTCTTCAATATCCAAAAGCAAAAGCAATAAACTGGGAATGTAAAGAGAACCTAGAGGAAGAGTAATTTCCTCTAGATTCAGATCTAAAAACCTAAAACTATCCTAATGTGAAGTCGTGTAAAGTTGTGTCGTATGCGCTCTGTTGAGTCTCTGCATGTTCCCTGGCTTTATTCTATATTTCTGGGCCGAAAACTGGGTCAAAACGCGGCCCAAAATCGCCACCAGCGTTTTCTGTTAAGTTTTCAAATCGCGCAGGTCACGCGTACGCGTCTTCCACGTGTTCGCGTCATTCAGCGATTTTTCTTGTCACGCGAGCGTGTCGTCCATGCGTTTGCGTCATTCGTCCAGACTCCAATCCACGCATACACGTCAGGCACGCGCACGCGTCGCTACAATTTTCTCCATTCCGCGCGTTCGCGTGAGCCACGCGCGCGCGTCGCTGTTCGCTGGTCATCTCCTTAGATTCTTATGTTCCTTCTATTTTTGCAAGCTTCCTCTCTATTTTCTAAGCCATTCCTGCCCTATAAAGCCTGAAACACTTAACACACGGATCACGGTATCGAATGGTATAAAGAAAAATTAAAATATATTTAATTAAAGATCTCTAGGAAGCAAGTTTTCAATCATAAAACAATACAAGGAAGGAAAATGTAAAATCATGCAATTAGTATGAATAAGTGGGTGAAGACTTGATGAAACCACTCAATTAAACACAAGATAAACCATAAAATAGTAGTTTATCAATGGGTCACTCACTAGTATTCACACTATAGTATCCCTGTGATGACTGCGCATCATGTTATGATTTTCTATGCTTTTTCATATCAAAAATTAGTTGATAATGCCCAATTATTAAGTATTTGTTGTGCTTAAGTTGAATATTTCCTAGATTGCTTGAGTTAATGAATTTTGTAGGAAATAATAGAAAAATAAGCAATAAAAGCACTAATAGAGGAAGCACACTCCCATGGTGGAAAAAGAGTTGGAAACAAACTCAAAGAGGAGCAAAGAGGATTTGCAACACTATCCTCTTCACACTCCAACAAAAATAACTCGAGCTACAAAGCTTCAAACGAGATGATCTCAGTGCCATTGAAAAGTAGACTTCCAGAGCTTTCCAACCATATATAACACTCTATAGTGGACACTAGATTTGAAGGTGCAAATCGCAAGTCTTTCAGCACTACATACTCGGTGTGGCATGCTAAACCTGGGCGTGGCACGCTGGGCCAAAATTCCAGCAAGCATGCCAAACTGACCTCTTCACTTTCAAAAGATCATAACTTGGGCTTTAGAAGTACAAATGACATGCTTTCAGTGGCATTAGAAAGCTGGATCCAGGGCTTTCCAATGATATATAATAGTCTATAGTGGGTTCAAAATGCTAGCCCGCCCCGTTTTATGGCGGATTGGCGGGTTGGCGGGCTAGCTCGTTTGACTCTTTTTTTTTTTTTTAAACTAAAATTTATTAAAATTAACCAAAAAATAATAATTAAAAAATCAAATACAAATAAAAAATAGTCAAATTATAATATAATTTTTTTACCATTTTTTTTTAATTTTTAACTTCAATAAAATTGTTTAAAATAATATTTGTCAATAGAATCATCTTTATTTTAAAAAATAAGTCATATAATTTGAGCATATATATGAAATTGTAAAATAAAATAAATAAAGTTAATAACTAAAAGAAGAATAAAAACAAAAAATGAAAAAAATGTTTAAAAATTCTATAATTATTAATTTTATAATAGTAATCACTCTTTTATTTAGTAAAAAAAGAAAATAAAAATCTTCGGCCCGGCGGACCAGCCCGTCCCGCCCCGCCAAAACTCGCCAATTTGGCGGTGCGGGTTTGGCGGGCTCCAAATCCTAACCCGACCCGCCTTTTTAGCGGGTTTAGCGGATCGGCCTGACGGGCTCGACCCGTTTTGCCACCCCTATGTGTTTGTGCCTGCTGCCTGCTGGAATTACTGCCATAGCATTCTTAGTTGTCCCTCATGATAAGATCGAATCTATTCTACCTCTTTTCGCCATAATAATTTATTCTAGTTTCGCTTAACCTCACTTTTCGCGTTAAATTCAAATTTACGTTAGATATGTTGTTGCTGTGATCATTGCGGTTGCTTGGAGATCATTGAGGTTGTTGCCGCTGTTGAGAATCAACGATAATATATGGTTTATTGTATTAAAATTGCTGCGGACTTAATTCCTCGAGGTATGGGATTATTTTAAAATAAAAATGCTTTAGACTTTGTGAATACCTTACAAGTTTAGTAGATTAATGCAAATGAATGAATGCTTGTGATGTAAATAATTTTCTGTTGTGATTGAATATGTTGTGTTTGAAAGATAGATATTATTATGTTTGGTCATGTTGATTCTGAATTTTAGATTGAAATTGATAATGATTGATTTTGTGAAGGACTTGGAAATGTTGAATTGAAATGCTGATTTTGTTCGTTAAGGTTAAATTGAGGGAACTTATGAAGGGTGGTAAACTCCGGTTTTTAGGGGAGGTTTTAACGGAATTTTTGAAAAATCGAAGGGTTTTGAAAGTTTTGGTTATGGTTTTAAAAATGAGTTTGGTTTGATTAATTCATCAAAAGAAATATGGCTTGAGTACTTTTTTAAGATTTTAAAGCAAGCAAAGTAATGGATTTGAGGATAAATGTTTTTGAGGTTTTTTAATTTAGATTTTCAGTTTTAAAGTTTGAAATGATTTTGAAATTGGTTTATGATTTAACTTATTTAAATTTGGATAACAACAAAAAAGGATTTATTTATTTAGTTGAAGTTTTAAAAAGTTAAATTACTTATTAATCCACGGATTCGGGTTTAGGAAATGTGAACGGAGATAATGTTATTAGAGTTAAGCAATGGGGTCGAAGGGAAAAGAGATACTGCAGAATATGTAGTTAAGTTGTGATTTATAAGAATTATGAGATAATGGTTGAGGATCTTGGGAGTATTAGATTGATATTGAAAAAGATTGAGACGTGAAGGATTGAATTAACGATAAGTTGATCTAGTTGAATAAGATGATGATTTTGAGGATATGAGTAATTCCTATCTGAGTGATGGTTTTGAAGATAGATGAGTAATTCCTATCCGAATGATGGTTTTAGGGATACATGAGTAATTCCTATCCAAGTCATGGCCTGAGGATAGATGAGTAATTCCTATTCGGGTTATGGTTTGAGGCACCTGCCTGAGTTGATAAGTAATGCCTACTCCAGGTTATGGTGAAATGCCGGCATGGGTAGACGAGTAATACCTATTTTGTGATGTGGTGTTTCATATCTGGGTTAGCTACCGGATATGTCGGATTTGGCTGTATAATCGACAGCTGAGCTCATTAGTCATAGGGCAGACATGCATCATTTGCATTTGTATGTTTTGTTTGGTTGTGCATTGGTAATTGGCTTGCTTACTTGTTATATTATATTTACCTGCTACTTGATCTAATTGCTGTATCTACTCTCCATACTTATGTATTCCTTGTATGTGTTTAAAAATTGAGAACCCTCATGCTAGCGGTAGTGATGCTGAAGGTTGTTTCTATTGTGATGAGGAAGGTTGAGGCATATTGGGCTAGGTATTGCCTTATTTCTCTAGTTTATGTATAGGATGGATAGGAATGAGCGATGTAAGTTTGTTATGTAGGAAGCCCTTAGGCGTATTTTTGGTCCGTTCTTTTTTTAAACACTTTATTTTACGGAATTGTAAACCAAAAGAGTTTTTTTATGACCTTTCAAAGTAAGTCTTCCCATAAAGCTTTTCCAAAAGGTTATTTCAAAGATAAATTATTTTTATAATGAAATTCTTTCTATTTGCAAGTATTTCTTTGCTTTGATGGTATTCTCTTTCCTCCTAAGAATGTGTAGCTTGTTCTCACCCTTTTTTATACCCAACATTCAGTGACAGGTTCAAGAATTTTTGGCGCGAAATTGTGACTGAACTTCAGAGCTTTATGTATATATATAATTGTTTTTTTTTTTAGTTTTTAGTTTAGTTGAGATTTTTCCCTTTGTCATTTGTCATTTTGAGTTTTTAGAGGGACAGGACTTGTATTTGAGAATTGTTAAATAACGTTATATATTATATACTATGTGAATATGATTATGTGTCTAACTGGTTTAAAGTAAAGACATTCATTTTTATAATTAAAATCCGGCTGTATTTTCGCGAAGGCTCAATATTAAATAAATATAGTACTAAATAAAAGGTATAGAGGTAGGTAACGCCTGGACTTTTAGTGTGATCATGAGGTGTTAAAAGTTTGGGTGTTACACTGGATAGATGCAGTAGTTCACCCCACCTGCTCTGGATTGAGATTTGAGACTTTGTTGACTCTTCGTCGTAAGATGTGGCCGGACACTTAGACCTTTTTGGATAATTTCTCCAAGGGAAGTGAATACCTCTTCGGGATATGCGCACCGAGGGACTGTCAAGGATTCGCTATTGGACATGTCGGGCTTAGCTGTATAACTGACATATGAGCTCATTGGCCATAGGACAGACATGCATCATTTGCATTTAGGTGTATTGATAGATCTTGTATTTGACTTGCCTTGTTGAATAATTGTATCTATATGCTATTTGAGCTAATTGCTTTATCTGTTCTCTCTATTCGTGTATTCTTTGTATTGTTTTGTATGTGTTTGAATAACTGAGAGATCCCTTACGCTAGTGGTGGTGACGCTGAATGTTATTCTTAATGCGATGTGGTGATTGGAGTTTGTGAAAGACTAAGAATAATGGATAGATTAAAATCGTTTAGGTAAGTTGCCATTTTATGGATTAGTAGGAACTCTAGGCTTGGATCAATGAAACATTGAGGATTAAGATTTCTTAGAGAGTTCTTGTTACCTTATATTGTATTGTTTCTGCCCTTTTACCCTACTGGGAACCCTTGGGTTGGGCTCTCACCCATATATTATTTTTGTTTTTCAGATGCAGGTCCCAGCACTCTATAATGAGCGAGAGTCTTATCTAGAAGATGGTGAAGAAGACTTTTGTTTCTATTTTGGTTTTAGAATTCTCTTTCTTTTGGAAACACTTATCTGATGTATTTATTTTAAAGACGTGCCTATAGAGGCTTATGGTGTATTTTTGGAGATATAGGTTATGTATGTCAAACTGTTTTACAGTTGTAACTCTAGCCGGGTTAATTTTTGCGGGCCGAGACTAGTAATATTTATATATGCTTATATATGTCTCTTTACTCCTATTCTTCTTTTAAGCTTTTAATTATCTACCTTTTTCGAAGCACTTACATATGTTAAAGAGTGTGAATGATTGACGAATTGTCATTCTTTCGAGGTTTAAATCCTCTTATAGGCTTTTAGCTTACTACCTTCTTCTATACATAAGTATTTATATCTCAGCTTTGTGTCATAGCACCAAACTCTCATTGAATTATGACTTAATTATAAGGCTTTGAAGGGTAGGGTGTTACATTTATGGTATCAAAGCAATTCATTCCCAAAGAGCCTGAGGAACGGACTGACTATGCTTCAGAGCACACTCTAAATTGTGTATATCTATTTAGGATATCTGCTTGATAAACATAGCATGCTCATGAGTATACTTTTAGGACTTTAAAGCACTAAACTTGAGATATTGAGACTGATCTCCTTGCTATCAATTTTTTGGTATGAACAGGACCCAATTGTGGACGCGGACATGGTCGAGGGAGAGGTAATGCAGAATCAAAACTAACCGACAACAACCCAGTGAACTTTATGGCCGCATTAGAAAATATGGCTGCCGCTATGCAGGCCACGGCTAAGATTCTAGGGCAATAGGCTGAAAAAGAAAATGGTAATGGGGTGACTGGAACCAATAGAGGGCTAATGACCTTAGCCATTTTTCTGAAGGTGAATCCACCAGCTTTCAGGGGTATGACTAATCTGACAGAAGCAGATAACTGGTTCTTAGCTATAGAAAGGGCTATGCAAGCTTAGCACGTTCCTGAGGATCAATATGTGGAATTTGCCACGTATAAGTTTGAGGGAGAAGAACAATTCTGGTGGCAAGGAGTTAACCGTCTGTTGCAGCAAGGTGATGCTATGATAACTTGGGATGCTTTACGAGTTAAACTTTCTAAGAAATACTTTCCGAGCTCAGTGAGGGCGGCTAAGGAGTTAGAGCTTATACAGCTGAAGCAGGGTTCTATGACAGTGACAGAATACACCAACAGATTTTGGAACTATGCATTAAATACGAAGGTGATCTTCGGAGTGACATAACTGATTATCAATGCATCACATGTTGAATTGTTTGAGCATTCAATTCGATTTATGTATAAGGGATTAGAAGGGCTGATAGTTGCATATAGTTATTATTTGAATTTAGTGATGAGCAAGATTTGGATCTAATCCCTAATGCGAGAGAATTTTCTGAGGTATCTCCTGAGGATATACTAAAATTTTCACCTCAAAGAGAGATTGAACTTGCGATGGACTTAGTGCCAGAAGTAGGACCAATTTTAATTGCACCATGTAGGAGGGAGAGTTACTGAGTAAGTGTGCAGATCTTCACTTGGATGTTAGAGTGGTGGCTGGAAGTGTGTGCTTGAACTAGCTACACTTCTCTAGCAAATTTAAGGCTGAGATTCAGAAAGCTTAGTAGGATGAACTAGAGTTGCAAAAGATGCTGCAAGTAATTGGATAGAAGAAATAGGGAGAGGTTACCCAAGACAGAAAGGAAATTTAGAGGTATAATAGGAGGATTTGTGTGCCAAATGTGGGAGATTTGAGACAAGAAGTGTTGTCAGGAGCTCACAAGAGCTGGTTTTCTATCCACCTGGGAACAACTAAGATGTATCATGATTTGAAGGCGATATTCTGGTGGCCAAGAATGAAGAATGACATCGCGGTACACGTGTCTAAGTGTTTGACTTGTCAGAAAGTAAAACTTGAACACTAGAAGCCATCCAGGATATGGCAACCTTTGGAGGTTCCCCAGTGGAAGTGAGAAGGTATTGCCATAAACTTTGTGTCCGGTTTGCGAAGGACTAGAGCGGTATTTGATGCGTTGTGGGTAATTACTGATAGATTGACAAAGTCCGCTCATTTCTTGCTTATCCGTATGACTTATTCCTTGGAGGAATTGGCGAGGTTGTATGTTAAGGAGATAGTGAGATTTCATAGTGTACCTACGACCACAGTGTCAGATAGAGATCCTTGTTTCACTTCACAATTTTAGGAAGCTTTTCAGAAAGTGTTCAGAACTCAATTGTACCTAAGCACGATGTACCATCCTTAAACCGATGACCAATCAGAGAGAATGATACAAACGCTAGAGGATATGTTGAGAGTTTGTGTGCTGGACCAACTGATGAGTTGGGATCGTTATATACTGCTATTTGAGTTTGCGTACAACAGTTATCATGTGAGCATCGGAATGGCTCCGTATGAGGCTCTGTATGGGAGGAAATGCCAATCTCCATTATGTTTTTGAGGCCAGAGAATTGAGTTTTTAATTTGGCGGGCTCCAAATCCTAGCCCGGCCCGTCTTTTTTAGCGGGTTTAGTGGATCGGCCCGACGGATTCGACCCGTTTTGCCACCCCTAATTGTAACTGGAAAGCTGCTTTATGCACTACGCTTCCTTCTAAGGAATTGTGAAATGCTCGAGGGGAGGGGGGAGAATGAAGTCTCCGAAACTACAAAGTAATTTCCATCCTCCATCCCTCAAATGTTCAAAAGCTCTCTCTCTAAACCCTGTGTTGTCTTTCATTATTTTTCTTTTTTATTTCCCATCCTCCATCCCTCAGAAGTTTGAAAGCTCTCTCTCTCAATCCTGTGTTGTCTTTAATTATTTTTTTTCTTATTTCCAGGCTATTTGCAATAATCTCTATTATCAGTTACCACTTTCTCTCTCTTTCCACCACCCCCAACCCCAATTCTTCTTCTTTTGTATTCTTGTACCTTCTCTTTCTCCATTTTCTCTCCAAAGATTAAACATTTACCTTCCACACAACAACCCCTTTTCTGCAAACTCCTCAAATTTTACCCCTCATATCTTCTTCTCTAAGCACCTTTGCTTCTCAACAAGAGTGGTTTCACTTTCAACAAGTAACCACCCGGTTGTAGTATGGTGTAGCTTGAGCCTACCTTCGCACACCTTCATTTCTCTTTTGGAGGCACCCACCCCAGGTAAACTACCCACCCCGCAGTGTCCACCAGTTGTTAGCTAATTCAGTTATTCCAAATTAATATTTTTTAAAGGTGGTTCTTAAATCACTTATTATAATATTAAAATATAATTTAATTTGATGATTGAATTATGTTATTTATATATAATGTATTTTGTAAATTTTTGTATGAGCATTCCTCGTGCAATCCCAGTACATCGCACGGGTGACTCACTAGTATTCACACTATAGTATCCCTGTTTCTAGATCTGTTCTCCATACCATCCTCAGTTACTACAGCAACCGACACACCTGTAAACTTGGGCACCAACGTCATTTCATCCTTGCCGGTGTCGTTGCCGTCACCATAGCTCTTTTGATGATTGGCTTCGCCACAGACATCAGCTACACCTTTAGAGACAACCTCTCCAAGAAAACTCGGCCACACGCCATAGCCATTTTTAGGATCAGATTCTAGATGGTTAACACGTTGATCAACATGATCGAGGCCATCTCCGATCATGGATTGAGCTAAAAGGTTGATGATCTTGTATGAAAAGGAAGGATGAATAGGATGAATCCTTAGGTTAATATTATAAGAGCTCTAACCAAACCAAAAGAGTCCTTGAACTTGAATTGAAAAAGAAAAAGAAGAAGAAAGAGAAGAAAGAGAAAAAAGGAACATCAAGATAAAGATCAAAGGTTGTAAAACTCTGAGCATCAATGGTTAAAGATCCCAGTTATGTGTCTATGGTGTGATTGTCCAAGGATAAGACTCAGGCGATTAGATTCGAGGGGTGTTTCATCACCTAGTAACTTGAACCAATTGGTTCGGAATTATCGATCGAAAGCCCACCATCAAGAGTTCTCTTGAGACAAAGCATTTAGACATCCAAAGAGGCTCTGTATATCGATGGTTGGGACTTTAAAGTCTTCAACTATATGCTTGTGGTGTGAACGTATCAAGGAGTGGCTCAGGTAATTAGATCTAAGGGGTGCCTTATCACCCGGTAACTTGGGTCAACTGGTTCGGGATTACTGATCGAAAGTCCATTACCAAGAGTTGCCTTGAAAACGGAGCATTTAGAGTTGTCAACCCAAAAAAGCTCTCTATTATAAGGGATTCAAGGATCAATCAAAAACTTGAAAGAAGAATCTCACAATATCATCCGAGCCTTAACTCTTAGGGATACTTCATTCCTAAGAATCCAAGATTCACCAAGAAGAAGAGAATCAGTGGCACTCACATGGTTTGCTAAACCCCGCCCCTAAGAGGGACAAAAGCTTTAAGAATGATTCAACCCCCTTTCATCTAAAACAATTCTTTTCTGTTCTTCTCTTTTGCTTGAGGACAATCAAAGTATTAAGTTTGGTGTTGTAATGTGTGCGCATCTTTAGTGTTTTTCTCTTAGAATTTCATTCAATAAACTAAGAATTATTGCAACTTAAATAATGTTTTCATGGTTAATTGAGCAATACTTTGAGTTAGTGTGCATTCATTGATTTTAGGGAATTTGGAAGAGAATTTGGCAAAGATTAAAGAAGAAAAGAAGGAAAGAAATCATTTTGAGAAAGAATGGAGGAGTAAACAGAAAACTCTCTTGAAGCAAGTAGAAGCTCCCTAAATTGAACAGAATGCCTCACGTAGAATGTGACCTTGCTCACGTTGTACACCAAACCATAGTGCAATCCCAGGGGGCACTGAGGCCCTCAACGTACAACCTGGGAGAATTGGCGTACAACGCCAAAACAGAAGACGTCCATACGCATGACATAGGCGTACGCACAAGTGGTAAAATATGCTCAATCATGCGTATACATGACCCGTGCGTACGCATGACTTCCCATTCCAACGTAGTACGTAGAAGACTAGACGTGGAACGTGAAGGCTTTCACATGAAATGTGGATAGTGTGCATACACATGGACCCATTGATGATTGGATTTTTGATGGTATAGAATTTCACAAATGAAATCTCGTTGCAAGTATAGTTTCTAAACCAATCACTAATCCTTTCATACAAAAAGTTGTTTGTCACTAAAACAAACCCCTAAAATTTATAAACCGAAGTATTCAAACCTCGGGTCGTTCTCCCTAGGAATTGTAATGAAGTGTCTTGTTATCGGTTGTGAGTTATATTTGGGGTTTTGATATGAAGCATGAAAGATAAATGGTAAGAAAGTAAACTAACGGCTAAAAAGGTCTTGGCAAGGGTTGGTGGTCAAAGATCTCTATCCTAATCACTAACCACAATATGAGAATTGGCAAGGATTAATCTCATTAAATCATCCTCTAACTAGTAGTAAAGGAAAGTCAAATGAGCTATATCAATCCTAGTCCATAAGTCCTAACTCTCCACTAATTCAATTAGTGAGAACTAGAGTCAATGAATCCCAATCATCAATTACTTGGACATTAGTAACTCAAGAGTTCCTAAGTTACCTTTCCAAGCCAAGAACATAAAACTCTACTCTAAAATCCAACCAAGCATTTCATCAAACACTTGGAAGGCACAAAAGAAAAACATAGTAAATCAACAACAAGAATTAATTCTAACTACAATCAAATGTAAAGA
>NC_029788.2:21489829-21492264 GCF_000816755.2 Arachis ipaensis
TTCTGAAGTCCTCTTAAGCATTCGAAACACCTAAAAAAGGATTGCCTAGATGGAGGGAGGATTGAATTTGATAAATAAAAAACCCTCTAATAATAAGTGGTGGTGCATTAAGCGTGATGATCATGGATTGAGCTAAAAGGTTGATGATCTTGTATGAAAAGGAAGGATGAATCCTTATGAGCATGAGGTTAATATTATAAGAGCTCTAACCAAACCAAAAGAGTCCTTGAACTTGAATTGAAAAAGAAAAAGAAGAAGAAAGAGAAAAGAAATAGCTAAGAAAAATTAAGATAAAGATCAAAGGTTACAAAGCTCTGAGCATCAATAGTTAGAGAACCCAACCATATGTCTATGGTGTGATTGTCCAATGATAGGTCTCGGGAGACTAGATTCGAGGGGTGCTTCATCACCCGATAACTTGGATTAACTAGTCCTGGATTATCGATCAAAAACCCACCACCAAGAGCTCCCTTGAGACAAAGCATTTAGAAGCCCAAAGAGGCACTGGACATCGATGGTGGGAACTTAACAATCTTTAACTATATGCTTGTGGTGCGAAAGTATCAAAGAGTGGCTTTGGTAACTAGATCCGAGGGGTGCTTCATCACCCGATAACTTGAGCCAACTGGCCCGAGATTATCGATCAAAAACACACTATCAAGAGTTGCCTTTAATAAGGAGCATTTAGAGTTGCTAACCCGAAAAAGAAGCTCTGGGTTACAAAATAATGATTCAACGATCAATAGAAGAAATCTTAAAAAGAAGGGTCTCATAATACCATCCGAGCTTTAACTCTTAAAGATACTTCATTCCTAAGAATTCAAGATTCATTAAGAAAGAAGAGAATCAACGACACTCACATTGTTTGCGAAACCCCACTCCTAAGAGAGACAAGAGCTTCAAGAATGATTCGATCCCTTTCATCTAAAACAATTCTTTCTTTTCTTCTCTTTTGCTTGAGGACAAGCAAAGCATTAAGTTTGGAGTTATTATACGTCTGCATCTTTGGTGTTTTCTTCTTTATTTCAATCGATTTACTAGCAATTTACTAAGAATTCCTGTCGAATAAACAATGATTTTTAGGATTTTAAGAACATTGCTTTAATTAGTTGAATTCATTAACTATAGGAAACTTTAGAAGGAAAACAACAAAAAATCGAGAAGAAACGGACCACTTTTTGGGAAGCCAAAGGATGAAGAAAGGGAGCCTTACCATGACCATGTGTGTTCCGATTAGGCACGCGATTTTTGAACGAATCCATTCGGGAATCGAAGCACTACAGCATCTCCTCGACCTCATCCTCGATCTCAATTTTCATCCTCGATCTCGGTTCTCCTCGAGCTCGATGGCACCATTTTTTAGGGGTGAGCACGGGTCGGTTTGGTCGGGTTCAAGGTAAAATTAGAACTAAACCGATCAAAATGTAATTGGTTCGGTTTGGTTTAGATTTGTATTTTTTTGTGCATGTACTCGAACAAAAAAACAAACCGATTAAGAACGGATTCGTTCGGTTTGAATAATTGGGTACTCAATGACTTTGAAATTCGTAAAAAAACCAAATTTTTATCTTAAAAATTCAACAAGTACAATAAACATGTAACATTAATATAAATAATCTAAACATGTTAAACACCAAATACATTGAAAACTAAACTCATTAAAATCCAAACATATTAATAGTGAATAATCTCACTAAAAGCCACTAAAAGCCATATATATATTTTTATTTTTTTATTTAATTAATATATAATCGGGTTCACGGGTTGTTTCGAATTTCGCACCCTCCATAACCGATATCCGAACCAATTACTAACAAATGCCATTAGTTTGGTTCGGATTGAATCCGATTACCTGTTGGTTCCAGAACCAATTTAATTGGTTCGGTTCGGATTCGGACAGATAATTGGGTACCCGCTACCCATACTCACTCCTAGTTTTTTTTTTATTTGTCTTATACTTAAATTATATCTTTTGAAGTTGCCATGTCCTGAATATATTCTTGTCTAGTTTGTCAAGGTTAAAAGAAAAGATTTGGGAATATGATAAATAAATTAATGGAAGAAGAATTCTTCTTAATTTTAAAATGTCAAAAATATTCTCTTAAATGGGTATGAGTTAAAATTACAGAAAAAAAAATGGAATAAGAAGGGTGAGAATTCTCTGTTTGATGATCTTTATTTCAAGTATTCAATATTATAAGCGCATGTTAGTTCAGTTGCACTAGGTTCTTTATTAGGAGTAACAAGGGAATTGATGAACTCTAATATTGTTAGTCATAAAAATTAGAATTTAAGGTATATCAATTATTATATCTGATGACTCTTGAACTCAAATACCTTTTAGACAATGGAGCAAACAATCGAAAAATACTTTTCATAAAAAGTTTTTTTTTTAATAATAAGATTTAAAAATTAAATTTTATTAACTTTTGTTA
>NC_029788.2:21495685-21497956 GCF_000816755.2 Arachis ipaensis
ATATATATATATTATTTAAATAATATATGATTGGGTTCAGGGGTTGGTTCGGATTCCGCACTCCCAGAACCGATATCCGAACCAATCACTAACAAAGACCATTAATTTGGTTCGGATTGGACCCGATTACCTGTTGGTTCCAGAACCAATTTAATTGGTTCGGTTCGGGTTCAGACAGGTAATCGGGTACCCGCTACCCGTGCTCACTCCTACCATTTTTCACCGATCTCGATTTGGGCCATCAAGGAGGCTTCACGTACAATGCAAATGGTTGGACACCTTCTAGAATCTTGATTCAAGCCACTAAACTTCTAACCTTTCATCATTCACTTGGTCAATCAAAAGCTCAGTAATGATGACATTAATTGAAGATTGCAAACAGATAAGAACGAGATCTATGCGGGGAAGAAAATAGTTATGAAAGAGATTTGATTTTGATATATTTTTCATTCGGTTTCAAAATTTGAATTTGAATTTATTTTTAGGTTTGTATTTAAGAGAGAGAACAGACTCTTCTCGAGGCATCATCTTTAATTTTAGGCAGTTTTTACTTTTGAATTGAGGATTTCTCTGAAGAACATGAGTAACTAATTTTTCTTAGTTAAGGTTAGGAGCTCTGTTGATTCCTATAGTTTAATCTTTTAGTTTTTCATCCTTGATTTATGCATTGATATTTTCTCAAGAAAATATTTTTATTCTTCATCTTAAAGGGTTTAAATGTGTTGGAAAATAATTTTTCTCTGACATGAATTCTTTTAACCTCTTGAAAAGTTGATTAATTGAATTAAACTTGAAAATCGATTCTCATAATTCTTAAGTCTTGAAACTAGACTTGATAAGTGACATCAAATCAAATAGGGGAGATTCTTATAAATTGTGTGACTTTATAAATCAATGAACATTCTTTAACTCTTTTCTTAAGTAATTGACTAAGGGATTAGCGATTAATTAGGATAAAGGAAAGTTGAATCACCAAGGGATTGGGTTTTCATTACTAATGATTTGCCATTGAGGTATCTTTGCATGATCAAGGTGAAAAGTAAAAATTATTGATCCGAAAGTTTTAACAACTCCAAAACCTTAACTCCTTTGAATCATATTATCTTTCAACACTTATTGTTTATTTTTGTTTAATTTATCGTCATCGATAAAGTTTTCTGAAACCTAGATTTGATTGCTGACTAGATTAATCGATTGACCATTGCTTGCTTAATTCCTTAGTCATCGTGTGATTGATACTCACTCACCTGAGTTTATTACTTGATACGGCTCGATGCACTTGCCGGTTAGTTTGTGATATTTAAAATTCTGTGATTAGTAAGCCCATCCAAAGTGGTGGATCTGACCCTGAGTTTAAACCATGAGATAACTCACATGATGGAGAGCGGCTCCAATGTTGATCGTGCAAAAGCTGCACTATGGAGGTTTGAATAGCATCATACTTGAAATTAGTGGCTTCAGAGGCTCTGGCGCGCTCTGCTCTATGCTCCTCCATAATCAATTCTAGCATTTGGAATAGGCGTTTAATATCTACCTCCATGCCCTTCATCCGTGTATTGTCAGCTACGACCATGGAAATGAAAACACCAAATTGAAAAGGTGAAGATGATGAATTTTATTAAATTGACATAAGAGAAGTTTACTAGTGTGAATTCATGACAAAACAGGAAAAATGGAATAGAACAGTGGATTAACATCAACAAATGGGACTCTATGAAAAAGTAATTAAATCACATTATGTGATGGAGAAGAGAAAGATGTCGGCCAAAAATTCTGCAGCAAGCCAGAAGTACTTGGTTCAAAGAAGAATATTCAGAATTAAAAACAGAAAGAGAGAAGACTAGAGAAGAAAAGGGTGAAGGAGAGAAGGAAGAATAACAAAAAGTCAAAGAGAGAATTATACCACTAATCACGGGCAAGTATTGTCTTCCAACCTCCTATTAGTAATTCTCTCTCTAGCACTTCTCCTTGGGCCTTTAGGAAACGGATTGCACGCCAGCTATCCTCCTTGTATAACAAACTCTCCTTCTAATGTTGCATAATCATTCTCTTCGTGTCTAGGTTTATTTATGTTGCTTACATAGAATTGGTAAATTTAAAAGATTTGTCACTATGTCCAAATTCTTTTTTGTATATATATTTGTACCAACATA
The DNA here is from genome assembly GCF_000816755.2 of Arachis ipaensis. Taxonomy (NCBI): domain Eukaryota; kingdom Viridiplantae; phylum Streptophyta; class Magnoliopsida; order Fabales; family Fabaceae; genus Arachis; species Arachis ipaensis. The sequence goes on from NC_029788.2 coordinate 21,497,839, forward strand.
AATTTTAGAGCGATGAATATATACACACCATATTTTTTCTCTTTTTGTCTCTATCCAAAAAAATTGTTATTAATAAAAAATGAAAATTATTCTTTTATAATAAAAAAAATATTTTAAA
>NC_029788.2:21497962-21498452 GCF_000816755.2 Arachis ipaensis
TTTTACTAAAAATATATTTTTTTGGGAATACCTCATCAACCAATAAAATCTTAAATTTTAAAGAAATATATTTTTTTGGATTAACATCTGAATAAATATTCTTACAAATTGCAATGAAAACTAGGAGATCATATATCAATATTAGTGGCCCTGAGAGTTGTAGCTGTAGCCCAATATAACTAATGAACCCAATATCTAGTTGCAATTGATCAAAAAAATCTCCTAGTTATTACTGCAACAGGTGACAAGCGTGTGAGGAGTGTATGCATGTGTTATGTGATACCTAGGATTGGGGTTGTCTAATCCATCTGATAAAAAAAATCTAATTTTTATATGTTACTATCTATGATACACAGATATTGACACAGATATGGGATACGACACGACATGGGACACGCGAACATACGAATTTGAAATTCTTATAAGACACAGAGACACAATATGTATATAAAATATAAATTTTTTTTAAAATAAATTATAATGATATTTT
>NC_029788.2:21498767-21502016 GCF_000816755.2 Arachis ipaensis
ATGTAAAATAAAAGTATTTTTTAAATAAATTATAATGATATTTTGGTATTTTATTAATATTAAAATATAAATTAATTTTATAATTATTTTTAATATCTATTTTTAATCATATAAAATATTTAAAATATTCTTTATTTTAATAATTAATAATATACAATATTTCTAAATTCATTTTAAGAATATATATTAAGAATAAGGCTAGACATGCTGACACCTCATGGAATTTAAGTGTGTCCAAATGTGTCTAGAAAAGAATTTTTTAATTTTTTATTAAGACACGGTTGAACACAAAAGACACACGTGTCAGATGAGTATCGATAAGTGTTGTGTTTAAAATGTGTCCGACATTTGGACACAACAAATTAAAAAAAGTGTCCGTACTTCATAGGTTACTATTTATCGGTTTGAAATGAAACATGAAAAATATTTATTTTTTCAAAAATTTAAAAAAACAACAAATAATATATAGTTAAATTATGTTTAATAATTTTGTTAGTCCCGTTAATTTTATTAAATTTACAATTAAATCCCTATACTTTTTTTCTTTCAATTGAATTTTTACACTACTTTAATTTTATAATTAAGTCTTTTTTTTGTCAAAAACTAGGGGTGACAAATGGGTCAAAACCCGCCAGGCCGGCCCGCGAAACCCACCCAAAAAGACGGACTAAGTTGAAAATTTGAGACCGTGGGCTTCGGCGGGGGCGGGGCGGTGCGGGCTTCTCCATTGAGCCAGATGTCTTTTTTTTTTTTGTCAGGGCCTTTTTTTATAAATTTCTATGATGTCATTGATCTACAAAAGGATGAAGATGATAATTGAATATATTCTAAGTTATATTTTGGATTATGTTTTATGTTTGATTGATTATAAACTTGAAGATGTTTAATTATATGTTTTGAAAATGTTTGTTTTGCTTTGGACAATATTAGTTTTATTATTTTGTTTCAAAAAACTTGGTTTATGATTATGTTTATTACATATTTATAATTATAAAGACTTTAATATTTGTGAATTTAGAAATTATAATTTTTTTATGTCTTTAAAAATTATAAATTTATTGAAATTGTTGTGAAATTATATATATTGTTTAATATTTAATGATTTATAAAATAAAAATTTGGCAGACTTAGTCCGCCAACCCACCGTTAGGCGGGGCAGGAGAGGAATTCAGGACCGCCTCATTAGGTGGGACGGGGCGGAGCGATCTTTTTTGTTTACCACTCCTATAAAAAATATTAACATTAATAGAATATTTCTCTCAAAAATATGTGATCAAATATCTAATTAGGTTCTTAACTGTAGATATCTTTAATTTGTGAAAAAGAATTCTATTAACTCTAATATTTGTTATACTAACAAAAATTTAATTACACAATTAAACGTAATGTAAGAATTTAATTTAAAAAAATAAAAATTTAATTATAAATTTAATAAAAATATAAAGAGTAACAGAATAATTAAGCTTTAAAATTATGTACGGCATGTAAACATTTATATGTTTTTTTAAAAAATAATGTGCATTTAACAAATATATAATAATATTTTTGGAGGACGGTAAAAAACCACATTTTTGGAGGATTTACAGTATGTTTCACCTTTGTAACGACTTTTAAAAGAAAAAGGGCTAGAACAAAATTTTATACAAATAAGCCAAATGAAAAATTGGTTCATGACTCCACCAATGCACGTTACTATATAGTTCGAATCAGTATGTTTCAAACTAGAATTACTTGTAATTTGAATCAATGTGATTCGAATTATTCACACACGCAGACACACTATAGTTCGAATCAACCTTATTCGAATTACACTCACAGTAATTTGAATTGGGGTGGTTCGAATTACACTCACACACTTTGCATATAGTAATTCGAATTGGTCAGATTCGAATTACTCATTATTTAATTCTGCCCATTCTTTTATTAAAAAATTAATAATTGATTAAAAAAATTAATAATTTAAAAATTAAAAAATATATATATTTTATTTCATGCATTAAAAAAAGCTAACAAAATATTTAATTACGAGACTTCTTTAAAATATTAATGAGTTATCAATTCGAATTTCATACAATACTCTTTTGCCCATTTTTAATAGCTCATAAATATTTTTTTAATAAATTTATTTAAATTATACCACAAAAAATATTTTATTCTATACAAAATAATTTTAAAAAATAGCTTAAAAGATGTTAGGAGTACTATAAAAATTTGTAATGTCCTAATGACTTAGGACATTAAAGAAATACTCTACATAGTCAATAATAATTTAAAAATTAAAATAAATATACTTATAACCAGTATTTACCTAAAATACTAGAATATTACAAACTTTTATAGTATTCCTAATATTTTTTAAGCCATTTTTTAAAAAATGTTTTGCATAGAAAATGGTTTAAAATGTCCTTTATTCTATGCAAAATAATTTTTAAAAAAATGGCTTAAAAAATGTTAGGAGTACTATAAAAATTTATAATGTCCTAATGACTTAGAACATTAAAAAAATACTCTACATAGTCAATAATAATTTAAAAATTAAAATAAATATAGTTATAACCCGTATTTACCTAAAATACTAGAATATTACAAACTTTTATAGTACTCCAAACATTTTTTAAGCCTTTTTTTAAAATTATTTTGCATAAAAAATGGCTTAAAATGCCCTTTATTCTATGCAAAATAATTTTAAAAAAATGGTTTAAAAAATGTTAGGAGTATTATAAAAATTTGTAATGTCCTAATGACTTAGAACATTAAAGAAATACTCTACATAGTCAATAATAATTTAAAAATTAAAATAAATATAGTTATAACCAGTATTTACTTAAATTACTAGAATATTATAAACTTTTATAGTACTCCTAACATTTTTTAAGCCATTTTTTTGAGTAATTCGAAACATCCCAATTCGAATTACTATGAGAACGAAAAATGAGTAATTCGAAACTGGTCAATTCGAATTACTATGGATAACGTGTAAGTGTAATTCGAATCACCCTGATTCGAATTACTGTGGATGTATTTCGAATTAGGTTGATTCGAATTATAGTGTGTCTGCGTGTGTGACTAAATCGAATCATATTGATTCGAATTACATGTAATTCTAGTTCGAAACATACTGATTCGAACTATATAATAACGTGTTTGAATTCATAAATCAATTTTTCATTTGGTTTATTTGTGTAAAATTTTGTTCTCCTTAACTTATTATAGTGTTTTACCCTTTTATTTATTATCTTATTTTTATGA
>NC_029788.2:21502083-21529395 GCF_000816755.2 Arachis ipaensis
CATTTAAATTTTTAAATATTTACTTAAATAAACGAATAAATTAACTACGTGAACAAATTAAATTGGTTCATGTGAAAAATATTAAATTCATGGATGAAAGGTTTCTTGAAAGTCAACATAGCCAATGAACGTGTTAATTACAATCTTGCTTTCGACTAGAGGTGCATATGATCAGGTTCGGGTTCGGTCTAAAGATTTAGTTCGGATTTGAATATTTTAAATTTAATTTGGTGTGATTTTTTCAGTTTTATAATCGAATAAAAATTTTAAAAATAGACTCGGATATTATTTGGAGTTAAATTTGGTTTAAGGCAAATTTAATTTTACCTGGTTTATGTGCATTTAGGNGTGATTCAAAAGTAATATAATTTTATTAAATCTAAAATCAAATAAAAATTTTAAAAATAAACCCAATTATTATTTAAAATCGAATCTAAATCAAGACGAACTCGATTTTATCATGCTCATGATCACTCCTACTTTAAACATCAAACTACTAATGAATCGTGTTAATCCTATGAGTAATCAAAGCCTACTTGTATTTCTAATCTTATTTTTTTTTCACTGTTGGGCACAGGAGCACTAGAATCCAACTTAGCAGCGCATTCAATACGACATAAGTGAAAGTAGACATATTGTCTCCATGTATATCGCCATTTGCTTAAGAAATGCAGCATATTGTATTGTCCAAAAAAAGTCCTGACTTTAATAAACAGAGGACAATTTAGTCCTTCTATCTATTTGTCTCTTATATATCAAATAGAAATGATGTGGTTAAAATGATGTCTAAATGTCCATTACGGTATCAGCTAAAAAGAAAATAAAGTTTGAAGGACAAATAGGTCCTTGAGAATTTAGTTCGTTATACTTCTATTATACTTCTATTATGAAAATTTAGTTTATAAAATTATGCTTATATTTTGAAATCTAGTTAACTTGTTGTATTTTGCAATTTAAATTATTTGTATTAAAATTGCAGAAATTTGGCTTATTTTGTTTCTACTTTTTTTTTTCTTAAATTGCATTAGTTCAATTTTAGTGCATTTGTGTATTATATTAGAATTTGTTAAATTACATTAGTTCAGTTTTCATCATACCAGTGGCATTAGTTAGCATGAGTTCATTTATGCATCAAGTTAGTATTAGTTCATTTGTGCATCATTCATGTATTAAGTTAGCATTAGTGCATTTGTGTATTATATTAGAACTAGTATTTTTATCCATAATAACATTACGAGAATAAATTTTTTTTAAAATTATAGTTCACTTTGTTCTAACAGTATAAACTATGCATGGCACAAAAAATTTATAAAATCAAACTACTTTTACAAAAAAATTGTAAGTTGACAAAAGTCTCTGGCTAAGAAGACCAAGATATTTGCAGATAAAAAATTAAATAATAATATTTTTAGTTATTATTTTTATATGAAAATTTTATTAATAATTAATTTTAACATTCGTTATCTAAAATTTAAAATAATTTAATGTGTATACTTTTACATTTAAAATATTTTAATTGTAAAAAAATATCGGATGACATATTTTGATTTGTCAAATTACTAATAAAAAATATAATTATTTATAGAGTAAAAATAGTAGAGAGAAATAGAAGAACGGAGAGAGGTAGATGAGAGAATTTAGGAAAGGAGTTTATTAATTTTGAAAAAAAAATATTTTCTCTCAATTTTAATAAGAGTGTCATGTGACACATTTGATTATTAAATTAGATAATAATATATGATACATAATATAGGTATATTTTAATTAGATAGTAATATATGATACATATAGAAGCATAATGAACTAAATTCTCAAGGACCTATTTGTCCTTCGAACTTTATTTGCAAAATGACGTCAAGGACTTATTTTCCTTCGAACTTTATTCTCCTTCCAGCGTGGCACCGTAACGGACACCTGGACACCGTTTCAGCCACGTCAGCCAGTTTCGTTTGGTGTATGAGAGGCAAATATATTGAAGGACTAAATTGTCCTCCATTTGTTAAAATCAGAAACTTTTTTGTATTTAAATTTTGTCAAGGATGTATTTGTCAAAAATTTAAAAAGTTAGGAACCTATCTGTCTTTTTCCCAAAAATTTTAAAAAGTATAGTGACATAATTTCCTATAAATTACTCTCCTTAATATACAAAATCAAAGAAATAGATATAATATCAATATCTTAAGGGTTTATTTATCATGTAACTTAAGATTATAGGTTAAAATTATAAATTAAAAAAATTATTAAAAATACAAAAAAATTAAATTTTTAACATTTTTTTATATTTATTAAATAAAAAAATTAAAACTTCTTACTAAAATTAATTACTAAAATATATATTATTTAATTTATTTTCAACATATTTTATATTTTAACTTGTATTTTATATTCGTGGCCAAGGTAGTTAGAATAGCGTGTAAACTCGTGGAAACGTACGATTATACGCTTCTACTTCATCTTTCCATTTCGCTTCTGCTTCTCGTCCAGAGCTAGGCTGCTCCGTGTGAAATCGCCGTTGAAAATCGCAGAGTCGCCGAAATCGTAGCTTCTACTGCGTGGTTGCGTTTCAGGTTGAAGAAGTTCTTTTTCTTGGCTCTGACCCCTAATTGCAGCCCAACCCAACCCAATAGCCCAATCTAAATAGAAGACCATGGAAGAGGAGCCCTCGCAGAGTAACAGTCTCTAATCTCTTAATTTCCCTCACTTTTACAGTTTATCTCCAATTTTTCATGGTCAAAATTTCAAATTTTTACCTCTCTCAAGTCTCAATCTCTGACTCTATCTCTCTTTTCCTCTGAAATTTGAATTTCACGCGACCGGAAACCCCAATTTGGAGCATCGCCGACTCGCCGAGACTCTGTGAGGTTTGCCGCTGGTGTTATCGACTCGGACTGGTGGTGGTTGGACTGCGTGAGGCCGTGAGCATCACTTTGCGATTGCAACTTGCGAGACTTTCTGGCTCTGTCTCTCTGTCTCTGGCTCTGGAATCTGGATCACTGGTCGCTACTCTTCCCCTTCCCTTTGTTAAGAGTTAAGACCTCTTTAATCTTTATCCTCTTCAATCTTATTTTAATTAGAAAAAAAGGTAAATGATATAGAGGCATAGGGATAGAGTTGATTACAGGATATGGTAGTGTCAAACATTTGTTCAAGAGCTTTAACCAATTCATGGTAGCCATCATGAACAAAAAGATTCAGTTTAATCTCTAAACATCGTGTCTTAATTTATTATGCCCAATAATGTTTAACACAAAATGTATTGAGATAGTAGTTTTCAAATTATGAATAATAATTATCTTGATTCTTGACACTTTAATTAAGCTAACTAGCTAAGTGTTCCTCTGCTATATATATGAGTTTAATTATCCTGAGACTTGAGTGAGTTTATTAGAAATTCAGAAAAAACTGTAGTAGAATCTGTAAACAACATGAACTTCTCCATTCACAGAAAAGGAAGCTGTAATTGGCGGCGCGTGCATCAATATATTATCCCTTAATCTGAAACCATTAATCTTCTTTAGAAAACCTTATAAACTTTTCTAAAAGGTAGATATAACAAATATGATATATAGAAGAAGCATATCAGTATATCACTTCCTCACTCTAGTAATATAATTGAACGCTACTTCTGTGGTTCTATGTCAATATATGGCAAAATTTCATCCTAATTTGTGTTAAAAGTACAAGCAATGTACCTAACTAATTAGACTAATTAGGCCAATTTCATCTATCATCATATTGTTGTCGATTACCAGCATAGCTTCATCGATTAGTGCCTTTCATAAATGAATTCGTGATTTGGCCTTACTCACCTTCTGTGTTGCCTTTAACAGAAAGGAGGTTAGCAAGTATAGGCTTACGATTGTAGTTCATTCCTCATGTTTTTAAGTCCGGATTTTGTTTAGTGTTCTTATCTGCAATTCTACTTTGCTAATTTCAAATTCTCTTTCTAAGCTTCCTTCTAATCTTATTCAGGCATAAATCATAGTTTTGTTGAGTGGTTACCTCTAATAAGTGCTTAATGACAATACATTGAGAAAATAATAATCCTCATCATTTTAGTTTTATATATGCCACTTTTTTTTACCTTGATATTGTTGAGTCCTTACGTTTTTGTTGGAAGTTCGATATGTTTCATGCAAATTATTGAGTGATCTATCAAGTTCCAAGTGAGTTTTTTGTCTCAATAAATCAATAAGCTAGGTTTTGTAACTCAATTGACTAGAGTGCATGGAATTTCAATATGCTGTTCTTAACCCCATAGCTATCAGATGGGGCTTTGTCTTTTCCTGACTTGAATCTTTTAATGCAATAAACATCTATGTCCTATAATCTTAGCAATTTTGAACATATCCTCATGTACTGTGCTTGAATCATAAGATGATTATGTTCCTTGTTTAAACGCTTCAGTGAAGTTATATGATATTTGTTTTCAGATTTACCCCATTCTAGAATTTTTGTTATGCTGGTATTTTTTGTTTAAATTAAATTTTTGTTATGCTGATATTTACTATTTTCATTTTTTTCTGAATAGGAATGGCATCGACTCAAGCTAATGCAAGTGAAAATCCGACTAACATTCCAGCTTCTCAGTCAGGAAGTACAGCTGCAATCACTAGTAAAAGAAAAGTTTCTAAGAATGCTCTTGGAAGTAGAACTAATGTAGGATGGGAGCACGGGATATCTGTTGGAGAAGATGGAAAGAAGATACAATGTAAATACTGTTATAAATTTTTTTTAGGAGGAGTTTATAGAATGAAACACCACTTAACAGGAACTCAAAAAGATGTTGGGGCTTGTACAGCTGTTAGTGATGAAGTTAAGAAGCAAATGTGGGATGTTGTAAGTGGGTTGCAAGTGAATTTGATGAAGAAAACAAGCATGGGTGGGGCAAGCCCAGGGGAAGCTACTAAAGAAGTTGACACTACCGATGACAAAAGAAAGGGAAAAGAACTAGATGGCAACATATTCAAGAAAATACGCATTAGTACTCAAACAACAATCCACAATATATTTAAGAAGAACTTCAGAGAGGAAGTATGTTTAGAGATTAGAACTTTTTTCTACAACAATGGCATCCCCTTTAATGTTTCAAGGAGCGAGGAATACAGTAGAATGTTTGAGAAAGCTATAAGATATGGACAAGGATTCAAGCCACCATCCTACCATGAATTAAGGGTGCCTCTTTTAAAGAAACATGTGGAGCTTGTTCAACAATCACTAGAGGAACATAGAGCATATTGGAAGCAGGTTGGTTGCACAATAATGACTGATGATTGGACAGATAAGAGAAGACGAACCATCCTAAATTTTTTTGTTAATAGTCCTAAAAGGACTGTTTTTCTAAAATCTATTGATGCCTCTCATATTACTAAGACAGCTGATAAACTCTTTAAAATGATAGATGATGTGGTTGAAGAGGTTGGTGAAGAAAATGTCATCCAAGTTGTCACCGACAATGCGGCTAACTACAAAGCTGCAGGAGAAATGCTAATGAAAAAGAGGAAAAAGTTGTTTTGGACGCTGGTGCGTGGAATCGTGATTCACACTTTTCACAACTCCTCACAACTAACTAGCAAGTGCACTGGGTCGTCCAAGTAATAAACCTTACGTGAGTAAGGGTCGATCCCACGGAGATTGTCGGCTTGAAGCAAGCTATGGTCATCCTTGTAAATCTCAGTCAGGCGGATTCAAATGGTTATGAGGTTTTGATAATTAAAAGATAAATAAAACGGAAAAGAAGATAAAGGTACTTATGTAATTCATTGGTGGAAATTTCAGATAAGCGTCTGGAGATGCTTTGTTGCTTATGAACCTCTGCTTTCCTATTGCCTCCTTCCAACCATGCGTTACTTCCTTCCATGGCAAGTTGTAGGATCCTCTCAGTGAAAATGGTCCTCTACGGTTTCTGCACGGCTAATCAACTGTCAGATTTCTCGTCTCGGATGAAAAATATCAGGTACAGCTACCGCATGGCTAATCATCCATTGATACTTTTGCACACTGTCACTTGCGCCCAACATTCGCAGGTTTGAAGCTCTTTACAGTCATCTCTTCCCAGATCCTACTTAGAATACCACAGACAAGGTTTAGACTTTCCGGATCCCAGGAATGCTGCCAATGGTTCTAGCCTATACCACGAGGATACTAATCTCACGGACTCGGTTCGTGTATTAGATACCCAAGAGAACATACTCCAGCTGTCGTCCAATTACTACGTTGAACATCATGTAGACCGCTTGTGGTTGTCAGGCACGCGGATCTTGGCTAAGCGAGTAACGAAGATAGTGAGTGATTGTCACGGGTCATCTCTTCATTCTAACTTAACTGAATTAAGTACGAGAGTATATCTTGGAGAAGAAGTAGGCGTGAATTGAATAGAAAAACAACAGTAATTGCATTAATTCATGAAGAACAGCAGAGCTTCACACCTTAATCTATGGAGTGTAGAAACTCCACCGTAGAAAATACATAAGTGAAAGAAGGTCTAGGCATCATCGTGAGGCCAGCCTCCAAACGTGTATAGATGATAAAAGTTACATATCGTTTCAAAGATGGTCAAAAGACATAAAATAAATCTCTAAAAGTAGTTTTTATACTAAACTAGTAACTAGGGTTACAGAAAATGAGTAACTAAGTGCAGATAGTGCAAAAATCTACTTCCGGGGACCACTTGGTGTGTGCTTGGGCTGAGCATTGAAGCTTTTTTGTGCATAGGCTGTTCCTGGAGTTAAACGCCAGCTTGGGTGCTAGTTTGGGCGTTTAACTCGAATTCTGGTGCCAGTTTGGGCGTTTAACGCCAGAAAGTTTTAGGTTGTCTTTTGCACCAGTTTGGGCCATCAAATCTTGGGTAAAGTATGAACTATTATATATTGCTGGAAAGACCAGGGTGTCTAATTTCCAACGCAATTGAGAGCGTGCCAATTGGACTTCTGTAGCTCCAAAAAAACCATTTCGAGTGCAACAAGGTCAGAATCCAACAACATCTGCAGTCCTTTTTCAGCCTCTGAATCAGATTTTTGCTCAGGTCCCTCAATTTCAGCCAGAAAATACCTGAAATCACAGAAAAACACACAAACTCATAGTAAAGTCCAGAAATGTGATTTTTGAATAGAAACTAATAAAAATATAATAAAATGTAATTAAAACTTACTAAAAACTGTGTAAAAACAATGCCAAAAAGGGTATAAATTATCCGCTCATCACAATACCAAACTTAAATTGTTGCTTATCCCCAAATAACTAAAAGTAAACTAGGATAAAAAGAAGAGAATATACAATGAATTCCAAATATCAATGAAGCTCATTTCCAATTAGATGAGCGGGGCTAGTAGCTTTTTGCTTCTGAACAGTTTTGGCATCTCACTTTATCCTTTGAAGTTCAGAATGACTGGCATCTATAGGAACTCAGAATTCAGATAGTGTTATTGATTCTCCTATTTCAGTATGTTGATTCTTGAACACAGCTACTTTATGAGTCTTGGCCGTGACCCTAAGCATTTTGTTTTTCAGTATTACCACCGGATACATAAATGTCACAGACACATAACTGGGTGAACCTTTTTAGATTGTAACTCAGCTTTGCTAGAGTCCCCAGTTATAGGTGTCCAGAGCTCTTAAGCACACTCTTTTTACTTTGGACCACGACTTTAACCGCTCAGTCTCAAGCTTTTCACTTGACACATTCACGCCACAAACACATGGTTAGGGACAGCTTGGTTTAGCTGCTTAGGCTAGGATTTTATTCCTTTGGGCCCTCCTATCCATTAATGCTCAAAGCCTTGGATCCTTTTTACCCTTACCTTTTGGTTTAAAGGGCTATTGGCTTTTTCTGCTTGCTTTTTCTTTTTCTTTCTTTTTTTTCGCCAATTATTTTCTCTCTTTTCTTTTTCACAAGCTTTTGTTTTTCACTGCTTTTTATTGCTTCAAGAATCATTTTTATGATTTTTCAGATTATCAATAACATTTCTCCTTTTTCATTATTCTTTCAAGAGCCAATAATTTTAAAATTCATAAACAACAATATCAAAAATATGCACTGTTCAAGCATTCATTCAGAAAACAAAAAGTATTGCCACCACATCAAAATAATTAGATTATTTTAAAGATAGAATTCGAAATTCATGTACTTCTTTTTCCTTTGCAATTAAAAACTTTTTTCATTTAAGAAAGGTGAAGGATTCATAGGACATTCATAGCTTTAAGACATAGACACTAGACACTAATGATCATGTAATAAAGACACAAACATAGATAAAACATAAAGCATATAAATCGAAAAACAGAAAAAATAAGAACAAGGAAATTAAAGAACGGGTCCACCTTAGTGATGGCGACTAGTTCTTCCTCTTGAAGATCTTATGGAGTGCTTGAGCTCCTCTATGTATCTTCCTTGCCTTTGTTGCTCCTCCCTCATGGTTCTTTGGTCCTCTCTAATTTCATGGAGGATGATGGAATGCTCTTGGTGCTCCATCCTTAGTTGCCCCATGTTGGAACTCAATTCTCCTAAGGAGGTGTTGATTTGTTCCCAATAGTTATGTGGAGGAAATTGCATCCCTTGAGACATCTCAAGGATTTCTTGATGAGGAATTTCCTCATGCTCTTGTTGAGGTCCATGAGTGGGCTTTCTAGTTTTCTCCATCTTCTTCTTAGTGATGGGCTTGTCTCCTTCAATGAGGATGTCTTCCTCTATGACAATTCCAGCTGAATTGTATAGGGTACATATGAAATGAGGGAAGGCTAACCTTGCCAAGGTAGAGGGCTTGTCCGCCACCTTGTAGAGTTCTAGGGATATGATCTCATGAACTTCTACTTCCTCTCTCATCATGATACTATGGATCATGATAGCTCGGTCTATTGTAACTTCAGACCGGTTGCTAGTAGGAATAATAGAGCTTTGGATGAACTCCAACCATCCCCTAGTCACGGGTTTGAGGTCAAGCCTTCTTAGTTGAACCAGCTTGCCTCTGGAGTCTCTCTTCCACTGAGCTCCTTCCACACAAATGTCCATGAGGACTTGGTCTAATCTTTGATCAAAGTTGACCCTTCTAGTGAAAAGGTGAGGATCTCCTTGCATCATTGGCAAGTTGAATGCCAACCTTACATTTTTCGGACTAAAATCCAAGTAATTTCCCCGAACCATTGTGAGCCAATTCTTTGGATTCAGGTTCATACTTTGATCATGGTTCCTAGTGATCCATGCATTAGCATAGAACTCTTGAACCATTAAGATTCCGACTTGTTGAATGGGGTTGGTGAGAGTTTTCCAACCTCTTCTTTGAATCTCATGTCGTATCTCCGGATATTCACTCTTTTTGAGCTTGAAGGGGACCTCGGGGATCATCTTTTTCTTGGCCACAACTTCATAGAAGTGGTCTTGATGGACCTTTGAGATGAATCTCTCCATCTCCCATGACTCGGAGGTGGAAGTAATTGCCTTCCCTTTCCTCTTTCTAGAGGCTTCTCCAGCCTTAGGTGCCATTGATGGTTATGAAAAAACAAAAAAGCAGAGCTTTTTCCACACCAAACTTAAAAGGTTTACTCGTTCTCAAGCAAAAGAAGAAAGAAATGAGGAGAAGAAGAAGAAATGGAGGAGATGGGGGTGGTGTTGGTTTCGGCCAAGGGGGGAAAGATATGTTTGTGTTGTGTGAAATTGAAGGTAGTGAGGAGGGGTATTTATAGGGTAGGAGAGAGAGGGAATTCGGTCATGAAGGGGTGGGTTAGGAGGGAAATGGTTTGAATTTGAATGGGGAGGTAGGTGGGGTTTATGATGGATGGATGTGAGTGGTGAAGAGGATATGAGGAAGAGGGTAGGATTTGATAGGTGCATGGTGTTTGGGGAAGGGGTATTGAGGTGATTGGTCAAGGGTATTTGGGGAAGAGTGTTATGGAAAGGTGTGAAGAGGAGAGAAGAAGAGGTGGGGTAGGCGGGGATCCTGTAGGGTCCACAGATCCTGAGGTGTCAAGGAATTCTGCGCCCTGCACTATTTTGGCATTCAAACGCCCACTGTGTGCCAATTCTGGCGTTAAACGCCAGCTCTGCTACCTTTCTTGGCATTAAACGCCAGACACCCTTTTCTGGCGTTTAACGCCCAGAATGCTGCCAGGCTGGGCATTAAACGCCCATTCTGCTATCCTTACTGGCGTTTAAATGCCAGTAAGCCCATCCTCCATGGTGTGGTATTTTTTATTCTATTTTTTATTCCTTTTTAATTTTACAGTTGTTTTTGTGACTTCACATGATCATCAACCTAAAGAAAACATAAAATAACAATAGAATATAAATAAATATAATTAAAGAACATTGGGTTGCCTCCCAAAAAGTGCTTCTTTAATCTCAATAGCTTGACAGTGAGCTCTTAGAGAGCTTCACAGAGACTCAGAGCTTGATGGTGGCCTCCCAACACCAAACTTAGAAGTTGAGTATGGGGGCTCTAGTTGACTCTGTATTGAGAGAAGCTTTTCATGCTTCCTCTCCATGGTTACAGAAGAGGATCCTTGAGCCTTAAACATAAGGTAGTCCTCATTCAATTAAAGGACTAACTCTCCTCTGTCCACATCAATCACAGCTCTTGCTGTGGCTAGGAAGGGTCTTCCAAGGATAGTGGATTCATCTTCATCCTTCCCAGTGTCTAGGATTATGAAATCAGCAGGGATGTAAAAGCCTTCAACTTTCACTAAGACATCCTCTACAAGTCCATAAGCCTATTTCCTTTAATTGTTTGCCATCTCTAGTGAGATTCTTGCAGCTTGTACCTCAAAGATCCCTAAGTTCTCCAGTACAGAGAGTGGCATGAGGTTTATACTTGACCCAAGGTCACACAGAGCCTTCTTAAAGGTCATGGTGCCTATGATACATGGTATTAAGAATTTTTCGGGATCCGGTTTCTTCTGACGTAGTTTCAGTTGCCCCAAGGTATCCAGTTCATTAATGAGCAATGGAGGTTCATTCTCCCAAGTCTCATTACCAAACAACTTAACATTCAGCTTCATGATTGCTCCTAGATACTGAGCAACTTGCTCTTCAATAATATCTTCATCCTCTTCAGAGGAAGAATACTCATCAGAGCTCATGAATGGCAACAGTAAGTTCAGTGGAATCTCTATGGTCTCTATATGAGCCTCAGATTCTTCTGGTTCCTCAATGGGGAACTCCTTAGTGGTCAATGGATGTCCATGGAGGTCTTCCTCACTGGAAATCACTGCCTTTTCTTCCTCTCCAGATTCGGCCATGTTGGGTATATTTATGGCCTTGCACTCTCTTTTTGAGTTCTCTTCTGTATTGCTTGGAAGAGTACTAGGAGGGATTTCAGTGACTCTTTTACTCAGTTGACCCACTTGTGCCTCCAAATTTCTAATGGAGGATCTTGTTTCAGTCATGAAACTGAGAGTGGTCTTAGATAGATCAGAGACTATGGTTGCTAAGTCAGAGTGGCTCTGCTTAGAATTCTATGTCTGTTCCTCAGAAGATGATGGAAAAGGTTTGCTATTGCCAAACCTATTTCTTCCATCGTTATTATTGAACCCTTGGTTAGTCTTCTGTTGATCCTTCCATGAGAAATTTGAATGATTCCTCCATGAAGGATTATAGATGTTTCCATAGGATTCTCCCATGTAATTCACCTCTTCCATTGCAGGATTCTCAGGGTCATAAGCTTCTCCTTCAGGGGAGGCTTCTTTAGTACTGCCTGATGCAGCTTGCATTTCAGTCAAACTCTAAGAAATCATATTGACTTGCTGAGTCAATATTTTATTCTGAGCCAATATGGCATTCAGAGTATCAACCTTAAGAACTCCTAGCTTCTGAGTTGTCCCATTATTCACAGGATTCCTTTCAGAAGTGTACATGAACTGGTTATTTGCAACCATTTCAATGAGTTCCTGGGTTTCTGTAGGGTTTTCTTCAGATGAAGAGATCCACCAGCAGAGTGATCCAATGACATATTGGACAATTCAGACAGACCATCATAGAATATACATAGGATGCTCCATTCTGAAAGCATGTCAGAAGGACACCTTCTGATCAATTGCTTGTATCTTTCCCAAGCTTCATAGAGGGATTCACCTTCCTTCTATCTGAAGGTTTGGACTTCCACTCTAAGCTTGCTCAACTTTTTTCAGGTGGAAAGAATTTGGCCAAGAAAGCATTGACCAACTTTTTTCAAGAGTTCAGGCTTTCTTTAGGTTGTGAGTCCAACCATGTCCTAGCTCTGTCTCTTACAGCAAAGGGGAAAAGTATAAGTCTGTAGACCTCGGGATTAACCCCATTGGTCTTAACAGTGTCACAGATTTGTAAGAATTTAGCAAAGAACTGATGAGGATCTTCCAATGGAAGTCCATGAAACTTGCAATTCTGCTGCATTAGAGAAACAAATTGAGGCTTAAGCTCAAAGTTGTTTGCTCCAATTGCAGGAATTGAGATGCTTCTTCCACAGAAGTCAAAAGATGGTGCAACAAAGTCACCAAGCATCTTCCTGGCATCTCCACCATTGTTGTTGGGTTTGGCCATGTCTTCTTTTTTTTCAAAAATTTCTGTCAGGTCCTCTCCAGAGTGTTGTGCTTTAGCTTCTCTTAGCTTCCTCTTCAGAGTCCTTTTAGGTTCAGGATCAGTTTCAACAAGAATATCCTTATCCCTGTTCCTGCTCATATGAGAAAGAAGAGAACAGAGAAGAAGAGAAATCCTCTATGTCACAGTATATAGATTCCCTTATGTGAGTAGAAGGATAGAAGAATGAAGTAGAGAAAGAATAAGAAGAATTCAAACACAGAGAGAGAGAGAGAGAGGGTTCGAATTTTCAGAAGAAGAGAAGAGTTAGTAATTAAATAAAATAAATAGAAAGAGATGAGAGAGGGAGAAAATTCGAATATTAAAAAGAGGGAGAAGGAAAACATTTTTTTTATTTTAATTGAGTTAGAATTCGAATTTTAAGAAGAGAAATAAAATTAAATTAAAGTTTAAAACAATTAGTTAATTAAAAGGAATTTTGAAAAAGTTGTTAGTGGTTTTCGAAAATTAGAGAGAGAAAAGTAGTTAGGTAGTTTTGAAAAAGATAAAAAATAGTAAGACAAACAAAAAGTCAAATATTTAATTGAAAAATATTTAAAAATTAATTTTGAAAAGATAAGAAGTTAGAAAAAGATTTTGAAATTAAATTTTGAAAAAGATATGATTGAAAATCATTTTGAAAAAGATTTGAAAAAAAATTTAAAATATTTGATTTTTGAAATTAAAGTTGATTACTTGACTAACAAGAAACTAAAAGTTATGATTCTAGAATTTAAAGATTGAATCTTTCTTAATAGGCAAGTAACAACTTGAAGTTTTTGAATCTAAACATTAATTGTTAGCAATAAATTCGAAAATATGAAATAAAATTAAGAAAAAGATTTTGAAAATAAATTATGAAATTTTCGAAAATATTAAGAAGAAAATTGAAAAAGATTTGATTTTTGAGAAAGATTTGAAAAGATAGAATTTTTAATTTGAAATTTTGACTTGACTAACAAGAAACAACTAAATTTTAAAATTTTTTTGACCAAATCAAACCAAAATTTCGAAATTTATTAGTAAAGTAAGGGAAAGATATTATTTTTTATTTTTGAATTTTTAATGAGGAGAGAGAAAAACACCAAAATGACTCAAGACACAAAAATTTTAGATCAAACCAGAGAAAACATACAAGAACACTTTGAATGCAAAGATGAATACCAAGAACACTTTGAAGATTATGATGAACACCAAGAACATATTTTTGAAAATTTCTAAGAAAAGAAAAACATGCAAGACACCAAACTTAAAAATTTTTAATATTTAGACACTATGAATTCGAAAATGCATATGAAAAACAAGAAAAGACACAAAACAAGAAAATGCAAAGATCAAACAAGGAAAATTATCAAGAATTATTTGAAGATCAAGAAAGAACACATGCATGAGTTTTTGAAAATTTTAGGAAAAGTTAAAAACATGCAATTGACACCAAAATTAAAATTTGACACTAGACTCAAACAAGAAACACAAAATATTTTTGGTTTTATGATTTTATTAAAAAAAATTTGTATTTTTCGAAAATTATTTGGAAAAAGAAAATAAAAGAAATTCAAAATTTTTAATAAGAAGTCCAGGAATCATGCAATGTTAGTCTAAAGTTTCGGTCTAATAGAATTAGACATGGCCAAATGGCCAGCCAAGCTTCAGCAGAGCATTACATATAACAGCCAAATTGATAGAAATCCAAAGGGGCTCTTGCAAAGATAAGTGGAAACCTCGGTCCAAAAGAATTAGACATGGCTTAACAGCCAGCCAGGATTCAACATATCTCGTGAAACTCTAGAATTCGTTCTTAAAAACTCTGAAGAATTTTTTTTATTTTTTGAAATTAAAAATAAAAAGCTTAAACATAAAATAAAATTACCTAATCTAAGTAACAAGATGAACCGTCAGTTGTTGAAACTCGAACAATCCCTGGCAACGGCACCAAAAACTTAGTAATGAAAAAGAGGAAAAAGTTGTTTTGAACACTGGTGCGTGGAATCGTGATTCACACTTTTCATAACTCCTCACAACTAACCAGCAAGTGCACTGGGTCGTCCAAGTAATAAACCTTACGTGAGTAAGGGTCGATCCCATGGAGATTGTCGGCTTGAAGCAAGCTATGGTCATCCTTGTAAATCTCGGTCAGGCGGATTCAAATGGTTATGAGATTTTGATAATTAAAAGATAAATAAAATGGAAAAGAAGATAAAGGTACTTATGTAATTCATTGGTGGGAATTTCAAATAAGCGTCTGGAGATGCTTTGTTACTTCTGAACCTCTGCTTTCTTATTGCCTCCTTCCAACCATGCGTTATTTCCTTCCATGGCAAGCTGTAGGATCCTCTCAGTGAAAATGGTCCTCTACGGTTTCTGCACGGCTAATCAACTGTCGGATTTCTCATTTTGGATGAAAAATGCCAGATACATCTACCACATGGCTAATCATCTGTCAGTTCCTGCTAGCGTCGGAATAGGATCCATTGATCCTTTTGCACACTGTCACTTGCACCCAACATTCGCAGGTTTGAAGCTCTTTACAGTCATCCCTTCCCAGATCCTACTCGGAATACCACAGATAAAGTTTAGACTTTCTGGATCCCAGGAATGCTGCCAATGGTTCTAGCCTATACCACGAAGATACTAATCTCATGGACTCGGTCCGTGTATTAGTGATGACAAGTCATCTTAGCCTAGTTTCACTAGTCTTTTTTCTTTGTTTTCATTTAGTTTTATGCACTTTCTTAAGCCACAAGTAAGCCAATTGGGTAGAATTTCATGTTTCCTTAGATTCAATCAACTATGGATGAATTGATGCATTTTCATGAGTTTTATACCATAATTGCTTATATGACAAGAAAAAGAATAACTCTCATGATTAGAGCATAGCTTTGATGCAATTGTTGGTTGATGATAGGTAGAAGAAAGGTTGGAAGAAGGTTGAGGAAAAGGGTGATAGCAAGAGGCAAGAGGAAGGACTCACGTTTGAGCCAAAGTTTGCCTCAAACTTGGGCTCAAACGTGAGGAAGAGTGCAACCACACCCTGGAGAAGAGCCAACGTTTGCGCCAACGTTTGCCTCAAACGTGAGGTCAAACGTTGGTGCCATAAAAGCAAGGAAGAGCACCTCTGTTTGATGCATTGAGTGAGCCACGTTTGCGCCAACGTTTGCCTCAAACGTGGGGCCAAACGTTGGCCAAAAAGAGAGCATGGGGAGATCCACGTTTGAGCTCACGTTTGACCTCAAACGTTGAGCCAAACGTTGAGTCCTGAGATCTACATCTTTCAATTTCAATTTCCTTGTTACATTGCTACACTAAGTTTATTTTCATTTGCAATTAAAATCTGGTTCAATTAGATCCATCTTCTACGTTTCTGTTTGTTGAGATTTACTGCTCTCTTGTTTAATTTTTGCAATCCCACATCCCTGATCCATTTCAATTCTGCAATTTACATTTCTTGCATTCTAAGATTCTGCAATTTACATTTCTTGCGTTCTAAGTTTCTGCCATTTAATTTCTTGTTCTTTAAGATTCAGCACTTTTATTTTCTGTTCTCTTTAATCTTTAATAATTCTTCCCTCTCCCTTTATATTTCAAGCAATTTAGCTTCTGTCAATCACAAACCACTCAAACCAATACTTGATTTTGCTTAAACTAAACTTCATTCTAGGAATAGATTGAAGTGTTACTGGTGGTGTTTCTTTTGTTTTGTTTGTATGTCAGGTACAGGGAGATCCATTCCTGTTTTATCTGAAACTGACCAGAGAACTCTTAGAAGGTTAAGAAGAGCTGAAAGAGGAAAAAATATTGTTGGAGAGGAAGAATCTGAGGAAGAATATCATGAGATGGAAGGAGATCCATCTAATCCAGGAGGAGGGGTTAACAATAACCCACAGCAGAGGAGAGTACTGGCCTTAATCAGAAAGTGTCCTCCAGAGATGTTCAATGAATGGGACGTGCTGCAAAATTTCTATGAAGGCCTGACATTGAAATCTCAAGAGGCATTAGATCATTCTGCTGGAGGTTCACTACAACTAATGAAAACTGCTGAGGAAGCCCAGAATCTCGTGGACATGGTGGCCAACAATCAATATTTCTTTGCTCATCAAAGAAACCGCCAACCATCACAAAGGAGAGGAGTAATAGAGCTAGAAGGAGTAGACTCAATCTTGGCTCAAAACAAGATGATGCAGCAGCAAATTCAACAACAATTTGAGCAAATGGCCAAGAGGATTGATAGCCTCCAAGTTGCAGCAGTTAACACAAGCCAACCATCATCCACATGGGTGCAAAATGAAGAAACTCAAGGGGAGCAGCAGCAAGAACAAGTCCAGTACATGCACAACCAAAATTCTGGACAGAATGAAGTGTATGGTGACACATACATTCCATCCTGGAAGAACCACCCAAACCTCAGATGGGGAGATAATCACAACCAGAACCAACAACCATGGCAGAGGAACTCAAACCAAAACACTTCAAGAAACAACCAAAACCACACCCAACAGCAAACTAACCAAAACCCTTACAAAAAATCTCAAAACAACTACTCCAACCCCAGCCATTATCAATCCAATAACCAACCCACCAACCAAAATGCCTACCATCCACCATCCACACCTCACAACCCACCACAAGCATCACTAGAATCTCAAAGAATCACTAACTTGGAAACCTTGATGGACAAGATGTGGAAACACCAAGAAATGACAACCAAGAACCATGAAGCTTCCTTGAAGAGCTTAGAGAGGCAGATTGGACAAATCTCCAAACAGATTTCTGTTGAGAAACCTTCAAGCTCACTTCCAAGTGACACCATTCCTAATCCAAAAGAAGAGTGCAAAGCTATACAATTACGGAGTGAAAAAACATTGATAGACAACAATAAGGAGGTGACCAGGAAGCCTTTGGATAGCAACAAAGAACCATCAGAGAAAGGGAAAGCTAACAATGAGGACATGACAACAAGAAGAAATGTCCCAGAGAAACTCAAAGAGAAAGACAACCAGCCACATAGTTCAAAGGAAGTAATTCAAGGACAGCAGCAAGGGGTAAAGATCATTACACCTCCACTACCATACCCTCAGAGGTTCAACAAAAAATCCAAGGATCAACACTTCCGCAAGTTCCTGGAAACTTTCAAGAAGCTGGAAATCAACATTCCCTTGGCTGAAGCATTGGAACAGATGCCCTTATATGCCAAGTTATTGAAGGAACTCATTAACAAGAAAAGAAGCTAGTTGGAGAAGGAAACTGTGCTTCTCACTGAAGAATGTAGTGCGCTCACCAGAAAAGGACTCCCTCCCAAGCTGGAAGATCCTGGAAGTTTCTTCCTACCTTGCACACTCGGAAATCTACTCATCAACAAGGGGATGTGTGACTTAGGAGCAAGCGTAAACTTAATTCCATCATCATTAGTGAAAAAGCTTGGCATAGGAGAGGTAAAACCAATACAGATATCTTTAGAATTGGTGGACCAGTCAGTAGTATACCCCAAAGGAGTGATTGAAAACCTTTTAGTTAAGGTTGATAAGTTCATTTTTCCTGCGGACTTTGTAATACTGAACACTGAAGAGGAAGAAAACAATTCAATCATCTTGGGAAGGCCATTTTTAGCTACTGCAAGAGCCATCATAGATGTAGAGCAAGGAGAATTAACCCTCAGGATGCATGATGAGAGTATCACTCTAAGTTTACTGCCAGAAGCACAGTTCAATCATAAAAAGAAGGATGGTACAGAAAATAAAGAAAATCTACAATGGAAGGAGGAAATCAACAAGACAGACAACAACTGCCCTCCCAAACAAGAGATAAATGATTCAAAAAATCAAAGAAGGAAAGAATCTATGCAAAATAATGAAGAAGTTCAAGAGGACATTGTAGTGTTAGCCACTAAGAAGAGAAATCTCCAAGGTAAACCTACGGCCAAAGAAGAAAGGTCAACAAAAGGAAGGAAGAAACACAAGAACAAAACAAAAAAGGGTTGGAAGAACAGAAAGATTCCAACAGAAGGGCTGTCCAAAGGTGATAAAGTACAATTGATCTACCAACAACTGGGAACAAACCAACAGACTGATGATTACTACACTATCAGCAGTATACTTTCATTAGAACATGCTGAAATTGAACATCAAGGAACAAAGAGGAGGATCACAGTCAGGGGGGACAAGTTGAGGCACTACAATCATCAACCACCATAAAAGAAAGCCCCAGTGTCAAGCTAGTGACAATAAAAGAGCGCTCCATGGGAGGCAACCCATGATTTAAGATTTATGTCATTTTAAAATTCAATAAGCTATGATCACCTGAGCATGATTTCTTTTCTTTTCATGAATGTAATTAATGAATGCATGCACTGTTTTGAAACATATGCTAAGGCTTCTAAGTTTGGTGTGCCTTCAAGCACACCAAACCAGTGTTACAAATATTTTCATACTGTATGCTTAGTTATCCTGATAAAGCAGATGACCAAACACTAAGTTTGGTGTCTGCATAGGTGGACATTTTCAGAAGATAAAAAATTCCTTTCTCTTCATGAAAATAAAAAAATCATGCACCAATGAAAAAAAAAAAGAGAGAAAAAGAAAATTTTTTTATGAAAGCATTTCTTATAAATATTTAACCAAGAGTGACATTGGGATTTCAAGAACACTAGTTGGAGGAAGAAACATTTTTTTTCAACTTTATGACCAAACATTAAGTTTGGTGTCCTCCAAGAAAAGTCACGGTTAAAATAGATATAAGGAATGAGAGTTCACATAGTTGTTAATAAAAGAAGTACTCTTGCCACGGTTTGATAATGTTGATCTTTGTTGTCTTATTGTGATGGTTAGGTGGTCAAAGAACACTCAATGGAAGAGGCAAATCCAACATGGCTGAACCCGGGCATGCCTATAACCATTGAAAGAATGATGATCGTTACTGAAGCACAGCAGAGCCGAAGACTACCAAGAAGAAGGCAAAGAAATGAACCAATGGAGGAAGAAGAGCCACAAGAGGAAGAAGAACAGCAACACATTCCACCACATAACACTCTAGATATGACTCAAATGCAGGAAGCAATTGGAAGATTATCACAACAATACATGAGAATTCAAGAAAGGCAAGAGGAATACCATTCCCATTACATGAAAAACCAACAAGAGCAAGAGGAATGGCAGCTGAGAATGATGAACAGACAAAGTGAGTTTGAGTCAAAATTCTTCGTGATGCAAGAGGAGCATGCTTTTCAATCTCACGAATCATTTGGAAAGTTAGCACAAATGCAAGCTGAAAATATGAGGGCTCTCAAAGAGTTCACAACTCTCCAGGATGCAAGATATGAAGTCCAAGCCGACTACAACATAAATAGTCAAATCAAAATGAACTATATTGGAAAGCATCTGCACAACATGGATCCAGCATTTCCAACTTTCGATGAGTTCTTCAAAGGGAAAAGTGAGATTGAAGTAAGCAAGGCTATGAGACTTGAAGATAGAGTAGAGGAGGCGATGAATAAAGCTGGGTTTTGGCGGGGTCAACAGACAACAGACATGGACACAGGGAACACCAACACCTAAGCAAATGAAAGAAGCAAGAAAAAGCCTGATACATGAAAGGTGGACCTGCTCCTTACTACAAAGAAAGCATGCATCATTTCTGTATAAAGTAGTCTTTGCATCCTTATTAGGTCATTTTAGTTAATGGTCTTTGCATTATGTTTGTTTTCTTAAAATAAGTAAGTTAGTCTAAGTGTGTGCTTGTGTGTTTACTTTCACTTAACTAATGCATGCTTTGTCCCCTGCATCTTTTCAATTCAATAAAAGAAATGTTTGAAGCATGAAGTAAGATGGTTCATTGTTAGCTAGAAGTCAAATAATAGTAAGTGGTGGCATGTATGTGTGATTGTGTGGCAACTCACTATTAGTGAATAAAAGGAATAGATTGTTCTCTTTTTAAAGAAGAAAGTAGTTCACTGTCTATGAATCTCAACAAAATAAAAGTCCTTGGGTGAAAAGAAAAACAAAAAGAGAAGAGAAAAAGCCAAAAGTGGCAACAGAACAAAAGAAAAATAAAAAAAACAAAGCTAGACACCAATAGTTTGAACTTTAGAATATATGCCTGTGGTGTCTTTGTACTAGGATCTGCTTGGATTATTAAGTTCTTTGGAGTGCATTAACACTTGGTAACTTGGGTTAACTAACCCGGGATTATCAACTGAAAGTCCACTATCAAGAGCAACCTAGCTACAAGACATTTAGTAACCCAAAGAGGTGCTGGGCATCAATGATCTAAGAAGGGATGTGAGCCAAGTGTCTAAAGTGAATAATGTGTCAAGCATAAATAAAGAAAAGAGTTTGTTACACATGACACTGAACTAAAGCTTATAAAGAAAAAAAATTCAGTAAACAAGGACAAAGGAATAATGAGAGGTCATAGCAGTGTCTTGCTTGATGCTTAAAGAGAACTTTCTAGGCCTACTTGTCAATAAGAAGTGAGTAGTTACATATCTGCATAAAACCCCATGAGCTACCAATAACACTCTGCTAACATGAGCATTCTCTTTCGTTTTCATTCTTTCTTCTTAATAATTTGCGCCAACGTTTGCCTCAAACGTTGAGCCAAACGTTGGCTGAAGAAGGAGCAAGGGATGGCAACGTTTGAGCCAACGTTTGCCTCAAATGTGAGGTCAAACGTTGGCCACATATGAGCAAGGAGAAGCACCCCTGGAGCAAACCAACGTTTGCCTCAAACGTGAGGTCAAACATTGGCGCCATAAAAGCAAGGAAGAGCACCTCTGTTTGATGCATTGAGTGAGCCACGTTTGCGCCAACGTTTACCTCAAACGTTGGGCCAAACGTTGGCCAAAAAGAAAGCATGGGGAGATCCACGTTTGACCTCAAACGTTGAGCCAAACGTGGATGACAGCATCTCGGCCTAGCTGCATAAGTTTACACAAGTGACGTTTGAGTCAACGTTTGCCTCAAACGTTGACTCAAACGTGAATGGTTCATGGCCCGGTTCACTAATGGATTTCTTCCCAACACCAAGAGCAATCAACGGAGGCCACTATCAACCCAATTCCATCAAGACTAAAGGCCCAAGTCAAGGCTTAATGATCATTTGAAGAAAGTGTATAAATAGCTTAGGATTTGAAGTTTTAAGGAGAGCTTTTTTTTGAGAAGTTTTCTTTAAGAGTTTTCATAGTATTCACAGTAGAGAACTTTTGGGTTTTGAGCTATTTGGAGATTTAGAGTCTTGGGTGTTGAAGAATTGAGGAAATTCTGTCTCAATCTCACCTTGAGATCTCTTTTTGTTTCTTTCACTGCACCATTGGAGAATTGAGATTTGAATCCAAGTTTTCTTCTGTTTTGATTTTTAATCTCTTGCAATTGAATTCTAAATTTGGATCTAAGAAGGCAGTGAGATCTAGACTTGGTTATCTAGTCTCTTGAGTCCTAAGATCTACATCTTTCAATTTCAATTTCCTTGTTACATTGCTACACTAAGTTTATTTTCATTTGCAATTAAGATCCGGTTCAATTAGATCCATCTTCTACGTTTCTGTTTGTTGAGATTTACTGCTCTCTTGTTTAATTTTTGCAATCCCACATCCCTGATCCATTTACAATTCTGCAATTTACATTTCTTGCATTCTAAGATTCTGCAATTTACATTTCTTGCGTTCTAAGTTTCTGCCATTTAATTTCTTGTTCTTTAAGATTCAGCACTTTTATTTTCTGTTCTCTTTAATTTCCTACAATTTACCCCTCTCCCTTTACTTTTCATGCAATTTAATTTCTGTTAATCACAAATCACTCAACCAACTCTTGATTTGCTTGACTAAATCAACCACTAAACTAAAATTGCTCAATCCTTCAATCCCTGTGGGATCGACCTCACTCATGTGAGTTATTATTACTTGATGCGACTCGGTACACTTGCCGGTGAGTTTTATGTCGGATCGTTTTCCGCACATCAATTAGATATCCAAGAGAATATACTCCAGCTGTCGTCCAATGACTACGTTGAACATCATGTAGACCGCTTGTGGTTGTCAGGCACGGGGATATTGGCTAAGCGAGTAACAAAGATAGTGGGTGATTGTCACGGGTCACCCCTTCATTATGACTTAACTGAATTAAGTACGAGAGTATATCTTGGAGAAGAAGTAGGCATGAATTGAATATAAAAACAACAGTAATTGCATTAATTCATGAAGAACAGCAGAGCTCCAAACCTTAATCTATGGGGTGTAAAAACTCCACCGAAGAAAATACATAAGTGAAAGAAGGTCTAGGCATGGCCGTGAGGCCAGCCTCCAAACGTGTAAAGATGATAAAAGTTACATATCGTTTCAAATATGGTCAAAAGACAAAATAAATCTCTAAAAGTAGTTTTTATACTAAACTAGTAACTAGGGTTACAGAAAATGAGTAACTAAGTGCAGATAGTACAGAAATCCACTTTTGGGGCCCACTTGATGTGTGCTTGGGCTGAGCATTGAAGTTTTTTCGTGCATAGGCTATTCCTGGAGTTAAACGCCAGCTTGGGTGCCAGTTTGGGCGTTTAACTCCAATTTTGGTGCCAGTTTGGGCGTTTAACGCCAGAAAGTTTTAGGCTGTCTTTTAGCGCCAGTTTGGGCCATCAAATCTCGGGCAAAGTATGAATTATTATATATTACTGGAAAGCCCAGGATGTCTACTTTCCAACGCAATTGAGAGCATGCCAATTGGGCTTCTGTAGCTCCCGAAAATCCATTTTGAGTGCAGCAGGGTCAGAATCCAACAGCATTTGCAATCCTTTTTCAGCCTCTGAATTAGATTTTTGCTCAGGTCCCTCAATTTCTGCTAGAAAATACCTGAAATCACAAAAAAACACACAAACTCATAGTAAAGTTTAGAAATATGATTTTTGAATAAAAACTAATAAAAATATAATAAAAAGTAATTAAAACATACTAAAAACTATGTAAAAACAATGCCAAAAAGGGTATAAATTATCCGCTCATCAGACACCTTGTGCAGCACATTGCATTGATTTAATGTTAGAAGACTTAGAAAAAAATAACACTTCACAAGGAAAAAATTTATAAAGGTAGAAAGATTACTAGTTACATATATGCTAGAACTACTCTTATTGCACTACTACACATCCATACTAAGGGGAAAGATTTAGTGAGGCTGGGTATGACCCGTTTTGCAACTTCTTACCTTACTTTGGGATGTCTCAATGACAACAAAGGTTCCTTAATAAGAATTTTTCTTTCTGATCAATGGACTTCTAGTAAATTTGTAAAGACAAAAGATGGAAGGATAATTACAAGTGTGGTGTTAGATAAGGTGTTTTGGAAAGAAGTGGTATTTTGCTTGAGGGATACCTACCCTCTTCTTCATGTGCTTCATATGGTGGATTCAGAAGAAAAGCCGGCAATGGGATTTATTTATGAAGAAATAAAATGTGCAAAGGAGAAAATACGAGATGCATTTCAAGGAGTTGAGACAGGGTAAAGTGTCTAATTATTTTATTTTTTAATTAATGCATAAGAGTTGTACATAATGTTGAATGATACGTATAAAATGTAATTGTAAAATGTAATAACGGCATAGGTAGAAAAGTAAAAGCTAGAGAGAGTTGAAAACTTTGAATATTGAATGGTGTGTGACTGTGTGGCATATAGCAGCCTTGCTGGAACAGCTAGGAAATACTATTAATTTGGAATCAGATTCAACTTCAATTCTAAAAATATTGTTTATTTTGTAACTAATTTATTAATTTTTTTATGTTTTAGTTATATACCTATTTGGGATATTTTTTATGCAAGATGGGGTAACCAATTTTATAGGCCATTGCATGCTGCAGGCTATTATTTGAATCCTCAAATTCATTATAGTTCTGGTTTTAAAATTGCTTATGAGCTTAAGAAGCAGTTTTATGCTTGTATGGAAAGGATGACAGGAAATCCAAATTTAATCACTAAGATGGATGTTCAACTTGAAGATTTTAAGACTCGAAAAGAGTTTTTTGGTAGTAAAGTAGCTCAAAATGCAATTTATACTAAAACTCCAGCTCAATGGTGGGATTCTTATGGAGATCTGCATCCAGAGCTCCAACAATTTGTAATTCGTGTCTTGAATTTGACATGTAGTTCATCTGGATGTGAACGTAATTGGAGCACTTTTGAGATGGTTAGTAATTAAATATAAGTTGCATTTTACTTTTATAAATTTGGTTGTTAATTTTTCAATTCTATCTTGTAATTTGACTAATATTTTTATCTACTTTTGAAAAGTTCACACAAAACGGAGAAACCGTTTAAAAGCTAAAAACATGAATGATGTTTTGTTTGTGATGACAAACTCAAGATTAGCAAAGAAAAAACAAACAAGAAGAAGTCTTGATTATGAATATAGTCTTGATGAGTTGGACTTTGATGAAGAGTGGATTGTTGCTGACGAAGATGGAGAAGAAGAAGATTTAGATGCTCTAATTCCAGATCCTGATTTAAATGATGAAGCAAGTGGTAATAGAATTGTTGGTGCCTCTAAGGATCCTTTGGAAATTCCTTATCTTGATGATGATGAGTTTGAAGAACTTCTCCAAGGACCTCTTCCTCATGTTCCTGATAATGATGAAGATGGTAATGCAGAAGTTTGTGAAACTCGTGAAGATTTTATGACTGATGAAGAATAGAATGATTATTAAATAACTTGTTTAGATTTTAGTTAATTAGTTGTTCATTCTAGTAGTTTGGTTGGTTTATTTGCTACTTGAATTTATTTTAATGTCGTATGAACTTGTGAGTTGTGAATTTGTATTGAATTGTGACTTTTAACTTGTTATGGTATATATATATTAGTTATAATTCTATGGGTAATTTAGTTTATTTGAGATTTATTTTATTTTCTGTAAAATTAGTTTTTGCTATTAAATTTTTTTAAATTTTTATAATTTATGAATCATATTTACGTTCCGTCTTATGATTCAACGAATTACGATTTTGAGTTAGCTTAACGAGTCGAGGTAAAAACTACGAGTTCACTACCTTGAGTCCGACTTCTCTATCGGGCTTTATTAATTTATTTTTAGTTAGACCTTGTCAGGTCTTATTAGTCGGAGAAATTGGACAGATAAATAAGGGCAATTGTGATCTGATGCGTGAGCATCTTTCCTATCTTTTCCTAGTGAATTTGCATTTAAATTATTAAGTTTTATCAAGAATTAATTATCTTTTAGCCACTATAGATTCTACTTTGAGTCTTGTGCAATTCTGTTTATTTTAGGTAGCATTCGGATGGATTTGATGGAGTTTCTGCAGAGAAAGAGAAGAAACCAAGGAGCTGACCAGCGAGGAGCGATGCGTACGCGTGCCTGACGCGTACGCGTGAAAAGCAAAGTTGCTCAGCGACGCGTGCGCGTACCTGACGCGTACGCGTAACACGCGATAAAGACCATCGACGCATACGTGTGACTGACGCGTACGCGTGACATGCGCACCATGTAGAATTCACAGAAAATGCTGGGGGCGATTTCAGGCCAAGTTTCGACCCAGTTTTCAGCCCAGAAAGCATAGTTCAGAGGCTGCAGAGTGAAGGAATCAAGTGGTCCCCATCCATCAATTGAAGACTTGTTGATTGCCATAATTAATTCTGATTTAAATTTAAATATTATTTTAAAATAGGAAAATATATTATTTTAGTTTTAGAAGATAGATTTTAAATTAATTAGGATTAGTTATAAAAGGGGATTCCAACAGGGGGATTCTAGAACAACATTATTCCATTCCAATTCACAATTCACAGTTTATCAGAATCCTTATTTCCCCTTTACCATGAGCAACTAAACCTCCACTGTTAAGGTTAGGAGCTCTATCTATTGTATGGATTGATTTTATTGTTTTTCTATTTTAATTCATGTTTTGATTTATAATTTAAGAATTGTTTTCTCTCTTTATCTTATGAATTTGGGTGGAACGGAAGTATGACCCTCTTTCTACTTGAGTTCTTGTATAACTTGGAAAAGCTCTTTACTTGAACAACAGCTTGAAAACATATTCTCCTAAATTTTAATTATCTGGATTTAATGGGATATGTGACATATAATCTTTTTATATTTGGGTAATTAGAGTTTTTGTCGCATATAAATTGGAATTTGATCATCACCCCCTAATTGGAATTAATTGACTAAGGAATTGGCTGTTGATAAATTTTAGAGGAGAAAGGTCTAAGGAATTAGGATCTAGTCACATATAGTTTGCCATATATTAAATCCTACATGATTTAAATAGTTAATAAGAAAAGTTAATCCGGAAAAATAGATAACACTGAAACCTTAACAGCCTTCTTCATATTTTATTCCCAACTCAATTACTTTACTATTTTAATTTCTGAACTATTGTTTAATGCTCTTTGAACACTCAACATTATTTTCTGCTTGCCTGACTAAGCCAATGACCCAATTATTGTTGCTTGATCCATCAATCCTCGTGGGATCGACCCTCACTCACCTGAGGTATTACTTGGTACGGCCCGGTGCACTTACCGGTTAGTTTGTGGGTTATAAATTCCGCACCATGATCATGAGTTTAACCAATTTGACGAAAAAGGACCATGATGATAGGTGGTGCGTGGTGGCAAGTGCAAGTGCTCAACACCTTCATTTCGACCAATAATAATAGTGGGTGTAATACATGTAAAAAAAGGGAATTCTTTGTATAAAGTCATTTAAAACGTTTTTTTAAGATTTTTTAATAATTTAAATTTAACATATACAATCTGTAAAATTTGGTTAATTAATGAATAAAT
>NC_029788.2:21529416-21538493 GCF_000816755.2 Arachis ipaensis
AATAAAATTTTATAATTTAATTTTAAAGAATTTGGCTCAAACTAGATCTGTAGGCCCAAACTGAACCCATGGCCCCAACTCATCAGCTCATTAAAGAAGGGCACAGCTCTTCCCTCCCCATTCCAAACATCAAACACACTGAAACACACATGGGGAATGGAAGAACATTTCATGAAAATATAAACCTAGCTTGATCTTCAAATCCTTGTAACTTTTGATCCGGAGCTCCGATTGTCGCACAGTTTGCGGCCACGCGACTACGGCATGTCGAGCTCTACAAAACACATAACATCATTCAAGAGGTAAGACACTTTTTTTTCCAGTTTTTCATCCCTTGATTTCGAAAATCTTGAGTGAAAATTTTAAGATTTTGAGCTCTTTGATGTTATAGGATCCAATTAGTTTGAGGAAAAGGCTTAATCTCACCCCCCTTTAATCCTTGGGTATGGTAAGATTCTCAACCCTAAGTGAAATACTTGAAATATTGTGATTAGTTATTGAGTTTGTATGTGTGAGTGTATGTTATGTGTATTAGGCAATATATGTATGTAAGTGGATTGAAGCTTGATGGAGATTTTGGGAGTTTGAAGTGGATTGCAAGCTAGAAATCTATTTTTGGAAGTGTTGGAGTCTTGAAAGTTGAGGAAAAATTGAATTCGAGGTGTTCCGGGTTGAGCGGGGAATCGGCCAAGGTATGGTTTCAGTTTCGTGTATCTAAAATATAATGTATTGTGAAAACTTAGGCAAGAGACCTTAAGATAGGAATTGAATTGTTGATGTAGTTGATTGAATGATATGGATTGTGTTGATTATGTAGATAATGGTCTTGGGTGGTTGTGGTTGATGTTAGTTGTTGATAAGGCATGTAAAATTGTAAGTGACATGGTGTTGGTATACATGATTATTGATGAAGTGAGATTTTGTTAAAGTTGATATGGAAATTATCACAAGTAATTGATCATGTATATTGTGAATTGTTGAACTTGGATTATTGAGTTAAGATTGATAAAAATACAGAATCGATGTGTTGTGGATTGAATAAGGAAGTTGGAATGTAGATGAGGCTGAATTGGTAAGGGGTTGGTTGAACTAGAAAGGATTTGGAAAGTGTATGTTTTAAAAATTGAGGTTTGTTTGGTTTTGTGAAAATTATGATTTTGGCCCAACTTTGGCGAAGCATAACTTGGTTTTTGGACCTTCGATTTGTGTCAAACTTATTTAGAAATAAAAGTTGGTCCGAAATGTTTATGCCGTTCGAAGAACAGAAGAAAAATATTTTAAAATGAGAAAGTTATGCTCGATCAAAGTTTGCTGTGCAAACTGAAAATTCTGGACTTAGCACTTTTTGGAGCTGGTGCATTGTATGCGTATGCATACATTCCATACGCGGACATGTGCTTCTATTTGGTGCATGTGTATGCGGGAAGAGTAATGCGTACGCGACAAGGTCCAAACCAATGTTCTGAAAATCGGACTGGACCAGCCGGTTCAACTGGGTTAACCAAAAATCGGTCACCTAGCCAGTCCAGTCCACCTACAAAATCGCATTGCAAAAAAAACCGGTTGAAAAACCGGCAGAACCGGTGGTTAACACGCGAACCAGGCGAACCGGCGCGGTTGAAAGAAGGCTGAAGAACGCGTGTTGCCTAAATCCCTAATCAGCTACTCTTCGAAGAACACTCCCACTCCCAAGCGCTAAGCTCGTTGAGGCTCGAGGTTCTACCGTTCTGCCAACGAAGGACAACCGCCGCCGTGAATCAAACAGACGCCGGAGCAAGCACCATTGTCGCGGGTTGTCACTTCAGCGTCGCGGGTCGTTCTGTTCTCTACTTCGAGGCTCGAGCTTCTAGCCTTCTCTTCTCTCTTTCTCTTGCAGTTAGTTCCGGGCTTCTGGCTCTTCTTCTGTTCTTTCTGTTTTTATTTTTTGTTCTGGGCTTCTGTTCTTCTCTGTTCCTAGCTTTATTAATTTTTTTTATTTTTCTTTTTACATGATTAATCAAATGTTGAATAAATTTGATGTATGTTGAATTTGAGAATAAATTTGATGTATATTGAATTTTGCTGGACTTCATGATTTTGGTTGCTGAATTCATGGTTTTCTGAGGTTATTTTGGATTCATGATTTTGATTTATTTGTTATCTATTCATGATTTATTTGTTTGCTATTTTGATGGATTCATGATTTTGTTAGTCGGGTTCCATTCGTGTGCGTCATCCGTTAGTCGTCGGTCGCTCCTCCTTCTCCTTCGTCGCAGTATCCTTCTGATCTGCCGTGCTCACCGCAATTTCTCCAGCCCCCTCTGCTTTGCCGTGGTCGCCTCCCTCTGCTCTTTCGTGCTCGCTGAATATTCTGGTAGGTGAGTCCTCTCCTCTTTGCTGTGTTCTTGCTGTGTTGTGTATTGGAAAGTCGTTCTTGCTGTGTTATGGTATGAAATGGTGTGCTGTTGCAATTCTTGCAAACCTCTTTGCTGTGTTGTTGGCTGTTGCTTTGTTCTTGTTATGGTGTTAATAATTGTTCTTTTTGCTGTGTTATTGATTAATTGTTAATAATTTATATTACACAATAATCTGTATTTTTTTGTTAATAATATTGTTGTGTTGTTCTTAGTGTTGTATTTAAACTGCTGCTGGGGTTGTGGTTATTAACAATTTAGACATAACTGTCATGTTATTTACATGGTTTTGATTTTTATGCTTGTACTTGTGCATTTTTAGTCTTGTTTCAAAGACATATGTATGGAAGAATACTATATGTATATGCTGCATATTTATGCTTAGGTGCTGACTATACATAACTCTCCTCTTGAAGTTCTGCTCTTTATTATGTAAAATTTTAAATTTTATTAAGTTAGAAATTATTAAATTTATATATTTAAAATTATTTTTAGATTTTTTAATAATTTTATTTAATATTTAATTAAACCGGTTAAACCCCGGTTGAACCCCGGTCGAACCAGTGAACCATTGAACCAGTGACCTCACCGGTTCATTGACCAGTACGGTTCTCGCAACCTTGGTCCAAACGCGTACTCACACGTACGCGTGACCCTGTTTTCAACAAATGTGAGTTTTGTGTTTTTAACCAAATTTTCAAACCTCTAAGCCTCTATTTTCATCCTTTTAGCCTTAAATCCTCATAGAATGCCTAGTTATGAGAAGAAGTTAGGGAAGATGGTAACTTGTGGATGAAGTAAAGGGAAAATTAATGATAAACCATGATTAGTGATGATTGTATGAGTTGCTGAGGATGTTGGTGGAAGTGATGTGTATGATATGAGCCGAATGGCTGTATGTGATAATGAATTATGGCTAATTGTGGATTTTGTTATGAGCCGAATAGCTGTATTAATACTGAATTATCGCTGAGTGTGAATGCATATATGCTTGATGAATGATAATGTGATTGTTGCACTTCCAAACATCTGAGATACGAGTTTTCCTGGGTAAAAGCAGTGGCTAGCCACCACGTGTTCCAGGTTGAGACTCGATACTCTGCTGACCCTATGTCGTAAGTGTGGCTGGACACTGTGAAAGTTCCGGATGAGCTCAGTCCCATGGATAAACACCAGTGTGGGTGTTATATGATTATGATTGTGAATTACTCTAGTTGAGAATCCACGACAGAGGGACAGTCCAATGCCTAGCTACCAGGACTTGTCACGTTGGCTTTATAACCGACAAATGAGACTCATCAGCCACTAGGTCAGGCATGCATCATATGCATCTATACGATTGTTTGGTGTGTTTTGTTTGGAATGTCTAATTGACTGCATAACTACTTGCTAATTGTTTATCTGTTGTATATTCTTTCTACCTGTGATTTCTGTGTATGTAATAAATGTGTTTGTAACAACTGGTTCTGGTGGTAGTTGGGAGGTTCGAAGGAGTTGGAAAGGGGAGTTTTACATAGACCGAAGACCCTTAGCCATTTGCCTATTACTTTCTCATGGATTAGTTATGTTTATAAGCTTTAATTATCTATTGAAAGTTCTAGGATTGCCTTCGGCTTTCCCAAGACATTATATGTTAGATATGTGGGTACTGTTACCATGCTGAGAACCTCCGGTTCTCACCCATGCGAATTTTGTGGTTTTCAGATGCAGGACGTGAGGCTCCTCGCTGAGGCATGCTGGAGCTTCTAATTTAGCGAAGATCTTTATCTTTTGGGCTTTATTTTGGTTATAAGTATTACATAGATACTTATTATCTCCATTGTTTATATATATCCTATATTAACTCCTTTTAGAGGTTATTTTGAAGAAATAGATTTTGTAACTATGTACTTTGGGTTTCTTTTGGGTTCCCTAATATATATATATACATATATATGCTCGGGCCGGTTGTAAGAACCGCGAATAATTAAATGCTTAATTAGTTAATTAATATTGACCAATATAGAGTCCGAAAAATAGAGTGAGATTTAGAGGATGTAAATGTGATTTTTGGACTCAGTGGGTTTTTTTGAGTCAAAAAATGCGTTTTCTGCGAAAAACCGTGAAAAACTACAAACCGGTAGTTGAACCGGTTGAACCGGTTCAAGTCTGCCTGGTACCGCATGAGAAAAAGTGAAAATCGTCAAAAATCTTATAAAATAATAGAAGTCAAAAACCGGGCATTAATTTTAAAAGTTTAGCCTGAAGTTGGCCAAACGAGTTAAAAAAGCTAACGGGTTGGACCGAGCCCAAGTTGGACCTACGACCAACACTATATAAATCCATTTAAGTGGCCATTTTAGCCACTTTAACACCACAAAACCAGCAGCAACGTGAAAAGAGAGAAGAGAGGTAGGGTTCCAAAAGTTCACTATTCATCATCTTCTTCTTGGAGCCATATTTCACTCTCCGGAGCTCCGATTTGCGTGCCGTCAGTTGCCACGCGAAGCTCTCGTCGAGCTCTTCGATTTCATTTTAACAAAGTGGTAAGAAACTTCCAATTTCTTACCCAATTCTTTATTCTATAACAGATTCGATTTTTGGCTATGGTGAATGAGTGGTTCTTGTTATTTTGATTAATTAGGTACAATCTAGCACTGGGTACTTAGTGGGATTTGTCTTAATCAACTGTGGGTAAGGTAAGCTCATCCTTATCCCTTGTAAAATTGAATAATTAAGAACCCTAGGTACTAATTTATTGCACATTAATGTGTATAGCTTGGAATATTGATGGTTGGTGCTTATTGGAGATTAATTGATGGCTTGATTGAGTTTGAAAACTTGTGGAAGCTTGGTTGAGGTCAATTTGGTGATTTTAGCGCATATTGGGAATCGACCAAGGTATGGTTTCGGTTTCCTCTATGTAGTATATAATATTCAGGGGTGTGCGTACGCACAGGTACGTGTGCGTACGCACACTAGGCGGAAAAGGGGTTATGCGCGCACACATCAGGGCGCGGACGCTGCGAACAGAATGAACATAAGGCCTGTGCGCACGCACAAAGGCGTGTGCGGGCGCATAGAAGGGGAAAAGAGGGGGTGTTCCCACGCACAAGAGATGCATGTGCTGCGAGCAGAGGGGGTTCCCAAGGTTGTGCGTGCGCACAGAGCTATGCGCACGCACAGGTGTGGTTTTTTTTTTTTGACATGATCATGTGTGCGCTCGCACACAGATCCGTGCACACGCACAAAAGTATAAGAGGGCAGGGGTTCATACGCACATGCTGTGCCAACGCTCCCACCAGAAGGGAAGCAAGTTGGTGTTCAAGCGCACAAGCTTGTGCGTTCGCACAAAGAGTGCGAAAAAGGGCATGTGTGCGTACGCACAGGTACGTGCGCACGCACAGGTCACAAAAAACAGAAGGACGCGCGCACACAAAGCGTGCTGGCGCTGCGAACAGAGGGCATAAAGGCTTGTGTGCGTACGCATAGCTGGGTGCGTACGCACGGAAGGTGAATTTTCGTTGCTGTGTGCGTGCGCACGCGAGTATGTGCACGCACATCCCTGTTTTTCTCAAAATTTTTTCTTTCAAAATCTAAGGCTCTAAGCCTTAACTCAATCAAAATTCAACACCAAAACATGCAAAAACCCATAAATTCATGATCCAAACCAAACTTAACCTATATAATCTCAAAATTAAATTAATCCTAAGCTAACCAAAATAAGCAAACATGCGATTAGGCCAAAATATATATAAAAAGAGGAGAGTTAGAACAATGTTATCGAGCAGTTTTATTTAATGTCTTTAAGTTAGACAATTGGGAGAGCCCTTGCTATGATGGCTTGTGCTTGACT
Organism: Arachis ipaensis; assembly: GCF_000816755.2. NCBI lineage: Eukaryota > Viridiplantae > Streptophyta > Magnoliopsida > Fabales > Fabaceae > Arachis > Arachis ipaensis. Next base: position 21,535,645 of record NC_029788.2, read on the forward strand.
TCTCCACCAATGGCTTGAATCTCCAATGTCCTCCGGGATCCCAATCCTAACCATAAACAAAGACAACCAACAAGCAAGCTATTTACATATTAACATATTTACAATAGCCAATAACAACACAATTGAAACTCTCCGGCAACGGCGCCAAATTTGACAATGCCCAAAAGCATGTGTTTGGATTTTCACACTAAAAATAGGAATGACGTTGCAAGTATAGTCCAAATCTAATAATTGATCATCAATCAAATGTTATCACAATACAAACTCAAATATATAAACCGAGAATATCTCACTCCCGGGTCGTTCTTCCCTACGAGTTGCAATGAAATGTCATGTCATTGGCTATGAGGGAGCATGGGGAAATTGGGAATGAAATCAAGAGAGCAAGAAATGTAAATAGCAAGAAAGTAAATGAGCATGCAAGGAATGTAAATGGCAACTCTTGGCAAGAATCGGGGAATTTAGGATTCTTATCCTAGTTATGGACCGCAAACATGGCAATTGTGTGGAATCAATCCAAATCAGTCAATCCTCCTTGAGAATTAGTCAAAAGGCGTAATTGATCTCAATCTATAAGTCCTAGTCAACTCACTAATTACTTAGTGAAAGACTAGCGTTAATGGAAACCAAACCAATTAACCATTCTCACACAATGCGGTGGACATTCACAACTCAATTCCACCCAAACACCCAATTTCTCAACCAAGAGTGTTAAAATTAAACATGCAAGAACAAAGTGGTAAGGAACTTCCAATTTCTTTCCTAGTTATTCATTCTAAAATAGATTCGCTTTTTGGCTATGGTGAATGTGTAGTTCTTGTTATTTTGATTAATTAGGTACAATCTAGCACCGGGTAGTTAATGGGGTTTGTCTTAATCAACTGTGGGTAAGGTAAGTTCACCCTTATCCCTTGTGAAGTTGAATAATTAAGAACCCTAGGTACTAATTTATTGCACATTAATGTGTATAGCTTGGAATATTGATGGTTGGTGCTTATTGGAGATTAATTGATGGCTTGATTGAGTTTGAGAACTTGTGAAAGCTTGGTTGAGGTCAATTTGGTAATTTTAGCGCATATTGGGAATCGGCCAAGGTATGATTTTGGTTTTCTCTATGTAGTATATAATATTCATGGACACTTAGGCTAGTAACCTATAGGATAGGTTGGAATTATGTGGTTGTTGATGATGGTTTATTGAAAATTCATGTTGAATTGATAAGGTTATGTTGAGAAATAATGATATTGAGATATGATGTATGATGATTTGAATGATTGTATGTTGTTGGATGTGGATATAAAGTATGAATGGAATTGATGATGATAAGTGGTAGGAAGAAATTGATGGTTGGTGTAGGTGTTGGTGGAGAATTGATCTTAGTGTCATATATGTGGTATTTGATGACTGGGAATGATGAATTGTGATTTAAAAGGGTAGAGTGTGCTGGAAATGGAAGTCTGGTTTTGATCTAGTTGGATGTAGCTTGAGAATTTCGTAAAAATTGAGAACATGTGAAATTGGTAAAAAGGGGATTTCGGTGAACTTTGCCTGATCATAACTTTTGCCTCGATTTTCAAAATTGATACAAAGTGAATTTTCTGGAGCTACAGAAGCCCAATTGGCGCGCTCTCAATTGTGTTGGAAAGTAGACATCCTGGGCTTTCCAGCAATATATAATAGTCCATACTTTGCCCAAGATTTGATGGTCCAAACCGGCGTTCCAAGTCAGCTTAAGAATTCTGGCGTCAAAACGCCAGAACTGGCACAAAAGCTGGAGTTAAACGCCCAAACTGGCACAAAAGCTGGCGTTTAACTCCAAGAAAAGTCTCTACATGTGAAAGCTTCAATGCTCAGCCCAAGCACACACCAAGTGGGCCCGGAAGAAGATTTCTGTATTAATTACTTATTTCTGTAAACCCTAGGCTACTAGTTCTCTATAAATAGGACTTTTTACTATTGTATTTTCATCTCGGTTCTTCGGATTCCCTCTCTGGGGCCGAAGCCAATGACCACCATTATCACATTTGTATTTTTAACAGTGGAGTTTCTACACACCTTAGATTAAGGTGTGGAGCTCTGCTGTTCTTCATGAATTAATGCAAAGTACTACTGTTTTTCTATTCAATTCAAGCCTACTTCTTCTCTAAGATATTCATTCGCACCCAAGAACATGATGAATGTGATGATTATGTGACACTCATCACCATTCTCGCCTATGAACGCGTGACTGACAACCACTTCCGTTCTACATGCAACCAAGCTTGAATGTGTATCTCTTGGGTTTCTAATCTAAGATTAGAACCTTCGTGGTATAGGCTAGAACTATTGGCGGCCATTCCTGAGATCTGGAACGTCTAAACCTTGTCTGTGGTATTCTGAGTAGGATCTGGGAAGGGATGACTGTGACGAGTTTCAAACTCGCGATTGTTGGGCGTGTGACAGACGCAAAAAGATCAATGGATCCTATTCCAACATGATCGAGAACCGACAGATGATTAGCCGTGCAGTGACAGCGTGCGTAGAACATTTTCACTGAAAGGACGGGAAGTAGCCATTGACAACGATGATGCCCAACATAAAGCTTGCCATGGAAAGGAGTATGAATGATTGGAAGAAGGCAATAGGAAAGCAGAGGTTCAAGAGGAACAAAGCATGTTTTGAATCTCTTTATTCTCTTTTCCATATAATTTTCGAAAAATCACAAAATATTTATAAAATCATAAAAATCAAAAATATTTTATGTATCTTAGTGTCAATTCTTAAGTTTGGTGTCTTGCATGCATTGTTTATTTGATCTTAGTTGCATTTTTATTGTTTCTCATCATTAAAAATTCAAAAATATTTTCAAA
>NC_029788.2:21538687-21539071 GCF_000816755.2 Arachis ipaensis
AAGATTCAGAACATGCAGCAGAGGAATTACACAGAAAAAGCTGGGCGTTCAAAACGCCCAGTGAGAAAGGAAAACTGGCATTTAAACGCCAGAATGGATGCCATTCTGGGCGTTTAACGCCAGGATGACACTAGAGAAAATATTTTGTTTTTAATCCAAATTTTTTTCAAATCTTCATAATTTTTCAAAATCAAATCTTTTTCAAATCATATCTTTTCAATCATATCTCTTCAAAATCAATTTCTTTCCATTTTTTTATTTTTTTTCTATTTTCAAAAATCCTTGCTACAATTAGTATTTTAATTCAAAATTTTCAAGTTGTTACTTGCCTATTAAGAAAGGATCAAATTTTAAATTTTAGAATCATATCTTTTAATTTCTTGT
>NC_029788.2:21539133-21568603 GCF_000816755.2 Arachis ipaensis
TCTTTTCCTCTGACACTTCAAGAAATCTCTATACTGTAACATAGAGGATTTCATACTTTCTTGTTCTCTTCTCTTTCATATGAGCAAGAGCAAGGACAAAAGTATTCTTATTGAGGCTGATCCTCAACATGAAAGGACCTTGAAGCGAAAGCTAAGAGAAGCTAAAGTACAACTCTCTATAGAGGACCTAACAGAGCTTTTCAAACAAGAAGAAGCCATGGCAACCGAAAACAACTTTACTGTACCTACTCCTGACTTCTATGGGAGAAGCATCTCAATCCCTGCCATTGGAGCAAACAACTTTGAGCTTAAGCCTCAATTAGTTTCTCTAATGCAACAGAATTGCAAGTTTCATGGACTTCCATTGGAAGATCCTCATCAGTTCTTAGCTGAATTCTTGCAAATCTGTGACACTGTCAAGACCAATGACGTTGATCCTGAGGTCTACAGACTTATGCTCTTCCCTTTTACTGTAAGAGACAGAGCTAAGACATGGTTGGATTCTCAACCCAAAGAAAGCCTGAACTCTTGGGAAAAGCTAGTCAATGCCTTCTTGGCAAAGTTCTTTCCACCTCAAAAATTGAACAAGCTTAGAGTGGAAGTCCAAACCTTCAGACAGAAGGAAGGAGAATCCCTCTATGAAGCTTGGGAAAGATACAAGTAATTGATCAGAAGGTGCCCTTCTGACATGCTTTCAGAATGGAGCATCATAGGTATATTCTATGATGGTCTGTCTGAACTGTCCAAGATATCATTGGACAGCTCTGCTGGAGGATATCTTCATCTGAAGAAGACGCCTGCAGAAGCTCAGGAACTCATGAAATGGTTGCAAATAACCAATTCATGTACACTTCTGAAAGGAATCCTGTGAATAATGGGACAAATCAGAAGAAAGGAGTTCTTGAGATTGATACTCTGAATGCCATACTGGCTCAAAATAAAAGTTAGTCCGGAAAAATAGATAACTCTGAAACCTTAATTATATTCTCCATATATTATTCCCATCTTAATTACTTGCCTTTCTTCAAATATTTTTGATATTGTTTAATGTCTTTTATATTGCATCTCAACACTATTTTCTGCTAGTCTAACTAAGCCAAATCAATTAACCATTGTTGCTTAATCCATCAATCCTCGTGGGATCGACCCTTACTCACGTAAGGTATTACTTGGTACGACCCGGTGCATTTGCCGGTAAGTAAGTGTGGTTTTAAATTACCGCACCAAATTTTTGGCGCCGTTGCCGAGGATTAACTGTGATTAACAACTATTAGTTGTTTGATTGTTTAGATTAGGCTTTTTAATTTTAATTTTAATTAAATATTATTTTATTATTTTTCAAAAAAAAATTCATAATAGCACTATTTTTTTTTACTTTCTGAAATTAAGTTTGGTGTCACCCAGTTATTGTTCTGTCTTTTTTGCTTTCCTATTTACCACATGGTGCGTTTAATTTATTTTAGTGTGTTGTGCTGAGGAAAAATAATGGAGAGAGATCACGTGGGTTACTACTCACACCCAAGTAGTGATTCATATTATGGTGGATGGAGGAACTATCAAAATTTTAGTTGGCAAGGCCAAAACCAAAGAAATTTCATTGCTCCATGTTTCAACTACCAAGAACCATCATCTTTCTACCCATATCAAGAGCCACCATCAGATATTGAAGCTCCTCAGAAGAAGGGTGTTATGGAAGTAGAAATTCTTAATGCTATTCTTGCCCAGAACAAGTTTATGACTCAGCAAATAAATCTACTTACTCAACAGATGGGTGGCATGCAAGTCCCAGCTATCAACACCCAAAATCCTCTTCAAGAAGTCAATTACATGGGGAGTGCTCCTAGAAACCCCAAAAATGATCCCTATTCTAAGACCTACAATCCGGGGTGGAGAAATCACCCAAATTTTGGGTAGAGAGAACAACCTCAGAGGCCACAAGATTTTAATCATAATTCTCAAGATGGTTCTCAACAGAATAATTTTAATAACCACCAGTTTCAATCAACTCAGCAGGCAAACTCTAAATCCCAAGAAGATTCTAATTGGGAGATGATGATGAGTTTTATGCAGGAAACCAGAGCCTCCATTAGAAACTTGGAAGTGCAAATGGGCCAAATGAGCAAGCAATTACCTGAGAAGTCTGCAAGTATATTTTCAAGTGATACAGTGGTGAACCCAAGAGAAGACTGCAAGGCTATTCAACTGAGAAGTGGTAAAGTAGCTGGCGCTGAGACCAAGGTCAATGAAGAGTCAGTCGAAAAAGAAAGCCACCAAGAGGAAGAGGTTGAAATTGAGGAAGCTTGCAAAGAGGTGGTAGAATTCAAAGAAGAACACAAGGGAGTGGAGCTTGCAAGACCTCTCCCAAAGCCATCACCATCAAATACAACATTTAAGTGGGTAAAATTTCTACCCTTAACCTTTACTTTCTCACTTGAATATGGACTACTGGAGACGGATGGTCAACTTAGAGCTCTTTGTGGCATTAAGAGTAAGAAGAAGATAGTTAGTGGTAAGAGTTGTCAAACAAGGCTCAATATGGTTGCATGCTCTGAATTGAAGTGCAAGAATTGGTGTAGAGCTAATCTGAATGGGTCTAGAAGGTTGTTTGGATGTCTCTGTGAGAATTCAGATCGCTTGCCACCCGGTGGGAACAATGGTGATCCACAAGAAGACGGGTGTAAAAGCAAGGTTTGGGACCCTGAAATTCATTCCCACAATCAACACTCTTGGGGCCTTGTCACTTGCTTCAACTTGCTCAAAGGCTTTATGCGCCTAGTTTGGGATCCCAGTGGCTATTGGAATTACAAACATTGGTGGAGATTCCTGGATTAGTACAAGCACAAGCCACCATGACAAGGAAGCACACAACATGTCCAACTTAAGGACTTTAACTAAAAGTGCTTGGTGGGAGACAACCCACCGTGGTATGATCGTTCTTTTTCATTCTTAGTTATTTTTCGTAATAGTAATTTTCTTACTTAGTTGATTTTTATTAAGTTCTTACTAATTTTCTGATCATGCAGCTATTTTATCACAGGAACCGAATACCTCAAGCTAAAAAAAAAAATAAAAATAAAAGCTAAAAATAAAAAATAAAAAATATATATATGTAATAAAAAAAACACCCGACGCGAAAGTGTCGCTGACGCGTACGCGTCATCTAGGGGTGCAAGAAAAATAAAAAGTTACAGAGAGTTGCGCGGGAGTGGCGCCAAGAATGAAGTTTTTCGCACAAACAAGCCCACGCAGACGCGTGGCCCATGCGTTCGCGTCACCGACGCGATCGTGTGACCTGCAAATTCGACGTAACAGAGCGTTTTGGGCAGAGAGTTGTGCCAGCTTGGGGCAAGAAGTGTGCTAAACGCACAAATTTGGTCACGTGGACACGTGATTGACGCGTTCGCGTCAGTTACACATATGGCCATCCACGCGATCGTGTGCCTGACGCTAACGCGTCATTATGAAGAATGTGCGACGCACGCGATCGCGTCATTGACGCGAACGCGTCGCTTGCGCCGCCCAGTTTTCTTCTCTCTCTCTCCCAATCCTAATTCTCTCTTATTCTCTTATCCTTTTATTTTTTTCTTTTTTTCTTTCATTATAACATTTGTCTCTTCTATTTTCAGTTCTTATTTGCTTGAGGACAAGCAAACCTTTAAGTTTGGTGTTGACGCTTCGCTTAAGGATTTTCTGTTTATTCCTATAGCACCAAAAGGGAGGCGAATCATCTTCACTGAGGAGCACAACCTGAAGAATAAACGATTGCTAGGATAACTAAGGTGGTTGAGTTCCTTTCATTTTTTTTATTCCTCCCCTCTTTGTCTATGTTATGTTCCGGTTTTCTGCTATTTTTCTTTGTTTGTTGCATGATCCTTTATTAGTTAGAATCCTATGACTAGTTTAGTTTTCTTTTAATTACTTTAATGCTGAAAATATGTTTCATGTACCACTCACTGAACTTGAACCTAAAAAGAAAAGAAAAAGAAGTGATGTAGTGCATGAGAATTTGAGTTTAATTTTTAGAGTAGTCTTATTTACTTAAATGTGGTGGTATTTTCTGTGACTCTGAATGCATGCTTGAATAGTGCATATTTTTGATAGTGAAGTTTATGAATGTTAAAATTGTTGGTTCTTGAAAGAATGATGAAAAAAGAGAAATGTTATTGATAACCTGAAAAAATCATAAAATTGATTCTTGAAGCAAGAAAAAGCAGTGAAAAACACAAAGGATAAAAGGATCCAAGGGTAAAAAGGATCCAAGGCTTTGAGCATTAATGGATAGGAGGGCCCAAAAGAATAAAATCCTGGCCTAAGTGGCTAAATCAAATTGTCCCTAATCATGTGCTTGTGGCGTGAAGGTGTCAAGTGAAAAGCTTGAGACTGAGCGGTTAAAGTCGTGATCCAAAGCAAAAAGAGTGTGCTTAAGAACTCTGGGCACCTCTAACTTGGGACTCTAGCAAAGCTGAGTCACAATCTGAAAAGGTTCACCCAATTATGTGTCTGTGGCATTTATGTATCTGGTGGTAATACTGGAAAACAAAATGCTTAGGGTCATGGCCAAGACTCAGAAAGTAGCTCTGTTCAAGAATCATCATACTGAACTAGGAGAATCAATAACACTATCTGGATTCTAAGTTCCTATGGATGCCAATCATTCTGAACTTCAAAGGATAAAGTGAGATGCCAAAACTATTCAGGATTGCAGTTGTAAACCCCACTATAAGAAGAGACATGAGCTTAATCGAACTCTCATTCTCATGCAAATTCACATCCTAAGCTTATATTAGTGTTGGTTGCTTGAGGACAAGCAACAGTTTAAGTTTGGTGTTGTGATGCGTGAGCATCTTGTCTATCTTTTCCTAGTGAATTTGCATCTAAATTGTTGAGTTTAATTAAGAATTAATTATATTTTAGCCACTATGGATGCTATTTTGAGTTTTGTGCAATACTGTTTATTTTAGGTAGCATTTCGCAGAATTTGATGGAGTTTCTGCAGAGAAAGAGAAGAAGCCAAGGAGATGACCAGCGAATACCGACGCGGACGCATGGCTCACGCGACCGCGCGGAATGGAGGAAATCACAATGACGCGATCGCATGCCTGACACGAACGCGTGGACTGGAATCTGCACAAACGACGCGTCCGCATCGTCCACGCGTTCGCGTCATTTGTGCAGATTCCAGTCCACGCGTTTGCGTCAGGCATGCGATCGCGTCATTGTGATTTCCTCCATTCCGCGCGGTCGCGTGAGCCATGCGTCCGCGTCGGTATTCGCTAGTCATCTCCTTGGCTTCTTCTCTTTCTCTGCAGAAACTCCATCAAATTCCGCCAAATGCTACCTAAAATAAACAGTATTGTACAAAACTCAAAATAGCATCCATAGTGGCTAAAATATAATTAATTCTTAATTAAATTCAACAATTTAGATGCAAATTCACTAGGAAAAGATAGACAAGATGCTCACGCATCACAACACTAAACTTAAACTATTGCTTGTCCTCAAGCAACCAAAACTAATATAAGCTTAGGATGTGAATTTGCATGAGAATGAGAGTTCGATTACGTCCATATTTTCTCTTATAGTGGGGTTTATAACTGCAATCCTGAACAGTTTTGGCATCTCTCTGTATCCTTTGAAGTTCAGAATGATTGGCATCCATAGGAACTCAGAATTCAGATAGTGTTATTGATTTTCCTAGTTCAGTATGTTGATTCTTGAACACAGCTACTTTATGAGTCTTGACCGTGACCCTAAACATTTTGTTTTCCAATATTACCACCGGATACATAAATGCCACAGACACATAACTGGGTGAACCTTTTCAGATTGTGACTCAGCTTTGCTAGAGTCCCCAGTTAGAGGTGCCCAGAGTTCTTAAGCACACTCTTTTTGCTTTGGATCACGACTTTAACCGTTCAGTCTTATCTCAGTAAATCAGAATATTCTTAAAATTAACTCAATTTCTCATGCAACACATCACTTTTTTTTCTTTTCTTTTTAGATTCAAGTTCAGTGAGTGGTACATGAAACATCTTTTTTTCAGCATTAAAGCAATTAAATGAAGACTAAACTAGTCCTAGAATTCTAACTAATAAAGGATCATGCAATAAACAAAGCAAAATAACAGAAAACCGAAACATAACATAGAAAAAGAAGGGAGGAATAAAAAATGAAAGGAACTCAACCACCTTAATTATCCTAGCGGTCGCTTTATTCTTCAGGTTGTGCTCCTTCGCGAAGATGATTCACCTCCCTTTTGTACTAGAAAACCTATAAGCGCAGCGTCAACACCAAACTTAAAGCTTTGCTTGTCCTCAAGCAAAGAAGAACTGAAAATAGAAGAGACAAATATTAAAATGAAAGAAGAAATAAAAGGATAAGAGAATAAGAGAGAATTAAGATTGGGAGAGAGAGAAAGAAAACTGGGCGACGCGTTCGCGTCAATGACGCGATCGCGTACATCGCGCATTCTTCATAATGACGCGATAGCGTCAGGCACGCGTTCGCGTGGATGGCCATATATGCCACTGACGCGAACGCGTCAGTCACGCGTCCGCGTGACCAAATTTGTGCTTTTGCACACTTCTTGCCCCAAGCTGGCACAACTCTCTGCCCAAACGCTCTTTTACGTTGAATTTGCAGGTCACGCGATCGCGTCGGTGACGCGACCGCGTGAATGGCGAAAATCACAAACGACGCGAACGCGTGAGGTACGCGATCGCGTGGGATCGTTTGTGCGAAAGGCTCCATTCTGGCGCCACTCCCGTGCAACTCTCTGTAACTTTCTATTTTTTTCTTGCACCCTTAGATGACGCGTTCGCGTCAGCGACGCTGGCGCGTCGGGTGCTTTTTTTTTTAGCGTTTGATAGGCTTATCGCAAGGAGATGGGAGACAATATTAATATGAACAGAGAGTTTCGCAGGAGCAGCGCTGGAGGTGTGCCAATGGCACAAATCACCCCACGCGACCGCGTCACCCACGCGGCTGCGTGACCTAAAATCGGCATAAAAAGGGTGTATGGCCGAAAGTTGAGCCGGAATTGGGCTGGACCCGTGCTAGTAGCACAAGCCCTGCCACGCGAACGCGTCACCCGCGCATCCGCGTCATATTGGAAATAAGGCCACCCGCGCGATCGCGTCGACCACGCGACCGCGTCACCCTGGATTTTGGCAATACTGAGTTTTGAACAGAGAGTTGTACGACCGGGAGGCTGCACTTGCGCCACTAGCACAAATCGAGTCATGCGATCGAGTGCCCCACGCGTCCGCGTCACCCACGCGACCGCGTCGCCAGCGTCGCACAACCAATCCAGATTAGTGACAATTTTCTTATCTTTTCTTTTCTAATCCTAATTTCTTCCTTCTCTCTCCTTTCTCACTTTCTTTTTCCTCTTCTCACCCTTTTCACTCTCAATTTATTTTATTTTATTTATTTTCATACTTTCATTCATTGCATATTTTTATTTTTCTAAATTTATTATTTTACCATTGGTGTTCAAATGTTCTTATTCAACTGTTATTTCTTTTCTGGTATTATCTTGGTGCTTATGACTTGTTTTATTCTGGTTAGGTAATATTATTTAAATCAATGCCAATCTTTTATACCTGTATTACTTTTGTATTGATTTTTAATTTATATTATCTTTCCTTCCCCACTCTCTTTCCCATTGTTGCATATTCTGCACCACTGGTATGCCATGGCTTCTATTGTTTTCTCACTTACATGTTGTAGCTACCATGTAAATGAGACCCTTTTCATTTGGCATTAACCCAACCATACTTCATTTATTTTCTTATCTCTATTATTGGGTTACCTTTCTTCTCTTTTTTTTCTTTTAGGATGGCCACCAGGAAGAGAACCGGAAGACGTTTAGATGGGGAGACAGACAAGTCCATCTGCACAATCCTTAGAGAAAAGCAACAGTTGAAACAACCCATCCACCTGCACATCTCAGCATGCACCAAGGACGGTGCAATCTTTAAGTGTGGGGAGGTCGATACCGATCTCCGTGGGTTAGTTATTTCCTCTTTCAACACCAATGTTTTATTTTATTTGTTTGTTCATTGTTGCATCTGCATATTTGATTGCATATTTATTTGATTTTGTGCATTTAGTTACTACTTGGTTAAAATAATAAATCTCTTTTTAAGATCCTATTTTTGAAAAAAAAAATATTTTCACTAATTTAAATAAAAATTTTTAAAAAATTTTTATGTGTTAAATTTGTTTGAAGTTGTATTTGGAACATGGTTTTTGAGTCAAAAAACACACAACCTGTGAGACTTTGAGCTTATTTACATGGTTACATTATTTAACCATAAATTTTTATTCCTGTGTGTTTTCTTCTCTATAATTGCAATCTTTGCTTTGTTTCATTCTATATGTCCATTATTTAGTATATTTACATGCTTGCACATGATTGAGGCCATTGTTTGATTTTAGCTCACTTATCCCAAATAAACCTACTCTTTAAATCACCCTTGTCAGCCACTTTTAGCCTTTTAACCCCATCTTGTTCTGTATTTTACGACATCACTAGCCTTAAAGCAGAAAAACAATTAAATATCCCAATTGAATCTTTGGTTAGCTTAAGATAGGGAGTTAATTCAGTATGGAGAAACTGTGGGAACATGGGTTAATAAAGGAAAAGTATAATGTTTCTAATTTATTTGAATATCAGGAATTTGGGAACCTACTCATGAAAAAATCAAAATAGAAAAATAATAGAAAATCCATGTGCATTGATAAGTTATGTTTGTTTCTCTACAAAAAAAAAAGAGAAAAAAGAGAAAAATCCAAAAATACTCAATGAACAAGTAAATAAGGGGACAAAATTACCCCAATATTAAGTTTAATAAAAGATCAATGCACATGTGATAAAAATTAAAGAAAAATTTGGTACATGAGTATGGGAATTATACAAAGGTGAGAATTATGGGTAGCTAGGCATGAATTTAAAAGTATATAGAGTATATGTATATTAGGTGAGAGCTTAGGTTAATTGAAGATTCATATTATAGCTCACTTGGCCATACATATATTCTTACCTTTACCTCAGCCCCATTACAACCTTGAAAAGACCTCATGATGTTTGCATTGGTACATTAAATATTTGTTGATTGGTTAGATGAAGAACAAAGACTTGGAGGATGGGAAGAAAGCATACAAAAGTGGAAGGAATGCAAGAAGTTGGAGAAATTGCTAAGCTGTCCAGCCTGACCTCTCTGCACTCAAACGGCTATAACTTTAGCTACAGAGGTCCAAACGACGCGGTTCTAGTTGCGTTGGAAAGCTAACGTTCGGAGATTCGATTTGATATATAATATGCTATGGTTCCCCTGACGCTAGGTGACGCGACCGCCTGATCCATGCGGCCGCATCGCAGTGACGGAAATCAGCGCATTAAAATTCGAAACCAGCGAATTCTGGACTGTTTCTGACCCAGTTTGCGGCCCAGAAAACACAGATTAGAGGCTATAAAGTGGGGAAATGCATCCATTCATGAGGAGGCTCTCATAATTCACAATTTGAGGAGTAGATGTAGTTTTTAGAGAGAGAGGTTCTCTCCTCTCTCTTAGGATTAGGATTTAGGATTTCTCTTAGTTTTAGGAGTGTCTCTAAATCCCAGGTTCAATGTTCTTCCGTTATTATTTCTCTTCTACTTTTAGATACTCTAATACTTTTATTTGTTAATTACTTATGTTGCCCATTTGATTCATAAATCTTTCATGATAGATTGGATTGCTTTTATTAATATAATTTGGGGAATTTTCAGATTTAATTCTGCTTTGCTTTATTTATATTGATGCTATTTAATTTAGATATTTTCTTCCTTCTGGCTTTGGTTAAGTAATTGGTAACGCTTGAGCTGTCAAATAAAGGAGTGGTTGAAATTGGGAGTTGCTCCAATAACTCTAGTCTTTTCATCGGAATTGACTAGGACCTGAGGATTAAGCTAATTAATCCACTTGATCTACCTTCATAGTTAGAGGTTAACAAAGTGAGATTAAAATCCAATTTTCATCACAATTGTTAAGGATAGGACCTCCAGTTCTTATACCTTGCCAAGAGATTTTATTTTATTATTATTATTTTATTTTATGTCATATAACATATTCCCACCTTACTTCCTAAACCCCAATTTACAAACTCATAACCAATAATAAGAACATACCTCCCTGCAATTCCTTGAGAAGACGACCAGAGGTTTAAATACTCGGTTATCAATTTTAAAGGGGTTTGTTACTTGTGACAACCAAAACGTTTGTACGAAGGGATTTTTGTCGGTGTAGAGACTATATCTACAACACGACTGTTTCTATGAATCTCTTTACTGGTAAAAATCCCAACGTCAAAATGGCGCCATTGCATAATTAAATTAGTTAGTAAGGAAAGTTAGTCCGGAAAAATAGATAACTCTGAAACCTTAACTATCTTCTCCATATATTATTCCCATCTTAATTACTTGCCTTTCTTCAAATATTTTTGATATTGTTTAATGTCTTTTATATTGCATCTCAACACTATTTTCTGCTAGTCTAACTAAGCCAAATCAATTAACCATTGTTGCTTAATCCATCAATCCTCGTGGGATCGACCCTTACTCACGTAAGGTATTACTTGATACGACCCGGTGCACTTGCCGGTAAGTAAGTGTGGTTTTAAATTACCGCACCAAGTTTTTGGCGCCGTTGTCGGAGATTGACTGTGATTAACAACTATTAGTTATTTGATTGCTTAGATTAGGCGTTTTAATTTTAATTAGTTCTATTTTATTATTATTAATTTTTATTTTTTTATTTTTTGTTTATTTTAATTTCATTTTTATTTTAATTTCCTTCTATTTTTACTTTCTTTTATTTTTGTTTTTGTTTACTTCCATTATTTTATTTTCTCTTTCTATATTTTATTAGTTTTTTTTTATCTTTAAATTTAAAAATAAATAAATAAATAAATTAAATAAATAAATAAATATTTTTGTATTAATATTTTTTTTCCTTAATTTCTGAAATTAACTTTGGTGTTATCCAGTTGCTTTTATTTTAATTTTTCTGTTCATTTTTTCTTTTAAATTTTTGTATTTTTTTTATCTATTTAGTATTTTTATTTTATTTTACACAGGTTACCTCACAGGGACTTCTCTGCACTCTGACGTAGAGAGTCCCATTTTTTCTTGTTTTCTGCTTGTGTATGCGCAGGAATAGAGACAAAGAACATCTCTTAGACTTTGATCCTGAACCTGAAAGAACTTTCAGGCAACGTTTACAACAAGCAAGACTTTGCAAGGCTGCAGAATCCACTTTGGCAAATAATAATGCTAATGCCAATGTGGTAAATCCGAATGGGGATGATCAACAGAGGAGAGTGCTTGGCTCTTATTCTGCCCCTACTGCGGATCTTTATGGAAAAAGTATTGTGGTGCCTCCTATAACTGAAAACAACTTTGAGTTGAAGCCACAACTGGTCACCCTGGTGTAGCAAAACTGCCAGTATCATGGACTTCCTCATGAAGATCCAAATCAGTTCATATCTGATTTTCTGCAGATATGTGATACTGTGAAGACAAATGGAGTGAATCCAGAGGTGTACAGACTCATGCTTTTCCCGTTTGCTCTGAGGGATAAAGCAAAGCTATGGCTAGATTCCTAACCAAAGGAGAGTCTGAATACTTGGGAAAAGGTCGTTACTGAATTTCTCACTAAATTTTTCCCACCAAAGAAGCTGACTAAGCTTAGGATGGAGGTTCATACTTTCAGACAGAAGGAGGGTGAAACTCTTTATGAAGCTTGGGAGAGATACAAGCTACTGACTAGGCAGTGCCCTCCTGACATGTTCTCCAAGTGCACCCAACTGGATATCTTTTATGAAGGCTTAGGAGAGATGTCAAAGATGAGCTTAGATACCTCTGCAGGCAGTTCATTGCACAAGAAGAAGACACCAGAGGAGACTATTGAGCTGATTGAATTAGTTGCAAGCAACCAATATCTCTACTCATCTAACATAAATCCTGTGAACTCTGAAACCTCTCAAAAGAGAGATGTGTTGGAAGTAGAAGCTAGTAATGCTCTTCTTGCTCAGAACAAGCTGATGTCTCAGCAAATAAATCTACTTACTCAATAGATGGGTGGCATGCAAGTCTCATCTATCAACACCCAAAATCCACCACAGGAAGTCTCCTATGACATGGCAGGTAACTTTATGCAAAATGATAATTATGATTATGCTCAACCTTCTTCTGAACAGGTGAATTACATGGGGAGTGGTCCTAGAAATCCCAACAATGATCCATATTCTAAGACATACAACCAGGGATGGAGGAATCACCCAAATTTCGGATGGAGGGACCAACCTCAGAGACCTCAGAACGTCAACAATAGTTCTAAGGGCGGTTTCCAGCAGAACAATGATTTGGAAGCAATATTGACAGGTTTTAGACAGAAAACCAGAGCATCCATCAAGAACCTGGAAATTCAAATGGGTCAATTAGCCACAAAGGTCAATGAAATTGATCAGAGGACCACTAATAGCCTTCCTGGTAACACAATTCCAAATCCAAGAGAGGAATGCAAGGCTATCACCATAATAAGTGAACAAGTGGCAAGTGCGGAAGCACAATTTATGCAGGAAACCAAGGCCTCCATTAGAAACTTAGAGGTGCTAGTGGGCCACCTGAGCAAGCAAATACTTGAGAGGTCTGCAAGTACAGTTCAAGGTGATACAGTGGTGAACCCAGGAGAAGATTGCAAGGGTATTCAATTAAGAAGTGGTAAAGTAGCTGGCTTTGAGACCAAAGCCAATGAAGAGCTAGTTGAAAAGGAAGCTCCAGAGGAGAAGAAGGAAGAAGTAGAACACGCCCCTCCAAAGCGTGCGGACAACCCATTCCCAGACTCTCTTGACACTTATCCTACTTTGCCAAAGGCTCCTGAATACAAGCCTAAAATGCCAGATCCTCAGAGACTTCAAAAGGAGACCAAGGACAAACAGTTCTCAAAGTTCTTGGAAATCTTCAGAAAGTTACAAATCAATATTCCTTTTGCTGAGGTTTTGGAGCAAATGCTTATCTATGTCAAGTTCATGAAGGAGCTGTTGTCAAAGAAAAAGCGTTTAAAGGGAGATGAAACAGTAGTCCTGACTAAGGAATGTAGTGCTGTAATTCAGAATAACTTGCCATGCAGCTATGTTCTTCCAGGAACCGAACACCTCAAGCTATATTTCAAAAAAAAAAAAGCACCCGACGCGCCAGCGTAGCTGACGCGAACGCGTCATCTAGGGGTGCGAGAAAAAATAAAAAGTTACAGAGAGTTGTGCGGGAGTGGCGCCAGAATGGAGCCTTTCGCACAAACGATCCCACGCGATCGCGTACCTCACGCGTCCGCGTCGTTTGTGATTTTCGTCATTCACGCGGTCGCATCACCGACGCGATTGCGTGACCTGCAAATTCGACGTAAAAGAGCGTTTGGGCAGAGAGTTGTGCCAGCTTGGGGCAAGAAGTGTGCTAAAAGCACAAATTTGGTCACGCGGACGCGTGACTGACGCGTTCGCGTCAGTTGCATATATGGCCATCCACGCGAACGCGTGCCTAACGCTATCGCGTCATTATGAAGAATGTGCAACGTACGCGATCGCGTGCTGCACGCGAACGCGTCGCTTGCGCCACCCAGTTTTCTTTCTCTCTCTCTCTCCCAATCCTAATTCTCTCTTATTTTCTTATCCTTTTATTTTTTTTTCTTTCATTTTAATATTTGTCTCTTCTATTTTCAGTTCTTATTTGCTTGAGGACAAGCAAACCTTTAAGTTTGGTGTTGACGCTGCGCTTATAGGCTTTCTAGTACAAAAGGGAGGTGAATCATCTTCGCGAAGGAGCACAACCTGAAGAATAAAGCGACCGCTAGGATAATTAAGGTGGTTGAGTTCCTTTCATTTTTTATTCCTCCCCTCTTTTTCTATGTTATGTTCCGGTTTCCTGCTACTTTGTTTTGTTTATTGCATGATCCTTTATTAGTAGATTCATAGGTTATAGTTTAATTTTTCTGTTAAGTACTTTAATTCTAAAAGATGTTTCATGTACCACTCACTGAACTTGAATCTAAAAATAAAAGAAAAAGAAGTGATGTATTGCATGAGAAATTGAGTTAATTTTAAAAATAGTCGGATTTACTTAAATGTCGTGGTATTTTCTGTGATTCTAAATGCATGACATGAACAGTGCATATTTTTATAGTAAACTTTATGAATGTTAAAATTGTTGGCTCTTGAAAGAATGATGAAAAAGAAAAATGTTATTGATAATCTGAAAAATCATAAAATTGATTCTTGAAGCAAGAAAAAGCTGTGAAAACACAAGGCTTGCAAAAAAAATATATAATTTAAAAAAAAAACAAGAAAAAGAAAAAGCAAGCAGAAAAAGCCAATAACCCTTTAAACTAAAAGGCAAAGGGTAAAAAGGATCCAAGACTTTGAGCATTAATGGATAGGAGGGCCCTAAGGAATAAAATCCTGGCCTAAGCGGCTAAATCAAGCTGTCCCTAACCATGTGCTTGTGGCGTGAAGGTGTCAAGTGAAAAGCTTGAGACTGAACGGTTAAAATCATGATCCAAAGCAAAAAGAGTGTGCTTAAGAACTCTGGGCACCTCTAACTGGGGACTTTAGCAAAGCTGAGTCACAATCTGAAAAGGTTCACCCAGTTATGTGTCTGTGGCATTTATGTATCCGGTGGTAATACTGGAAAACAAAATGCTTAGGGTCACGGCCAAGACTCATAAAGTAGCTGTGTTCAAGAATCAACATACTGAACTAGGAGAATCAATAACATTATCTGAATTCTGAGTTCCTATGGATGCCAATCATTCTGAACTTCAAAGGATAAAGTGAGATGCCAAAACTGTTCAGGATTGCAGTTGTAAACCCCACTATAAGAAGAGACATGAGCTTAATCGAACTCTCATTCTCATGCAAATTCACATCCTAAGCTTATATTAGTGTTGGTTGCTTGAGGACAAGCAACAGGTTAAGTTTGGTGTTGTGATGCGTGAGCATCTTGTCTATCTTTTCCTAGTGAATTTGCATCTAAATTATTGAATTTAATTAAGAATTAATTATATTTTAGCCACTATGGATGCTATTTTGAGTTTTGTACAATACTGTTTATTTCAGGTAGCATTTGGCGGAATTTGATGGAGTTTCTGCAGAGAAAGAGAAGAAGTCAAAGAGATGACCAGCGAATACCGACGCGGACGCATAGCTCACGCGACCGCGCGGAATGGAGGAAATCGCAATGACGCGATCGCGTGCCTGACGCAAACGCGTAAACTGGAATTTGCACAAATGACGCAAACGCGTGGACGACGCGGACGCGTCACATGCGCCACATGCAGAAAATACAGAAAAACGCTGGGGGCGATTTCTGGGCTGTTTTAACTCAATTTTCAGCCCCGAAAACACAGATTAGAAGCTGCATAATGGACAGAACAAGTGGTCCCCATCCATCAACTGAAGATCTGTTAATTAATTCAAATTTAAATTCAAATCTTAAATTAGGAAAAGATATTATTTTAAGTTTAATTTTAAATATTAGATTTTAAATTTATTAGGATTAGTTATAAAAAGGGATCTGATGCCATCAGATTGTAACTCGATACATTTGGACCTGAATCCTTATTTTCTCTTTTCCATGAGCAACTAAACCTCCACTGTTAAGGTTAGGAGCTCTGTCTATTTCTATGGATTAATTTTATTGCTTTTACTATTTTAATTTTTGTGTGGATTTATAATTTAAGAATTGTTTTCGCTCTTTATTTTATGAATTTGGGTGGAACGGAAGTATGACCCTCTTTCTATTTGAGTTCTTGTAAAACTTGGAAAAGCTCTTTACCTGAACAACAGCTTGAAAACTATTTCTCCTAAATTTTAATTATCTAAATTTAATAGGATACGTGACATATAATCCTTTTTCCTCTTGGATAATTAGAGTTTTTGTGGCATATAAACTAGAAATTGATTATCACCCTCTAATTGGAATTAATTGACCAAGGAATTGGCAGTTAATGAATTTTAGGGGAGACTAGGAAGGTCTAAGGAATTAGGGTCTAGTCACATACAGTTTGCCATAAATTAAATCCTGCATAATTAAATTAGTTAGTAAGAAAAGTTAGTCCAGAAAAATAGATAACTCTTAAACCTTAACTATCTTCTCCATATATTATTCCCATCTTAATTACTTGCCTTTCTTCAAATATTTTTGATATTGTTTAATGTCTTTTATATTGCATCTCAACACTATTTTCTGCTAGTCTAACTAAGCCAAATCAATTAACCATTGTTGCTTAATCCATCAATCCTCGTGGGATCAACCCTTACTCACGTAAGGTATTACTTGGTACGACCCGGTGCACTTGCCGGTAAGTAAGTGTGGTTTTAAATTACCGCACCAAAGAGGAAGTTGCTAAGTATCTTGGAGCAATCATGAAACTAAATGCCAAGTTATTTGGTAATGAGACTTGGAAGGATGAACCCCCCTTACTCATCAAAGAACTGGATGACTTGACTAGGCAGAGATTACCTCTGAAGAGACAAGATCCTAGAAAGTTCTCAATACCTTGTACTATAGGCACCATGACCTTTGAGAAAGATCTGTGTGACCTATGCTCAAGCATAAACCTCATGCCTCTCGCTGTAATGGAGAAGCTAGGGATCATTGAGGTACAAGCTGTAAGAATCTCACTGGAGATGGCAGACAATTCAAGGAAACAAACTTATGGATTTGTAGAGGATGTCTTGGTAAAGGTTGAAGACCACTACATCCCTGCTGATTTCATAATCCTAGAGACTGGGAAGTGTGTGGATAAATCCATCATCCTTGGCAGACCCTTCCTAGACACAGCAAAAGCTGTGATTGATGTTGACAGAGGATAATTGATCATTCAAGTGAATGAAGACTCCCTTGTGTTTAAAGCTCAAGGATCTCCCTCTGTAATCATGGAGAAGAAGCATGAAAAGCTTCTCTCAATGCAGAGTCAACCAAAATCCCCACATTCAAACTCTAAGTTTGGTGTTGGGAGGCCACAACCAACCTCTAAGTTTGGTGTTGGGAGGCCATCATCATGCTCTGAGTATCTGTGAGACTCCATGAGAGCCCACTGTCAAGCTATTGACATTAAAGAATCGCTTGTTGGGAGGCAACCTAATTTTTACTTATCTATGTTAAATTTCTATTTTCTTTTGTTAATTTATGTTTTCTATAGGTTGATGATCATGTGAAGTCACAAAAACAATTGAAAAAGCAAAAACAGACTGAAAAATAGAATTAAAAACAGAACACCCTGGAGGAGAAACTTACTGGCGTTTAAACGCCAGTAAGGGTAGCAGAAAGGGCGTTAAACGCCCAGTCTGGCACCTTTCTGGGCGTTTAACGCCAGAAATGGGCACCAGATTGGCGTTTAACGCCAGGATTGGCAGAGAAGGGCGTTTTGTACGCCACTTGGTGCAGGGATGAGATATCCTTGACACCTCAGGATCTGTGGACCCCACAGGATCCCCACCTACCCCACATCTCTCTCTCTCTCTCTTCTTTACCCATTCACCAATCACCTCAATACCTCTTCCCCAAAAACCCCTCACCTATCAAATCCCACCATTCTCTTCACCACTCACATCCATCCTTCATAAAACCCCACCTACCTCAACATTCAAATTCAAACCACTTTCTCACCCAAATCCACCCATAATGGCCGAACCATACCCACCTCTCCACTCCTATATAAACCCATCTTCACTCCTTCATTTTCACACAACATACACACTACTCCTCCCCCTTGGCCGAAACACTAAGCCCCCTCTGTCTCCTCTATTTCTTCTTCTTCTACTCTCTTCTTTCTTCTTTTGCTCGAGGACAAGCAAACCTTCTAAGTTTGGTGTGGTAAAAGCATTGCATTTTGTTTTTTCATAACCATTTATGGCATCTAAGGCCGGAGAAATCTCTAGAAAGAGGAAAGGGAAGGCAAAAGCTTCCACGTCCGAGTCATGGGATATGGAGAGATTCCTCTCAAGGGTGCATCAAGACCACTTCTATGAAGTTGTGGCCAAGAAGAAAGTAATCCCCGAGGTCCCTTTTAAGCTCAAAAAGGGCGAATATTCAGATATCCGACATGAGATCCGAAGAAGAGGTTGGAAAATTCACACCAACCCCATTCAATAAGTCGGGATCTTAATGGTTCAAGAGTTCTATGCCAATGCATGGATCACCAAGAACCATGATCAAAGTGTGAACCCGGACCCTAAGAATTGGCTTACAATGGTTCGGGGGAAATACTTAGGTTTTAGTCCGAAAAATGTAAGGGTGGCATTCAACTTGCCCATGATGCAAGGAGATGCACACCCCTACACTAGAAGGGTCAACTTTGATCAAAGGTTAGACCAAGTCCTCATGGACATATGTGAAGAGGGCGCTCAATGGAAGAGAGATTCAAGAGGAAAGCCATTTTAACTAAGAAGGCATGACCTCAAGCCCATGGCTAGGGGATGGTTGGAGTTCATCCAACGCTCAATCATTCCCACTAGCAACCGGTCTGAAGTTACTATAGACCGGGCTATCATGATTCATAGCATCATGATTGGAGAGGAAGTAGAAGTTCATGAGGTTATATCCCAAGAACTCTACAAGGTGGCGGACAAGTCCTCTACTTTGGCAAGGTTAGCCTTCCCTCATCTCATTTGTCACATTTGTAATTCGGCTGGAATTGACATAGAGGAAGACATCCTCATTGATGAGGACAAGCCCATCACTAAGAAAATGATGGAGCAAATAAGAGAACCTCACCATGAGCATGAGGAAACTCCTCATCATGAAATCCCTGAGATGCCTCAAGGGATGCATTTTCCTCCACAAAACTATTGGGAGCAAATCAACACCTCCCTAGGAGAATTAAGTTCCAATATGGGACAACTAAGGGTGGAGCACCAAGAGCATTCTATCCTCCTCCATGAAATTAGAGAAGACCAAAGAGTTATGAGAGAGGAGCAACAAAGGCAAGGAAGAGACATTGAGGAGCTCAAGCACTCCATAAGATCTTCAAGAGGAAGAACAAGCCGCCATCACTAAGGTGGACCCGTTCTTTAATTTCCTTGTTCTTTATTTTCTGTTTTTTTCGAAAATTATGCCTTATGTCTATTTATGTTTGTGTCTTTATTACATGATCACTAGCGTCTAAGTGTCTATGCCTTAAAGCAATGAAAATGAATCCATCACCTTTCTTAAAATGAAAAATGTTTTAATTGAAAAAGAATAAGAAGTTCATGAATTTCGAATTTTATAACAGATTAATTATTTTGATGTGGTGGCAATACTTTTGTCTTTCTGAATGAATGCTTGAACAGTGCACATTTTTTAATTTGATTGTTTATGAATGTTAAAATTGTTGGCTCTTGAAAGAATGATGGGAAAAGGAGAAATGTTATCTGATGATCTGAAAAATCAAAAAATTGATTCTTGAAGCAAGAAAAAGCAGTGAAAAGCTTGCAGAAAAAAAAAGCGAAAAAAAAGAGAAAAGAAAAAGAAAGAAAAAGAAAAGCAAGCAGAAAAAGCCAATACCCCTTTAAACCAAAAGGCAAGGGTGATAAAAAAGATCCAAGGCTTTGAGCATCAGTGGATAGGAGGGCCCACAGGAATAAAATCCTGGCTAAGCGGCTAAACCAAGCTGTCCCTAACCATGTGCTTGTGGCGTGAAGGTGTCAAGTGAAAACTTGAGACTGAGCAGTTAAAGTCGTGGTCCAAAGCAAAAAGAGTGTGCTTAAGAGCCCTGGACACCTCTCACTGGGGACTTTAGCAAAGCTGAGTCACAATCTGAAAAGGTTCACCCAGTCATGTGTCTGTGGAATTTATGTATCCGGTGGTAATACTGGAAAATAAAATGCTTAGGGTCACAGCCAAGACTCATAAAGTAGATGTGTTCAAGAATTAACATACTTAACTAGGAGAATCAATAACACTATCTTAATTCTGAGTTCCTATAGATGCCAATCATTCTGAACTTCAAAGAATAAAGTGAGATGCCAAAACTGTTCAGAAGCAAAAAGCTAAAAGCTCCGCTCATCTAATTAATACTGATCTTCATAGATGTTTTTGGAATTTATTGTATATTTTATTCTTTTTATCCTATATGATTTTCAGTTGCTAGGGGACAAGCAACAATTTAAGTTTGGTGTTGTGATGAGCGGATAATTTATACGCTTTTTGGCATTGTTTTTAGTATGTTTTTAGTATATTTTAGTTAGTTTTTATTAGTTTTTAAATAAAATTCACTTTTCTGGACTTTACTATGAGTTTGTGTGTTTTTCTGTGATTTCAGGTATTTTCTGGCTGAAATTGAGGGACCTGAGCAAAAAAATAGGGTTCAGACGCTGAAAAAGGACAACAGATGTTGTTGGATTCTGACCTCCCTGCACTCGAAGTGGATTTTCTAGAGCTACAGAAGCCCAATTGGAGCTCTCTCAATTGCGTTCGAAAGTAGACATCCTGGGATTTCCAGCAATATATAATAGTCCATACTTTGCCCAAGATTTGATGGCCCAAACTGGCGTTCCAAGTCAGCTTAAGAATTCTGGCGTCAAAACGCCAGAATTCTTAGGTGATACTTACAACCAAAATTCTGGGTCAAATGAAGTCTATGGTGATACTTACAACCCTTCTTGGAAGAACCACCCAAACCTTAGGTGGGGAGATAATCACAACCAGAATCAACAACCATGGCAGAGAAACTCAAATCAAAACACTTCAAGAAACAACCAAAACCACAACCAGCAGCAAACTAACCAAGAAGGCAATTCAACTGAGGAGTGAAAAAGTCCTGGTGAAAGATGAAGAAGCAACCAAGAAGCCAAAGGAAAGTGACAAGAAACAAGCTGAAGAAGAGAAAGTCAATGACAAGAAGGAGACAGCAAGCAAGCAAACTCAGAATCAAGCTCAAGAAAAAGAAGATCAGCCACAAAAATCAAGAAAGGGAAAGGAAGTAATTGAAGAGCCAACTAAGGACCAAAGGCAGGGGATAAACTTCACTCCACCCTTGCCATATCCTCAAAGGTTCAACAAGGAGACTAAGGATCAACACTTTCCAAAATTTCTTGAAATCTTCAAGAAGTTAGAGATCAATATCCCCTTAGCTGAAGCACTTGAGCAAATGCCCCTGTACGCAAAGTTCTTGAAGGAACTTATCAACAAGAAGAGGAGTTGGCAAGTCAATGAAACTGTACTGCTCACTGAGGAATGCAGAGCACTCATCCAGAAGGGACTTCCTCCCAAACTCGAGGACCCTGGGAGTTTCTTTCTACCCTGCGCCATTGGCAGTATGACCATCAAGAAGGCAATGTGTGACTTGGGAGCTAGTATCAATCTAATGCCTGCCTCTCTAGTGAAACAGCTAGGCATAAAAGAGGTGAAACCAGTACAGATGTCTCCAGAATTGGTGGACAAATCAGTGATATGCCCTAGGGGTATAATTGATAACCTTCTAGTCAAGGTAGACAGATTCATCTTTCCTGCAGATTTTGTAATCCTGGATTCGAATCAGGATGAGGGAAACTCCATTATACTGGGAAGACCGTTCTTGGCCACTGCTAGGGCCATCATAGACATAGAGCAAGGAGAATTAACCCTCAGGATGCATGATGAAAGTATCACTCTGAATGTACTGCCAGAAACACAGAGCATTAATGAAAAAAAGAATGGTACAGAAACGGACAAAGAGAATCTGCAGTGGAAGGAGGGAATCAACAAGACAAACAACAACTGCCCTCCCAAGCAAGAGATATATGATGCAGCTGGTCAAATAGAGAAAGAGACTGTGCAAAATAATGAAGAAGTTCAAGAAGACATTGGAGTAGTGGCAACCAAAAAGAGAACAAGCTGAGGCACTACAGTCATCAACCACCATAAAAGAAGGGTTTAATGTCAAGCTAATGACAATAAAAGAGCGCTTGTTGGGAGGCAACCCAACCTGAGGTAGTTTTCTTTTCATAGCTATTTAATAAAAAGGTTAATTAGCTTTATTTATACTGGGAGAAGCTAAGTTTGGTTTTGCACACTAAAACAATATAAGGGAGAATGAAGAATTCTAAGTTTGGTGTTCCACCAAAATCCCATTATAAAACACATTCTCATCCCCCTGCACAAAGCTAGCTTCATGCATTCGAATAAACTAGTTAACTATTCTGCTTTTTCCTAGTTTTCAGTTTTATTGCTTTCGAAAAAAAAAAATAAAAAAAGATTTCACATATAATTTGTTGCATAAGGAACATTGGCAGGGTACTAAGTTTGATGTTCACACACCAAAGTAAGTTCAAAAGCACACAAATGAGCCTTGCAAATTAACCGGATACCTTAAGGGCTTGAGAAGCGAGCCACTTTTAAGAATTATGCAGGAAAATAGCCAACAAATTCAAAGAACACTTGCATCATGATTCAAAAGGAGCAAACAGAAGGAAGACTGAGAAGCTGCAACCCACAGGTTGTATCTATACTTGATTCTTGTTGATATGTAATGATTTCATTTAGAGACTCCTTTATATCTGGCTGGAATAATCATTTAGTTGCAAGTGGAAGTACATGCTGAAGAAAGTTATTTGCATAACTTTTGTTTATCTGCATAATAATTGTCATCATTCATCAGCCTGAATGTTTTGTTTTGTTCCCCATGCTGTCTGAATAAAAGAGAGATGCTTGATTTAGAAAAGTAATTGTTCAATATTGCAAAAGTTAGAATGAAAGTTAGTGGTGGTGTGTGTTTGACTCAATTGATAGCTCATTGAATAAATGATGAAGAATGACTTGTTACTTGAAGCTTAAGCCAGTTTGCTGCTATGATCCTTTAATTAAAGAAAGCCCCTTGAAAATAAACCAAAACTGAAAGAAAAAGAAAGAAGAAAAGCCAAAAGTTGGCAAAGAAACAAATAATAAGGCTAGACACCAATAGCTTGGACCCTAGGACATATGCCTGTGGTGTTTATGTACTAGGATATGCTTGGACAAGTAGGTTCTAAGGAGTATCTTAAAACTTGACAACTTAGATCAACTGATTTGGGATTGTCAACTGAAAGTCCACAATAAAGAGCAACCTAGCTACAAAACATTTAGTAATCCAAAGAGATGCTGGGCATCAATGATCCTAGGAAGAAAAAGGTGAGCCATGTGTCTGTGGTGAAAAAAAATCACAAGGGAGGAACACCCACTCAACCAAGGAAATTAGCTCCAAGGCTTCCTCCACCAAGTGTTGAACCTGGGGCCCTGAAGTCTCAAGATAAGCGCTACAAGGAAAGCTCAGTTGGTTTTTCCAACTAAGCATTGCCTCTCCCCCAAGCCTCCACAATGTGACATGGTCATGACACCAAGGAACAAGCAATTTTGGCACAACAAAAGGCTTTGAGTGCACATCATGACACGGTCTAGAGCTAAGTAGGATTTTCCAACTGAGCTCTAATACAATTGACACTCAAACAAGGCTGGGCGCACCAATTTGACACGGATGGAGCACACTTGAAAGCTAAGTTGGATTTTCCAACTGAGCTTTCCCCTGGAGGTGCAATTTGGGCTAAAAATTGGATTAAAAATCTAATTTAATTCATTTCTTCACCAAAACAAAAGCCCACCCAAATTCAAAAATCCAAGAATAGAAAGTGTATAAATAGGAGTTAGTTTGATGTAATTAGGACTTTTGAACTTTTAACTTTTGGAACTTTTTATTTTTGGATTTTAGACTTTTATTTTGAATTTTCCTAGGGAGCTTTTACTTTGAATTTTCTGAGAGAATTGGGAAGGAGAATTGATCTCTCTTCTTCTTGGTTCTTGCTTGAGCACTCTTTTATCTTCTTGCTTTGGATCTTGGGTGGAGAATTGAAGAACTTCTGTTTCAATCTCACCTTGAGATCTTGTTTACTTTCTCTGCATAATTGAATTTCACTTTCTGTTTACTGCTTCATCTTCTCTTAAATTCTGCAATTCAATTTCAGTTTCTTTTGCAATTATTCTTGTTGGATCAAGGAAGGATTTGAGATCTAGACTTGTTATCTAGTCTCTTCCACCCTGAGATCTTCAACCTCTTCTACTTTGCTGCAAATTAAGCACTGCCTTTCTGTCTTTACAATTCTCAAAGCAATTTTACTCTTCTGTTTAAGATCTACTTCACTGCAATTCAATTTTCTCTTTTAGGTTTAATGCAATTTACTTGTTCTTGTTTAATTCCTGCAATCCCAGCACCCAATCCCTTTTACAATTCAAGCAATTTACGTTTCTTGCACTTTAAGCTTCAGCCATTTACATTACTTGCACTTTAAGATTCAGCACACTTACTTTCCTGCTCTTTAGTTTACTGCAAATTTCCCCTTCCCCTTTACTTTCCATGAAATTTAGCTTCTGCAAATCACAAATTATTCAACCAAATCTTGATTCGCTTGACTAAATCAACCACTAAACTAAAATTGCTCAATCCTTCAATCCCTGTGGGATCGACCTCACTCATGTGAGTTATTATTACTTGATGCGACCCGGTACACTTGCCGGTGAGTTTTGTGTTGGATCGTTTTCCACACATCAAGTTTTTGGCGCCGTTGTCGGGGATTGATTAGAATGACAATGATTAAGTGAAGTGGAGATATAGATCAAGCACTTTTTATTTTTCTGTTTTTGACTAACACACTAACTGTTTGAATTTTTGCTTAAGCCAATTAACATTTCACTTCAGCCATGGATTGAAGTGTTGTTTCTTTCTGGTGTTGTGATTTTTATGCTTTGGTTGTATGTCAGGTACAAGGAGAATTACACCCACTTTTTGTGAACAAGACGAAAGAACCCTCAGAAGGTTAAGAAGGGCTGAAAGAGGGAAAAACATTATTGGAGAAGAGGAGTCAGAAGAAGAATTCCAAGATATGGAGGAACACTTAACAAATCCACCAAATGGGGCTGAAGGAGCAGCCAATAACAACAATAATCCACCACAGAGAAGAGTTTTGGTTCCTACACAAGTGCAGATCCTAGACATTGTGGGAGTTGCATTCTTACCCCCAAATGTTAATGCAAATAACTTTGAACTAAAGCCACAACTCATCACCTTGGTTCAAAACAATTGTTCTTATGGAGGAGGACCACTTGAAGACCCTAACCAACACTCAGCAGTTAATACAAGCCAACCATCATCCACATGGGGACAAAATGAAGAAACTCAAGAGGAGCAGCAGCAAGAACAATTCCAGTACATCCACAACCAAAATTCTGGGTCAAATAAAGTCTATGGTGATACTTACAACCCTTCTTGGAAGAACCACCCAAACCTTAGGTGGGGAGATAATCACAACCAGAATCAACAACCATGGCAGAGAAACTCAAATCAAAATACTTCAAGAAACAACCAAAACCACAACCAGCAGCAAACTAACCAAAACCCTTACAGGAAACCCCAAAACAACTACCCCAACTCCAACCATTACCCATCCAATAACCAAACCTCAAATCAAAACACTTACCCTCAACCCTCAACACCCCACAATCAACCAATCTCACAAGAATCTCAAAGGATTAACAACCTGGAGCTCCTAATGGAAAAAATGATGAAAACTCAAGAGATGACATTGAGGAACCAAGAAGCCTCCATGAAAAATATGGAAAGGCAAATTGGACAACTCTCCAAGCAGATCACCATTGAAAGGTCATCAAACTCACTACCAAGTGACACCATTCCTAATCCTAAAGAGGAGTGCAAGACAATTCAACTGAGGAGTGGAAAAGTCCTGGTGAAAGATGAAGAAGCAACCAAGGAGCCAAAGGAAAGTGACAAGAAACAAGCTGAAGAAGAGAAAGTCAATGACAAGAAGGAGACAGCAAGCAAGCAAACTCAGAATCAAGCTCAAGAAAAAGAAGATCAGCCACAAAAATCAAGAAAGGGAAAGGAAGTAATTGAAGAGCCAACTAAGGACCAAAGGCAAGGGATGAACTTCACTCCACCCTTGCCATATCCTCAAAGGTTCAACAAGGAGACTAAGGATCAACACTTTCCAAAATTTCTTGAAATCTTCAAGAAGTTAGAGATCAATATCCCCTTAGCTGAAGCACTTGAGCAAATGCCCCTGTACGCAAAATTCTTGAAGGAACTTATCAACAAGAAGAGGAGTTGGCAAGTCAATGAAACTGTACTGCTCACTGAGGAATGCAGAGCACTCATCCAGAAGGGACTTTCTCCCAAACTCGAGGACCCTGGGAGTTTCTTTCTACCCTGCGCCATTGGCAGTATGACCATCAAGAAGGCAATGTGTGACTTGGGAGCTAGTATCAATCTAATGCCTGCCTCTCTAGTGAAACAGCTAGGCATAAAAGAGGTGAAACCAGTTGAGATGTCTCTAGAATTGGTGGACAAATCAGCGATATGCCCTAGGGGTATAATTGAGAACCTTCTAGTCAAGGTAGACAGATTCATCTTCCCTACAGATTTTGTGATCCTGGATTCGAATCAGGATGAGGGCAACTCCATTATACTGGGAAGACCGTTCTTGGCCACTGCTAGGGCCATCATAGACATAGAGTAAGGAGAAATAACCCTCAGGATGCATGATGAAAGTATCACTCTGAATGTACTGCCAGAAACACAGAGCATTAATGAAAAAAAGAATGGTACAGAAACGGACAAAGAGAATCTGCAGTGGAAGGAGGGAATCAACAAGACAAACAACAACTGCCCTCCCAAGCAAGAGATAGATGATGCAGCTGGTCAAATAGAGAAAGAGACTGTACAAAATAATGAAGAAGTTCAAGAAGACATTGGAGTAGTGGCAACCAAAAAGAGAAATCTCAAAGGGAAACCTATTGTCAGAGAAGAAAGGTCAACGAAAGGAGGGAAGAAAAACAAGAACAGAAGCAAAAAGGGTTGGAAGAACAAAAAAATTCCAACAGAAGGGTTCTCCAAAGGTGATAAGGTGCAACTAGTTTATCAACAGTTGGGGACTGAGGATCACCATATAATTTGTTGCATAAGGAACATTGGCAGGGTACTAAGTTTGATGTTCACACACCAAAGTAAGTTCAAAAGCACACAAATATGCCTTGCAAATTAACCGGATACCTTAAGGGCTTGAGAAGCAAGCCACTTTTAAGGATTATGCAGGAAAATAGCCAACAAATTCAAAGAACACTTGCATCATGATTCAAAAGGAGCAAACAGAAGGAAGACTGAGAAGCTGCAACCCACAAGTTGTATCTATACTTGATTCTTGTTGATATGTAATGATTTCATTTAGAGACTCCTTTATATCTGGCTGGAATAATCATTTAGTTGCAAGTGGAAGTACATGCTGAAGAAAGTTATTTGCATAACTTTTGCTTATCTGCATAATAATTGTCATCATTCATCAGCCTGAATGTTTTGTTTTGTTCCCCATGCTGTCTGAATAAAAGAGAGATGCTTGATTTAGAAAAGTCTAAGCGCTACAAGGAAAGCTCAGTTGGTTTTTCCAACTGAGCATTGCCTCTCCCCCAAGCCTCCACAATGTGACACGGTCATGACACCAAGGAACAAGCAATTTTGGCGCAACAAAAGGCTTTGAGTGCACATCATGACACGGTCTAGAGCTAAGTTGGATTTTCCAACTGAGCTCTAATACAATTGACACTCAAACAAGGCTGGGCGCACCAATTTGACACGGATGGAGCACACTTGAAAGCTAAGTTGGATTTTCCAACTGAGCTTTCCCCTGGAGGTGCAATTTGGGCTAAAAATTGGATTAAAAATCCAATTTAATTCATTTCTTCACCAAAACAAAAGCCCACCCAAATTCCAAAATCCAAGAATAGAAAGTGTATAAATAGGAGTTAGTTTGATGTAATTAGGACTTTTGAACTTTTAAAGCTTTTAGACTTTTATTTTGAATTTTCCTAGGGAGCTTTTACTTTGAATTTTCTGAGAGAATTGGGAAGGAGAATTGATCTCTCTTCTTCTTGGTTCTTGCTTGAGCACTCTTTTATCTTCTTGCTTTGGATCTTGGGTGGAGAATTGAAGAACTTCTGTTTCAATCTCACCTTGAGATCTTGTTTACTTTCTCTGCATAATTGAATTTCACTTTCTGTTTACTGCTTCATCTTCTCTTAAATTCTGCAATTCACTTTTCAGTTTCTTTTGCAATTATTCTTGTTGGATCAAGGAAGGATTTGAGATCTAGACTTGTTATCTAGTCTCTTCCACCCTGAGATCTTCAACCTCTTCTACTTTGCTGCAAATTAAGCACTGCCTTTCTGTCTTTACAATTCTCAAAGCAATTTTACTCTTCTGTTTAAGATCTACTTCACTGCAATTCAATTTTCTCTTTTATGTTTAATGCAATTTACTTGTTCTTGTTTAATTCCTGCAATCCCAGCACCCAATCCCTTTTACAATTCAAGCAATTTACGTTTCTTGCACTTTAAGCTTCAGCCATTTACATTACTTGCACTTTAAGATTCAGCACACTTACTTTCCTGCTCTTTAGTTTACTGCAAATGTCCCATTCCCCTTTACTTTCCATGCAATTTTGCTTCTGCAAATCACAAATCATTCAACCAAATCTTGATTCGCTTGACTAAATCAACCACTAAACTAAAATTGCTCAATCCTTCAATCCCTGTGGGATCGACCTCACTCATGTGAGTTATTATTACTTGATGCGACCCGGTACACTTGCCGGTGAGTTTTGTGTTGGATCGTTTTCCACACATCAATCCCCAGCAACGGCGCCAAAAACTTGGTGCACGAAATTACAATCACACTTTTGCAACTCCGCACAACTAACCAGCAAGTGCACTGGGTCGTCCAAGTAATACCTTACGTGAGTAAGGGTCGATCCCACGGAGATTGTCGGCTTGAAGCAAGCTATGGTTATCTTGTAACTCTTAGTTAGGATATTAACAATTCTCAGATTTAATTGTAAAAAGTAAAAGAACATGAAATAAATACTTGTTATGCAGTAATGAAGAACAGGTTGAGGCTTTGGAGATGCTTTGTCTTCTGAATCTCTGCTTTCTTACTATCTTCTTCTTCATGCCCACAAGGATCCTTCCATGGTAAGCTTTAAGTTGGGCATCACCGTTGTCAATGGCTACTTCCCGTCCTCTCAGTGAAAATGTTCCAAATGCGCTGTCACCGCACGGCTAATCATCTGTCGGTTCTCGATCATGTCGGAATAGGATCCATTTATCCTTTTGCGTCTGTCACTACACCCAACACTCGTGAGTTTGAAGCTCGTCACAGTCATCCCTTCCCAGATCCTACTCAGAATACCATAGACAAGGTTTAGATGTTCCGGATCTCAGGAATGGCCGCCAATAATTCTAGCTTATACCACAGAGACTCTGATCTGAATCATGAGGCTAAGAGATATGCATTCAATCTAAGGTAGAACGGAGGTGGTTGTCAGGCACGCGTTCATAGGTGAGAATGATGATGAGTGTCACGGATCATCACATTCATCA
>NC_029788.2:21568626-21576645 GCF_000816755.2 Arachis ipaensis
TTGCTTGTCCCCAAGCAACTGAAAATCAAATAGGATAAACAGAAGAGAATATACAATGAATTCCAAAAACATCTATGAAGATCATTCTTAATTAGATGAGCGGGGCTTTTAGCTTTTTGCCTCCGAACAGTTTTGGCATCTCACTTTATCCCTTGAGGTTCAGAATGATTGGCATCTATAGGAACTCAGAATTCAGATAGTGTTATTGATTCTCCTAGTTCAGTATGTTGATTCTTGAACACAGTTACTTTATGAGTCTTGGCCGTGAACCTAAGCATTTTGTTTTCCAGTATTACCACCGGATACATAAATGCCACAGACACATAACTGGGTGAACCTTTTCAGATTGTGACTCAGCTTTGCTAAAGTCCCCAATTAGAGGTCTCCAGAGCTCTTAAGCACACTCTTTTTCCTTTGGACCATGACTTT
Source organism: Arachis ipaensis (assembly GCF_000816755.2). Classification (NCBI taxonomy): domain Eukaryota; kingdom Viridiplantae; phylum Streptophyta; class Magnoliopsida; order Fabales; family Fabaceae; genus Arachis; species Arachis ipaensis. The sequence continues at coordinate 21,569,056 of NC_029788.2, forward strand.
AACCGCTCAGTCTCAAGTTTTTACTTGACACCTTCACGCCAAAATCACATGGTTAGGGACAGCTTGGTTTAGCCGCTTAGGCCAGGATTTTATTCCTGTGGGCCCTCCTATCCACTGATGCTCAAAGCCTTGGATCCTTTTTATTCTACCCTTGCATTTTGGTTTAAAGGGCTATTGGCTTTTTCTGCTTGCTTTTTCTCCTTTTTTTCTCTTTTAATTATTTTTTTTCTTTTTTTTCTTTTTTTTTTATATTCACTGCTTTTTCTTGCTTCAAGAATCATTTTTATGATTTTTCAGATCATCAATAACATTTATCCTTTTCCCTCATTCTTTCAAGAGCCAACAATTTTAACATTCATAAACAACAATTTCAAAAATATGCACTGTTCAAGCATTCATTCAAAAAAACATAAAGTATTGCCACCACATCAAAATAATTAAACTGTTTTAAAATTCGAAATTCATGTACTGCTTTTTCTTTTTCAATTAAAAACATTTTTCATTTAAGAAAGGTGATGGATTCATTCTCATAGCTTTAAGGCATAGACACTTAGACACTAATAATCATCTAATAAGACACAAACATAAGTAAACATAAAGCATAAAACTTCGAAAAACAGAAAATAAAGAACAAGGAAATTAAAGAACGGGTCCACCTTAGTGATGGCGGCTAGTTCTTCCTATTGAAGATCTTATGGAGTGCTTGAGCTCCTCAATGTCTCTTCCTTGCCTTTATTTCTCCTCTCTCATAACTCTTTGGTCTTCTCTAATTTCATGGAGGAGGATGGAATGCTCTTGGTGCTCCACCCTTAGTTGTCCCATATTGAAACTTAATTCTCCTAGGGAGGTGTTGATTCGCTCCCAATAATTTTGTGGACGAAAATACATCCCTTGAGGCATCCTAGGGATTTCATGATGAGGAATTTCCTCATGCTCTTGTTGAGGTCCATGAGTGGGCTCTCTTGTTTGCTCCATCCTTTTCTTAGTGATGGGCTTGTTCTCTTCAATGAGGAGTCTTGGCCACAACTTCATAGAAGTGGACTTGATGGACGTTTGAGATGAATTTCTCCATCTCCCATGACTCGAAGGTGGAAGCAATTGCCTTTCCTTTCCTCTTTCTAGAGGTTTCTTCGGCCTTAGGTGCCATAAATGGTTATGGAAAAACAAAAAAGCTTAGCTTTTCCACACCAAACTTAAAAGGTTTGCTCGTCCTCGAGCAAAAGAATAAAGAAAGGAGGAAAAGAAGAAGAGATGGGGGAGATGGAGGTGTGTGAATTGTTCGGCCAAGGGGGGTTTTAGGTGGTTATGATGTGGAAAAGGAAGGAGTGATGGTTTGAATTTGAGTGGGTGGGTGTAGGTGGTTTGTATGATGGTTTTGGAGGGGTAATGGTGGTGATTGGTAGAGGTTATTTTGGGAAGAGTATTATGAAAAGGTGTGAAGAAGTGAGAGAGTGTGAGTTGAGGTTGGTGGGGATCCTGTGGGGTCCACAGATCCTGAGGTGTCAAGAATTTCTCATTCCTGCACCAATTAGGCATGCAAAATGCCCTCTGCTGCCAATCTTGGCGTTTAACGCCAGCCTCATGCCCTTTTCTGGCGTTAAACACCAGTCTGGTGCCCATTTCTGGCGTTAAACACCCAGAATGGTGCCAGACTGGGCGTTTAACGCCCATTCTGCTGCCTTTACTAGCGTTTAAACGCCAGTAGGCTTCTCCTCCAGAGTGTGCCATTTTTCATTCTGTTTTTCAGTTTGTTTTTGCTTTTTCAATTATTTTTGTGACTTCACATGACCATCAACCTACAAAAATCATAAAATAACAATGGAAAATAGAAATTTAACATAGATAAGTAAAATTAGGTTGCCTCCCAACAAGCGCTTCTTTAATGTCAGTAGCTTGACAGTGGGCTCTCATGGAACCTCACAGATAACCAGAGCATGATGAATGCCTCTTAACACCAAACTTAGAGTTTGAATGTGGGGGTGTTATTTGACTCTGTATTGAGAGAAGCCTTTCATGCTTCTTCCCTTTCCTGTCTGCAAACCATGGTGCTTCCTGAATGGCGAAGAGTTGCTCATCTGGAAAGGTTTCAGAGATCTCAGTAGGAGGGTGGGATGCCCCTTCTACTGGTTCTATCCAGGATAGGTGATCAGTTACCTACTTCTCTGTCCATTTTCTGTCTCTTATTTCTATATCAAACTCTTGCAGAAGTAACACCCATCTTATGAGCCTGGGTATTGAATCCTGCTTTGTGAGTAGGAATTTAAGAGCAGCATGGTCAGTATACACAATCACTTTTGAACCTACTAGATAGGATCTAAACTTGTCAATGGCATAAACCACTGCAAGTAACTCTTTTTCTGTGGTTGTGTAGTTCTTCTGTGCATCATTTAAAACATGGATAGCATAGTAAATGACGTGCAGAAGCTTGTTATGCCTCTGTCCCAACACTGCACTAATGGCATGGTCACTGGCATCACACATTAGTTCGAATGGTAATATCCAGTTTGGTGAAGAGATGACTGGTGCTGTGACCAGCTTAGCTTTCAGGGTTTCAAACGCTTGCAGACACTCTGTGTCAAATACAAATGGCATGTCAGCAGCTAGCAGATTACTCAGAGGTTTTGTAATTTTTGAAAAATCCTTTATAAACCTCCTGTAGAATCCTGCATGTCCCAGAAAGCTTCTGATTACCTTTACATTGGCAAGTGGTGGTAATTTTTTAATCATTTCCACTTTAGCTTGATCCACCTCTATTCTCTTGTTTGAAATTTTATGCCCAAGGACAATTCCTTCAGTCACCATGAAGTGACATTTTTCCCAGTTTAAAACTAGGTTAGTCTCTTGGCATCTTTTCAGAACAAGTGCTAAATGGTCAAGACAGGAGCTGAATGAGTCTCCAAATACTGAAAAGTCATCCATGAAGACTTCCATAAATTTTTCTACCATATCAGAGAAGATAGAGAGCATGCACCTCTGAAAGGTTGCAGGTGCATTGCATAGACCAAAGGGCATCCTTCTGTAGGCAAATACTTCAGAAGGACATGTGAATGCTATTTTCTCTTGGTCCTGAGGATCTACTGCAATTTGGTTGTATCCTGAATACCCATCCAAAAAGCAGTAGTATTCATGATCTGCTAGTCTCTCTAGCATCTGGTCTATGAATGGTAAAGGAAAATGATCCTTTCTGGTGGCTGTATTGAGCTTTCTATAGTCAATACACATACGCCACCTTGTAACTGTTCTTGTAGGAACCAGTTCATTCTTTTCATTATGAACCACTGTCATTCCTCCCTTCTTAGGGACAACATGGATAGGGCTCAACCAGGGGCTATCAAAAATAGGATAAATAATCCCAGCCTCTAGTAACTTAGTGACCTCTTTCTGCACTACTTCCTTCATGGCTGGATTTAGCCGCCTCTGTGGTTGAACCACTGGCTTAGCATCATCCTCCAATAGGATCTTGTGCATGCATCTTGCTGGGCTAATTCCTTTAAGATCACTTATGGACCACCCAAGAGCTGTCTTGTGTGTCCTTAGCACTTGAATTAGGGCTTTCTCTTCCTGTGGATTTAAAGCAGAGCTTATGATCACTGGAAAAGTGTCACCCTCTCCCAGAAATGCATATTTCAGGGATGGTGGTAGTTGTTTGAGCTCGGGTTTAGGAGGTTTCTCCTCTTCCTGAGGAATTTTCAGAGGTTCTTTTATTTCCTCTGATTCGAGACTTTTAGTCATATTGATCTCTTCCACCAAAGAGTCAATAATAGCAGTGCTCATGCAGTCATTTGATGCGTCTGGATGCTGCATAGCTTTGACAACATTTAACTTGAACTCATTCTCATTGACTCTCAGGGTCACTTCCCCTTTTTGGACATCAATGAGGGTTCGTCCAGTTGCTAGGAATGGTCTTCCTTGAATGAGAGTCGCACTCTTGTGCTCCTCTATTTCCAGCACTACAAAGTCAGTGGGAAAGGCAAATGGCCCAACCTTGACAATCATGTCCTCAATTATGCCTGATGGATATTTAATGGAGCCATCAGCAAGTTGAAGACATATCCGGGTTGGTTTGACTTCTTCAGTCAAGCCAAGCTTTCTGATAGTGGATGCAGGTATTAGGTTGATACTTGCTCCAAGGTCACATAGAGCTGTCTTGGTGCAAGTACCCTCTAATGTGCACGGTATCATAAAGCTTCCTGGATCTGTAAGCTTCTCTGGTAAGCTTTTCAGAATGACTGCACTGCATTCTTCAGTGAGAAAAACTTTTTCAGTTTCTCTCCAATCCTTCTTATGACTTAAGATCTCTTTCATGAACTTAGCATAAGAGGGTATTTGCACAAGTGCCTCTGCAAACGGGATCTTTATTTCAAGAGTCCTGAGATAGTCTGCAAAGCGGGCAAATTGTTTATCCTGCTCCGCTTGGCAGAGTTTCTGAGGATAAGGCATCTTGGCTTTATATTCTTCAACCTTAGTTACTGCAGGTTTATTCCCTACAGAGGTGGTTGGAGAAGCCTTCTTAGAGGGTTACTATCAGCACTTGCAGGTGTCTGATCCCTCATTGGCGTTTGAACACCAGAGTTATTCCTCTCTGGGCTCTTGCTGTCCTCAGAGGGATTTTGGGCAGTGGTTTGGTTATCCTCTGTTAGTTGTTCCTTTCTTGGCTTTCTGCTACTTTGAGCTGTTTTATTCAATTTCTTTCTGCTCCTTAGTTGAACAGCTTGGCATTCTTCTGTTATCTGTTTAGATAGCTGCTGTCTTGTCTGATTCAATTGTGCTTCCATATTCTTGTTAGCATTTTTAGTGTCTAGGAGCATCTCTTTAAATTCTGCTAATTGTTTTGTCATAAGGAGTAATTGCTGATTAAGCTCAATAATCTGTTTTTGAGGATTAGGATCAGTAGTTACTGCCCTGGCCTCTTCCTTTTTGTAGGACTCACTGCTAGAGTACAAATGTTGGTTTCTAGCAACCGTAGGTTCTTTATCACTTCTTTATCACGCACTGTGTCAGCAATTTGTAAGAACTATGCCAGAAACTCAGTAGGTTCTTCCTGTGGAAGACTGGAATACTGGCAATTTTGCTGCACCATGATAATGAGCTGAGGATTTAGCTCAAAACTGCTTACTTTGATGGGAGGTATACAGATGCTACTCCCATATACAGCTGTAATGGGGTTAGCATATGACCCCAGAGTCCTTCTGGACTGTTCATTTCCACTTATGTCCATGATGGAGAAAAGGGAATTTATATGAATTGCAAATGTTGAAAAGATATGATTGAAGAAATTAAAAAGATTTGATTTTTGAAAAAGATTTGAAAATATCAATTTTTGAAATTAGAATTTTGACTTGACTAAAAAAAAGATATGATTTTGAAAATCTTTGACTAAATTAATGCAAAATTTTGAAATTTATGAGTAAAATAAGGAAAGGATATTTTTTTATTTTTGAATTTTAATGCGGAAAGAGAAAAACAACAAAATGACACTAAACTTAGAAATTTTAGATCAAAACACAAAGAACAAACAAGAAAACTTTGAATGTCAAGATGAACACCAAGAACACTTTGAAGATCAAGATGAACACCAAGAACAAATTTTTGAAAAAATTTTAAATAAATAAAAGCACAAGGGACACCAAACTTAAAATTTTTAGAAAATAAAACACAAATTTTCGAGAATTTAAAGGAAAACACAAAGAAGACACCAAACTTAGAATTTTTAAAGATCAAGAAAGGACTAGGAACTAGAAAATTCGAAAAATTAAAAGGAAATAAAAGCATGCAATTGACACCAAACTTAAAATATGAAACTAAACTCAAATAAAAGACTCTAAACAAGTCGGGAAGGGTCGTCTGTTGAAGGCGCTAGCACACCCTGTGTGAGTGAACAGACCTTATAAATTTCAGTATCTGTGCGCACGCACACCCCTGTGCGTACGCACACTTTTAAAATCTTCCTGGGCGTGCGCACGCACACCTCTGTGCGGCCGTACACTCCCTGTTTCTCAAATTTTACTTTGTTTTCAACTATTCTACCTTTCCAACAAGGTTGTAAGCTTCTATAACACCATTTTAAGGCTTTTGGGCTGAATTTTGAGTTTGGGAATATGGGAAATAAGCTAACGGTTTTAGTCGATGGTTATTATGAAAAAGTAGCGAACGGAGATTTAAATTTCTGGTGTACTAAGGATGGGCTCGACGGAGTGAGAAAGAGGAATGGAAATGCTGAATTGATAGTGGTTGAGATGAGTCGAGGGATCTGAATGAGATGATGGATCCATGTATACTGAAAATATTTTCTAAAAACCATTGAAGTACTGATTTGTACTGAGAATTGTTGATACGCTATGCGCCTGGCAGGGACGGGGTTGGATCCCGCCTGTCGAGGTAGCGGCAGTGGCGTAAGGGTAGTGGTTCATCCCGCTTGCGTTGAGATGTGAGGTCCGTGGCAATAGTATCCCACTCGCATCCTTTCGGAATCACTATAGTGTGCCGGCACTATATCCGGGCCAGTGATCCGAGCACGATATCTCGGGAGTTCCCATTATGATTTTCGAAAGGCAACATCTCCATGGAGATGTGTCGGGTTGGCAGTTGAACCGACAATGTGATATCACAGCCAATAGGGTAGGCATTCATCATATGCATTTTCTATCTGCTTGTATGCTTTGACTACTTGAAATGGCTTGCCTATTTGTATAACATGCCTATTTGCTATGTGAATTATTTGCCTTATATGCTTCTACTTGTGCTTTATTTGCATTGTGATTATCTGTGTTTTCTACTGGGATTGAGGAGGTTCAGAAGGCGGTGGCGATGGGATTGCATGGAGGATAGGTTGGTGGAGGCTATGGGACAACAGTGTTTGGTTAGAATAGAAATCCCCTAAGATAAAGTACCATGTTTATTTATGATAAGCTAAGATTTATATATTTATGGTTATCTGTTTTAGTATGCCTTAAGATTGAATTCTTGTGATGGATATGAAGTCTAGGATTGCCTTTGGCGTCTCGGAGTCTTATATACTACATCACTGGGCACTGTTACCATACTGAGAACCTCCGGTTCTCGTACCATATTTTTGTCGTGTTTTTCAGATGCAGGTCACAACCCACCTCGGTAAGTTGTTTGGATGGTGACAAAAGCGGAGGATCCTGTTACTGTTGGAGTCTTTTGATTTATTTTTGTTATACATCTCTCCACTTTGTATTTTATTTTTGGACTAGAGGCATATATTGAGAGAATAAAACTTGTATAAGTTGATTTTACTGTCTGGTTTCTGTTTGTCTGTATATATGACTAGCCGGCCTAAATTTCGCGAGCCGTGGCTAGATTCTTATGATATTCTACTACTATCTTTTGCTATATCTTATCTATATCTTGTGCTTTAGGTTAGTAGCTTCAAAGATACGTTTAGCGCTTTTCAAATCCTGTCTTTGAGCTATATCCTTCATCAGGCTTCTAGATTATACTATTCTTTCTATATTTATATTATGTAAGAGCTTAGAACTGTCGTAATCTCTTATTACCCTTTGCTTTACGACGCGAGGTAAAGTTTAGGCTAATTAGGGTGTTACATTTAGTGGTATCAGAGCGGTT
>NC_029788.2:21583246-21595690 GCF_000816755.2 Arachis ipaensis
TGAGTGCCTGTTTGGGATAATTGAAGCACTAGACTTTTGATATTGAGACTGATCACCTTGATATCGACTTTTGGTGTAGACAGGAACCCTAATGGCTACTCGCGGACAAGGTCGGTCACCTATACGGAGAGATTATGAGGGCAACCCGTCGACGGATAATCACGCTGAACTTATGGTGGCGATGACTAACTTAGCTAACACGATTCAAGCGGGCACTGCTATGGCTACTCATGCTTTGCGGCAAACAAGGCAAATCAGCCAGAAGCATAAATGAAAAAGGTGCTGAGGACAACTTAGTTGGTGATCCGAGAACTCTAGCTGCTTTTCTGAAAATTGACCCACCGATTTTCAATGGATCGATAAATCCTGCTAAAGTAGACAACTGGTTCAAAGCTATGGAGGGTGCATTACAGACTCAACAAGTCCCGAGTAATCAGTTCGTGAAATATGCAGCTTATCAACTAATGGGAGAAGCCTAACAATGGTAGCAAGGAGAGCGCCGACTACTAGACGAGTAATCAATTCGTAGAATATGCGGCTTATCAACTAATGGGAGAAGCTCAGTAATGGTGGCAAGGAGAGCGCCGACTGCTACACCTACAGAAGGTGGACATTACATGGGCGTTATTCCAGGAAGCTTTCTACAAAAAGTACTTGCATGAATCATTAAGGGAGGCCAGAGAGTTGGAGCTCTTACAGTTGAAGCAAGGGTCCATGACTATAGCTGAATACACCAGCAAGTTCAAGGAACTCTGTAGGTCCTCGAGAATAAGTCAGGGTACCCCTGAGTCCTATGAGGGATGGAAATGTGTCAAATACGAAGTAGGGTTGAGGGAAGATATCATGTGTGTTCTGGCTCCATTGGAGATTAGGAGATTCTCTGAATTGGTGGACAAGGCAACGATTGTTGAAGATTATGCCAAGGAGGTAACTTTGGAGAGAGATGTTCGTGGCGGTACCAGTGGTAAAGTTCGTGGGAAGTATGTTCCATCAAGAGGCCAAAATTTCAAGATGGGTAGAGGTGCCCCTCAGCGACTCCAAGGTCAAGGGCATATCGAAAAGACTAACCATGACAAGTATCACAGGGCGAGAGGAGTAGGTAAACAGGCGTGGGCTCAACAAGAAGAGTTAAGGTGCCAGAGATGTGGAAGATACCACCCGAAAATGTCATGCATGGCTGGATTCAGTGGATGTTACCACTGTGGATTGTCAGGGCATATCTCTATACGTTGTCCCTACAGGAAGGGCCAGGATGCTAACCAGTCTCAGCGACGGGATTGAGGATCTCCAATTTGAGGTGACGATAAAATTACTAACCAAGTTTTAATCACGTTTAGGAGGTTGTCACTCGACTCTCCTTTTCTAGTTTATGATGGGGGTAAGGAAATAGAACTAGGGATATCAGATCAAACATCAGGCTTAGGACCGATCATTTTTCTATAAAAAGTACCAAGTATACCGCTGCCGGAAGAGGAGAATGGCAATGCGAGACCTAATAAGAGAAATTACCAATAAATATGTGACCGATCTGTCTTTCTTTCTTTTGTAACCCGAGTTGAAGTACCTTATTCTGTGGTCCTTGCTGATAATTAGTCCGAACAATTCCAAATCCTATTCATTGCTCGCATGTATTTTTGCCCGAAACTCGTACCCCTTGGCATGAGCCTAAAGCCATCTTTATTCACAGACTAGTGATAAAATTCGTAGGGACATATTTTGATTCAATGTGCCATATTATTTTCTTCAAATTTCTTAATTTGGAATCCCTTTCTTGAGGTGCACTCTAAATTTTCCTTCTGTTGTATTTTCTTATTCTCTACAACCTTGTCTAAACACAATATAATGTACCTTTTCAATTTCTTATGGATACCATTCAAAGTTGTTTGCTTTCTCTTGAGCTCGGTATCCCTTCAAATAACTTGGGCTTAATTCGGCATCACATGCCATCCTTAGATGCAACCATTGAGAAGTTAGTTCCGTAGGACGCAACTTCTGAACACGAAGGATGAAACCGGTGAGCGTTCGATCTTACGAGGAGTTGTGAAGCCTTACTTTTACGAATGGTGTTACCTATGACAAAATTAATACACAAGGATGCTCCATTGGCTCCAACGCCAAATTGTAATTCCTCCAAAACTTGAAAGAACGATTAGCTACATCACTGGTACTTGTGTTATGTGAACCTCAGGGACCAGATAGGATCTACGATAACGCCTTGTTGAAAATCTTGAAGTGCGTATCAACGTAGCATTAGGAGGTAATGGTTGGTGCATCGCAATGGTTGAGACCATACGAAGTGGAATCTCTGACTCACGATCTAGAGCCTGCTGTGTTTATACTTGTGTTAAAGATGTGGAGCAAGGGGAACTACCTCCATGAAGATGGAGGAAATTACTCAAGGACTACAATTGGGAGTTAAGCTACTACCTAGGGATAATCACGTTTGATTTTGGTTCTCACGTGTAGATCATAAGATAGTAATATGACGTTTGGCACGTGGTGAATTATTGAGTGCGGAGGTAATTAGAAGAGAAGAAAATAAGTAAGAATAAATTTACGCTTGAATTTTTGAATGAGTTTAATATTTGATTTTAGTATGATAAGTAGAAGTTTATTAGTTGTTTATGATGTCTAAGGAAGGTTGAATTGTATATATTGGTGCAATTGTAGATGAATTGGGCATTAGATGTGAAATAAAGGGTGTGGTGGTATTGAGAATATTAGGATTTTGTCAAATGAGTAAAGAAAAACGGAGAATAGAATATTTTAGGTGTTGAAATGATTGAGCATGGTTGAGTGGGTGGTATTGAAACTGTGGCTAGTATAAGAACTGTTGGTAGGGTTTGAAAGTGTTGAATGGTTGGAATTGATGGATATTGTAATTGGAGCTGTAGAAAATTGCTTAAGACTAGAATTAGGCATAGAGACCTTATAAAGCACTGAGTTGTGAATTAGTATTAGGATAAGCGTAGACACTATTAGGGTCAAGTTGAGGAAGTTCAGAAGTAAGCCTAGGTTTTGTAATCCGATGAGGGATGCATGACTTGATTGGATATTTGGATTAGTTAGTTAATTAGTGGCTAAAAATCAGAGTAGTGCAGCGGAAGCTTGTGGAATGCAATAGCACATGATAATTATGAGTAGAGGTCGTAGGAAGATGACTAAACGTATCCTAGGCTTGAATACTTGAAGAGTTAGTGGGTTAATGTAAGCAAAGGTTTTCTAAAAATTAAATCTAATTGTGGCAGTAAGATTAGAATGAGTTGGGATAAGCTATGAAGATGAGGGTAGGCGAATAAATTAGAATTGGGTGATGACTGAATGCAAATGTTGTGTTGAGGTTGAATTAAGGAAATCTAAGAGTGAGAAGGATGAGTATGTCATAGGCTTGAATTCGGTTAAGATATAACATTATAAATAAGACTAAAGAATGTAAATAGAGTATTGAGCTCATATGAAGGAATGAAAAGGTGGACGGTGAGCGGTAGGTTTCAGTTGAGGGAACGTTTAGGGATGATGATGGGGTGATCCAAATTTTGATGGCAAAATTTCTTATTTGGTGGGGAGACTGTAAGAACCGCGACTAATTAACTGCTTAATTAGTTAATTAATATTGACCAATATAGAGTCAGAAAAATTAGAGTGAGATTTTGAGGATGTAAATGTGATTTTTTGGACTCAGTGGATTTTTCTGAGTCAGAAAATGCATTTTCTGCGAAAAACCGTGAACAGGCAGTTGAACCGGTTCAAGTATGCCTGGTACCGCACTAGAAAAAGTGAAAACCATCAAAAATCTTATAAAAATAATAGGGTTAAGTTCGATTTTGGTCCCTAACGTAGGGGTTAAAAATTTGTTTCGTCCCCAACTTTTTTTTTGCTACAAAATGGTCCCCAAAGTTTCAGTTTGTTTTAAAATCGTCCGTCGGACGAAAATACCCATCCCTCCCCTCTTCTTTCTCAACACCCATCTTCTTCCTCAACATTAACCAGAAGCAGATGCACAAACGCAGAAGAACAACAATGGATCTAAGCAGCATCAAAATTCCAAATTCAAGCCAAATCAGAAGTACAAACTCACCTAATCAACATAGCATGACATTGCAGCAACATCAACATATCCAAAACCCATATCATCAATAGACAAACTCAATATTTCACAAGCAAAAAAAATCCGCAACAAAAATCGGAATAAGAAATTCCACAACAAAAATCAGATATTGACGTTAGGATTTTTGCCAGTAAAGAATTTTATAAAAACAATCGCATTGTAGGTATAGTTTCTAAACCAACAGAAATCCCTTCGTACAAACATTTTGGTTGTTACAAGTAACAAACCCCTAAATAAATTGATAACCGAAGTATTTAAACCTCGGGTCGTCTTCTCAAGGAACTGTAGGGAAGTATGTTCTTATTATCGGTTATGGAGATTGTAAATCAGGGTTTTGAAGATGAGGAGCAAGTAATTTAAATTGCAATTGAAATAAGTAAAAGACTGTAAAGTAAATAAATAACTATAAAATAAACTTTTGGTAAGGTATGAGAAATTAGAAGTCCTATCCTAGTTATCCTTATCAATGATGATGAAGATTGAATCTTAATTCCACCCAGTTAGTCTTTACTTAAAGTAAAGAAAAGTCAAGTGACTAATTAGTTAGATCCTCAAATCCTAGTTAATCCCTAAGGAAAGATTGGGATTATTGAAGTTCAATTCAATTAGCAAAGATAACAATTATCAATCATGTTTGAGTTTGATAACTCCTGAGTTATTGATTTCTTAACCAAGACCAAAAGGAAAAAAGTAAATCTACCAGAATAAAAATATCTTCAGATTGGAAGCAACAGTAATATAAATAAAGGAGGGCAATAATAAACTGAAATACCTCAATTAACATTAATTCAAAAGAGTGATCTGTAACATAGAAGAATTCATAAATTAAATTGAAAAGATAAATAAAAAAGAATGTTGAACCTGATAGAAAGAGATAATCCTGAAAGCGAATAAAATCCTAAATCTAAATCCTAATCCTAAAGAGAGAGAGGAGAGAACCTCCCTCAAAACTAAATCTAAATCATGAATAGTAACTAATTGAAGACTCCTCCTGAATGGATGCATTCCCCCACTTCATAACCTCTGATCTGTGCCTTCTGGACTTGGATTTGGGCCAAAAAAGGCTTCAGAAATCGCTGGGAGCATTTTCTATAATTTCTGGTGTGTGGCCTCTGTCACGCGACCGCATGGGTGACGCGGTCGCGTCAATTGGAGTTTTCCTTGTCGCGCGCTCGCGTCAAGCACGCGGTCGCGTCGCTGTTAATTCGCGCTGGCATGCGGCCGCGTCGTCCATGTGATCGCGTCGCTACCTGTTTCTTCAAAAACTCTATTTTATGCTTTCCTTCCAATTTTGTATGTTTCCTTTCCATCCTTTAAGTCATTCCTGCCTTAGAAGATCTGAAATTACTCAATACACGAATCACGGCATCGAATCGAAATAAAGGGTAATAAAAAATAATTATTTTTAAGCATAGGAAACATGTTTTTCACATACATCACATAATAAGGAAGGGAAAGTAAAACCATGCAATTAATATGAATAAGTGGGTGAAGGGTTGAATAAATCACTCAACTTAAGCACAAAATATATCATAAAATATGGGTTTATCAACCTCCCCACACTTAAACAATAGCATGTCCTCATGCTAAGTCCAAGATAAAGAGTAAGGTAAGGTTAAAGTGGTGGAATCTCATGCAATGCAATCTACTCTAAATGCAACTACCTACATGCATCATGCAATTCTTAATTGTTATTTAGGGCCAAGGTAAAGGTAAGGGTATATGTATAAGGCTAAGTGAGCTAATTAAGCGAATTCTTGATTAGTCTAAGATCTCACCTAACATACATAACTTTGTAAAGCAGAGCTTCTTTACCTATTTTCCCATATTTTTCCCACTTTTGATACATGCTCATATTTTAATTTTTATCTTGTCCCATGTGCATTGTTTTATTTTGCATGTGGGGAATTCTTTTGTATCCCCTTTATTTAAATACTGAAAAATAAATATTTTTTTTTTGCACATGGTAATTCAATTATTTTGATTTCATATGGGCGTGCTTCCCAAAAATTTTTATTTTGAATTATTTTATTCTTTTCAACTTTCTACCCTTTGTTTTTATCATCCATGTTCCCAATAGGTTTCCCACACTTAAACAATTACACACTTTCTATCTTAAGCTAACCAAGGATTCAACTTGGGATTTTTATTTTGTTTTTCTGCTTAAGGCTAGTATTGTGGTTTGTAGAATAAGAGGGGATTTAAAGGCTCAAGGGGGCTAACAAGGGTGATGTAAAAGGTAGGCTAATTTGGGATAAGTGAGCTAAAATCAAACAATGGCCTCAATCACTCTCTTGGTATGTATTTCTATTCTATAATCGGACATATAGATTAAAACAAAGTAAAGAACACCAGAATAAATAAGAAGGGTGGAACACACAGGAATAAAAATTATGGTTTGAATGTAACCATACAATTAAGCTCAAAACTTACAGGCTGTATGTTTTCTAACTCAGAAATCATATATCAGTTATATATGTCATGCAAGTAAAAATCAAGAGTTCCCATTTCAATGTAAAATTTACTTTGAGTGGCTTTAAAGTTTGTGTCTCTCCTTGATGAAATGTTGTTAACTAACTAACATGGAATGCTATATATACAAGGTGTGGGTTGTTTCTATTATGTTCAAGTCTCTAGTTTACTTCCTTTTTATATTTTCAAATTAAACTAAGTTATCTTATGCTAAAAAAAGGGTAAACTATACTAATCAATCCACAATTTCTATAACTAATAAGTTAGAATTGCAACTAAACTAAATAGCTAAAATATGAACTAAGGTGCAACATGCAGAAATAGGGTAAAAATATATGAAAATAGCAATGTATAAGTGCTGGGAAAATAAAAATAAAAATAAAAGAGAAAAATACAGAAAAATAGCAAAATAAAATGAAAGAGTCTGTAGTGGTTCACCAAAAAAAATGCCAGAGATGGCGACCTCCCCACACTTAAAATGAAGCATCGTCCCTGATGCTCACTCAAGCAGGGTGTGAAGGGGTGTCATCACTGGAAGGGTGGGTAGCTAGAGTCTCTGTGGTGGTGGTCTGAGGGTCTGCCTGCTGCAGAGGAGGTGCTGACTGAATAGGGATCTCAGGGTCGGAAACCTGAATCTGATGTGGGGCCTCTTGCTGTGATGCATCCTGCTCTGTGCCTGCCTGCTCAGCCTCTCTCTGGGGGTGGGTATCTGCCTCGTGATCATCCGCCTCCTCCTCAGATGGCTCTGATGGTGTGTCAGGCTCGGAGGAGATATCGCCAGATCGTATCATTAGCTTCAGGTGCTCCTAGCATCGCTTGCTGCGACGCTCAGCTCTCTCATATCGGCGCCGGTTGCGGCGCTCCATCTGGTCTAGCTGTCGAAACAGGTGGTGCACTAGGTGATAAACCGGCTCTGAGGCAGGTGGAGGTGCAGTGGTGGTATCAGGGGTAGCTGTGGAGGAAGAGGGGCCGGCAGATGGTGTGGCTGTCTCATCAGTAGGAGTGAGGAATGGAGGTATGTAGCCCAAAGCCAGAAAGTTCCTGCTGTGAGGACTGATTTTCTTACATTCTGCAGCAGGTGGCCTCTCATCAGCATCCTCCCAAGGCACGTCAGCTCGACGGCCTAGCTGTGTAATCAGATATGGGAAGGAGAAAGTGCCTCAGACGTGGACCCTGACCATGTAGTACCGAATGAAGCGTGGCAGGTACAGGTCCTTACCCTCCATCACACACCATATGAGGGTGATCAAAGCGGCAGGTAGCTCCGTCTCGTGAGTACTCGGCATAATAAAGTTGCTTAGGATCTGATGCCATAGCCGAGCCTCATCGTTCAAGTATGCCCGCTTGATTCCCTCAGACATGGTGGTGTTCTGACCCATGACCCATGGAACAGTCGGGTCAAGGGCTATCCTAGCCTTGACTGCATCCCAGTCAAATTTCATGAAGCGCATGTCCTCCTCAGTCTTTTGATATCCATCTGGCTGATCGGATTTAGGCAGAAGCTTCAAAACATCCTCTATAGCCTCTTCAGTAACCAGAATCTGCTTCCCCCTTAGGTTCACTGCATCTAGGGAGGTTTTGAAGTAATTGCAGTAGAATTCCCTTACCCAAGATGCATTAACCTCAGTCAGGTTTCTCTCCAGGAAGAACCAGCCTCTTTGTTTGATCTGATCAGAGGTGTATTGCTGGAGTTCTTCTGGGATCTTCAGAGTCCTTTCCAGGTACAGGTTCCTGGAGTTTGCAAACACCGGATACTTCAGCTCGCAGTATCGGTTTGCAAATTTAATGGGATCAGTAGCAGAGAGTAGTTGGTCAGCCTTCTCCTGCGGGGTAAAGTGTTTCTCCCGCCAGGAGTCATCATGCATGAGGTCCAGGATGGACATGGAGGCTTCTCCTCTTTTCCATTTGCCAGTTGTTGCCTTGCCTTTTCGTTTTCTTTGGGTGTCAAACATCCTGAAAAACAGAAAACCAGGATATAATAAAAATAGGAAAGCAGGTCGACAAATAATCGAAAGAAGCATATAATAGCAAAGGAGCAATAGAATAAGGAAAATGAGTTAAGTAAATGTGCATTAAAGATTGTATAGGAGTGAAAAGTCCGAGAATAAAAATTCACAATCCACAATGTAAAAGGAGTCATGTTAAGTAGGAAAAACATCCGTCATGCCTTGGTTAGAATGTTAGAGAGAATAGTGAAAAACTAGAAGAGATGTTTTGAAAGGTAAGTGGGTTAGGAATGAAAAAGAGGTTAGGCAGTGAAAATTGGTGAATTAGTAAAAAGTGGATTTGAGTAAGTGGCATGAAGAGCATTTCCTAAATAACGAGAATTCACAAATTAAAGCAACAGATAACTCAAATTCAAACAAGAAAGTTAAGGATGAATCAAATGAATATAGCAAAGAGTGGAATTGAATCATCCAAGATGCAATTTATAAACCAGGAAATGAAAAAGAATAAGGAAGCTTGCCCTGTCATTCAAGAATTGGTTTGGTAAAAGCTGAGTAAAACAGAGTGCAAGTTTGCCAAAACCAAAACAGGAATGAAAATCAAAACAGTTTACAGAAATTTGGACAGCATTCCGGCTAAAATTGGATTGTCCCGAAAAATAAACAGCAGTCATGAGAGTTCATATGAGTTAAAAATATAGGTGCAATTACATATAAGGAATATGAACATGGAAAAGCAGTGTAAAGAGCAGCATGAAACAAGAAATTACAGCATATGAACAATAACAACATCACAGCAGCAGCAGAATTGCGAATTGAATAAAATAGGTAGCAAGAACAGCGCAATTAATCAGGCCTAAATCCACTAACCACATCCTAGGCTACCTAACAACCTGGAATCCACTACAACATGCATATCTAACTAGCCTAATGATGAACAGAAATAGAAAAATAGAAAATTAACGATGAATGGAAAGAAGGGTGACGTTCAGCAAAACCTGGAAGGCGAAGGAAAGAAAGTAGGGCAGAGAGGTGGCTGGGGGATGGCGGTAGTGGCGGCAGACGCGGCGGTTGAGGGTGGCACGGCGGCGGTGGCGGCTGTTCGGAGGTAGGGTTTCGAGTAGGGAATAGGGGGAAAGGGACAGGAAGGGAAGGGGGCGTGGGTGGCAGATGGGTGGCGCGGCTGGGACGGAGCGGCGGCGGTGGATGGTGGTCGCGGAGGGGGGCAGTGGCGGTGGAGGGAGGAAGAGGAAGAAAGAAGAAGAAAGAGGGGGAGAATGGGGGAGGGGGTGGTGGTACGGTGAGGTCTGGGGGGTGGTTGGCGGTGCGGCGGCGGCGTAGGGTGGCTGGGTGGTGGCTGAAAGTTGTGGGTGGTGGTTGTGGAGAGAAGAGAGGAAGGAGAGGGGGCTGGGGGGCGCGAATGGGTAGGGTTTCGCATGGCTGGGGGTTATTAATTTGAATCCACGCGATCGAGTGGGGCACGCGGTCGCGTGTCTGGGGTGAAATTGGGGTCGACGCGATCGCATGGGTGGCGCAATCGCATGGAATGGTTAAAAGAGTGAATGACGCGATCGCCTGGGACATGCGATCGCGTCGCTGGAAATTGTGCTAAACGCACGATTCCAGCGTCGTTTCAGCACAACTCTCTGTCTTCTCTGGGGTGGTGGTGCAATCCATGAGACGCGATCGCGTCGCTCACGCTGTCGCGTGGGATTGGTGTTGTGCAAGTGACGCGATCGCGTCAGGGACGCGACCGCGTGGGTCGTTTTGTGTGAAACGCACAATGGCCGCACGATTCCAGCCTAACTCTCTGGACGTTGGGGATTTACGCCGATCTCCAGATCACGCGGCCGCGTGAATGACGCGGACGCGTGTGTAGTATTTTTCGTAAGTGACGCGATCGCATGAGTGATGCGGTCGCGTCGCGCACCCTCTCTTTTTTTTTATATGCAGGTATGCAAGTATGTAGTATGCAATGCGAATGAATAATATTCAGGTTCAATTGAAAAATGAAATAAAAATAAAAATAAATAACACGAAATAAAACTGAAAAAGAAACGACCATACCATGGTGGGTTGTCTCCCACCTAGCACTTTTAGTTAAAGTCCTTAAGTTGGACATTGGATGAGCTTCCTGTTATGGTGGCTTGCGCTTAAATTCATCCAAAAATCTCCACCAATGCTTGGAATGCCAATAGCCTCCGAGGTCCCAAACTAGGCATGTGAAGCTTCTGAGCAGCTTCAAACATATTCTCAGGCTCCCGAGGTGACGAATGTCAGAATAGATTCCAGGATCCCAAACCTTGCTTTTAAATTCGTCTTCGTCTTGATCTATATTTTTCCATTCGGGCGGTTTAGAAAGTAGATTTTCACCAAGGTGACCAAACGTTTTCCGAGATCTATTCGATAGATCATGATGCCAATCCGCACACTTCAAGTTGAAGCATGGAACCTTATTGAACCTTGTGCACCATCTCTGAGGACGAGCCACTTCCCTCTTACTCTTAAAGCCGCAGAGAGCTCTAAGCTGGCCATCTGTTTCAAGCAAACCATATTCAAGCGGAAAAGTAAAGATAAAGGTTAAGGATTGTACCCACTTGAAGCTTGTATTAGGTGGTAATGGCCTTGGGATAGGCGTTTCCAGTGGTTCTGTGAGTTCTACTCCCTTATGCTCTTCTGTGAATTTCTTCACTGCCTTGCAGACTTCTTCAATTGCATCCATGTCCTGATCAAAGCCTTCTATGTCTTCCTCGTCACTTAAGTCATAAACGGGAGGTTGAGAGAAATCTACCTCTGCATCATCTTCGTATTCACTTGGGGAAGATTCTGTGATCTCAAAGAATTCACTTGCAGGTGCAAGTTCACTACTGGGAGAACTTGACTTGAGATCATCATCATCAAGGAAACTTGCTTCTTGGATTATTCCATCCAGTTCTTCATAAAAGACTTGCCTTGGGGGCTGTGTACTATCCTCCTCAGCATCAATTGTAACGTCCTTGACAGAATTCTCTACAACTCTGGATTCCCATGGAGGCTCAGCATCTCCTAGGTCTTCAACCAACTATTCTTCTTGCGTAATGACAGCTTCCTCTACTTGCTCCAGTACGAAGTCATGCTCTGTTCTGTCCACTGGAGTTTCTAGTATCTCCTTCATGCTACGCTCATCATTAGATTGTCCACACAGAGTTGTGGGAGGTCCTAGAATGTTCGAACGTCTAGAAGATAATTGACTTATTGCTTGCTCCAGTTGATGAAGGGTGGTTTGAAGTTGATCTACTGTTTCCTTAAGGCGAACCTCTGATTCTCGGGGTGCTGGATTTGCACGTGGTACATTGGGAAATGGTGGTGTTTGGGAGTAATTGGATTGGAATCGGGGTAAATGAGGATCATATGGTAGCGAAGGGTGAAAAGAAGCTTGTGAGTGTGGTGGTTCGAAGTTATGTTGAGAGGATGGCCTATAAGCACAGGGTGGGACTTGTTGGTAACTACAAGGTTGTCCACCATGTCTATTTGCTTGGTATGCATTGTAAAATGGTCTTTGTCCATGATATCTTGGAGGGTGTTGTTGCCTAAAGGGTTGATCAGATCCTCTTGGCTCCATCCATCTTTGATTGCTCTGACCTTGATGCATGTTCCTGTTATAACTTTCACTCCTTTCAACAATATTAGAACCAAACTCGAAGCGAGAGGGGTGAGAATTCATAGTAGCTAATGGAAATAAAAAGGGAAAATAAAGACAAATAAACAAGTAAAAGAAAAATATTTACAATAACCAATAATAAGGCACACAATTGCAGTTCTCCGGCAACGGCGCCATTTTTTTGACGTTAGGATTTTTGCCAGTAAAGAATTTTATAAAAACAGTCGCGTTGTAGGTATAGTTTCTAAACCAACAGAAATCCCTTCGTACAAACATTT
>NC_029788.2:21595826-21602220 GCF_000816755.2 Arachis ipaensis
ATTCCACTCAGTTAGTCTTTACTTAAAGTAAAGAAAAGTCAAGTGACTAATTAGTTAGATCCTCAAATCCTAGTTAATCCCTAAGGAAAGATTGGGATTATTGAAGTTCAATTCAATTAGCAAAGATAACAATTATCAATCATGTTTGAGTTTGATAACTCCTGAGTTACTGATTTCTTAACCAAGACCAAAAGGAAAAAAGTAAATCTACCGGAATAAAAATATCTTCAAATTGGAAGCAACAGTAATATAAATAAAGGAGGGCAATAATAAACTGAAATACCTCAATTAACATTAATTCAAAAGAGTGATCTGTAACATAGAAGAATTCATAAATTAAATTGAAAAGATAAATAAAAAAGAATGTTGAACCTGATAGAAAGAGATAATCCTGAAAGCAAATAAAATCCTAAATCTAAATCCTAATCCTAAAGAGAGAGAGGAGAGAACCTCCCTCAAAACTAAATCTAAATCATGAATAGTAACTAATTGGAGACTCCTCCTGAATGGATGCATTCCCCCACTTCATAACCTCTTATCTATGCCTTCTGGACTTGGATTTGGGCCAAAAAGGGCTTCAGAAATCGCTGGGAGTATTTTCTGTAATTTCTGGTGTGTGGCCTCTGTCACGTGGCCGCGTGGGTCACGCGGTCGTGTCAATTGGAGTTTTCCTTGTCGCGCGACCGCGTCAAGCACGCGGTCGCGTCGCTGTTAATTCGCGCTGGCATGCGGCCGCATTGCCCATGCGATCGCGTCGCTGCCTGTTTCTTCAAAAACTCCGTTTTATGCTTTCCTTCCAATTTTGTATGTTTCCTTTCCATCCTTTAAGTCATTCCTGCCTTAGAAGATCTGAAATTACTCAACACACGAATCACGGCATCGAATGGAAATAAAGGGTAATAAAAAATAATTATTTTTAAGCATAGGAAACATGTTTTTCACATACATCACATAATAAGGAAGGGAAAGTAAAACCATGCAATTAATATGAATAAATGGGTGAAGGGTTGAATAAATCACTCAAATTAAGCACAAAATATATCATAAAATATGGGTTTATCAGATATTCCAAATCAGAATATATTCCACAACAAATTCCACAACAAAATTTAGATTATGTAAGACAAATAAGAAATTCAGTTCACAAAGAAGGGAAGAAGAAGAAGAAGGAGGAGGATGAGGAGGAGGAGGAGGAGGAGGAGGAGAAGAAGAAGAAGAAGAAGAGGATCGTGGAGAGGATGCGGGGAGCAATGATGAGCGGCGAGTAAGGAAGAACAACAGCGAGCGGTGAGGGGAGAGGATCGGCGGCAGTGGCGGCAGCTGCTGCAGTGGATTTTTAACAGAAAATTAAAATCCAGCTAAACAAACCCATAATCAAATCAAGGGGCTAGAGGGAGGGTAACAGGAAGTGGTGGCTCTAATTCCTTCTGCGACAGGGACTGAGGGAGGGAAAGCAGGGAGGTTCGCTGGCGGTGGTGAAACAGAGGAGGCTCCACGTTGCTGCGCCATGGTGAAGCAGGAGAGGCTCGCCGGTGGTGAGCTCTGGTTCGAGGTGATCCGAAATAGGGAAGAAGAGAAGGCGTTTCTCTCTATATCCCTTTCTTTCCTTTCTTTTTTATTTATTTTATATTTATTTTATTTTATAATTTTTTAATGAGGGGTAATTCGGTAATAAAAAATAAAATTGGTAAAAATGACGATTTTAAAACAAACTGAAACTTTGGGGACAATTTTGTAGCAAAAAACAAAGTTAGGGACGAAACAAATTTTCGACCCCTACGTTAGGGACCAAAATCAAACTTAACCCAAAATAATAGAAGTCAAAAACCAGGCATTAATTTTGAAGGTTTGGCTCAAAGTTAGGCCAAACGGGTTAAAAATGCTAACGGGTTGGATCGGGCCCAAGTTGGGCCCAAGACCAATACTATATAAGTCCATTTAAGTGGCCATTTCAGCCACTTTGACACCACACAACCAGCAGCAACGTGAAAAGAGAAAAGAGACGTAGGGTTCCAAAAGTTTACTATTCATCGTCTTCTTCTTGGAGCCATATCTCACTCTCCGGAGCTCCGATTTGTGTGCCGTCAGTTGCCACGCGAGTTCTCGTCGAGCTCTTCGATTTCATCTTAACAAAGTGGTAAGGAACTTCCAATTTCTTACCCAGTTCTTCATTCTATAACAGATTCAGTTTTTGGCTATGGCGAATGAGTGGTTCTTGTTATTTTGATTAATTAGGTACAATCTAGCATCGGGTACTTAGTGGGGTTTGTCTTAATCAAATGTGGGTAAGGTAAGCTCACCCTTATCCCTTCTGAAATTGAATAATTAAGAACCCTAGGTACTAATTTATTGCACATTAATGTGTATAGCTTGGAATATTGATGGTTGGTGCTTATTGGAGATTAATTGATGGCTTGATTGAGTTTGAGAACTTGTGGAAGCTTGGTTGAGGTCAATTTGGTTATTTTAGCGCATATTGGGAATCGGCCAAGGTATGGTTTCGATTTCCTCTATGTAGTATATAATATTCAGGGGTGTGCGTACGCACAGGTATGTGTGCGTACGCACACTAGGCGGAAAAGGGGTTATGCGCGCGCACATCAGGGTGCGGACGCTGCGAACAGAATGAACATAAGGCCTGTGCGCACGCACAAAGGCGTGTGTGGGCGCACAGAAGGGGAAAAGAGGGGTGTTCCGAAGCACAAGAGGTGCGTGTGCTGCGAGCAGAGGGGGTTCCCAAGGTTGTGCGTGCGCACAGAGCTATGCGCATGCATAGGTGTGGTTTTTTTTTTTGACATGATCATGTGTGCGCTCGCACACAGATCCGTGCACACGCACAAAAGCATAAGAGGGCAGGGGTTCATACGCACAGGCTGTGCCAACGCTCCCACCAGAAGGGAAGCAAGTTGGCGTGCGAGCGCACAAGCTTGTGCGTTCGCACAAAGAGTGCAAAAAAGGGCATGTGTGCGTACGCATAGGTACGTGCGCATGCACAGGTCGCAGAAAACAGAAGGACGCGCGCACACAAAGCGTGCTGGCGCTGCGAACAGAGGGCATAAAGGCTTGTGTGCGTACGCATAGTTGGGTGCGTACGCACAGAAGGTGAAATTTCGTTGCTGTGTGCGTGCGCACGCGAGTATGTGCACGCACATGCCCTGTTTTTCCCAAAAAAATTTCTTTCAAAATCTAAGGCTCTAAGCCTTAACTCAATCAAAATGCAACACCAAAACATGCAAAAACCCATAAATTTATGATCCAAACCAAAATTAACCTATCTAATCTCAAAATTAAATTAATTCTAAGCTAACCAAAACAAGCAAACATGCAATTAAGCCAAAGTATATACAAAAAGAGAAGAGTTAGAACAATGTTATCAAGCACTTTTATTTAATGTCTTTAAGTTAGACAATTGGGAGAGCCCTTGCTATGATGGCTTGTTCTTGACTTCTCCACCAATGGCTTGAATCTCCAATGTCCTCCGGAATCCCAATCCTAACCATAAACAAAGACAACCAACAAGCAAGCTATTTACATATTAACATATTTACAATAGCCAATAACAACACCATTGAAACTCCCCGGCAACGGCACCAAATTTGACAATGCCCAAAAGCATGGGTTTGGATTTTCACACTAAAAATAGGAATGACGTTGCAAGTATAGTCCAAACCCAATAATTGATCATCAATCAAATGTTATCACAATACAAACCCAAATATATAAACCGAGAGTATTTCACTCTCGGGTCGTTCTTCCCTAGGAGTTGCAATGAAATGTCATGTCATTGGCTATGAGGGAGCATGGGGAAATTGGGAATGAAATCAAGAGAGCAAAAAATGTAAATAGCAAGAAAGTAAATGAGCATGCAAGGAATGTAAATGGCAACTCTTGGCAAGAATCGGGGAATTTAGGATTTCTATCCTAGTTATGGACCACAAACATGGCAATTGTGTGAAATCAATCTAAATCAATCAATCCTCCTTGAGAATTAGTCAAAAGGCGTAATTGATCTCAATCCATAAGTCCTAGTTAACTCACTAATTACTTAGTGAAAGACTAGCGTTAATGGAAACCAAACCAATTAACCATTCTCACACAATGCGGAATGGACATTCACAACTCAATTCCATCCAAACACCCAATTTCTCAACCAAGAGTGTGAAAATTAAACATGTAAGAAATTAAACATCAAAGAAATTAAATAAACATGCAAGGAATTAAAAGTCAAAGCAATAAAAGTCAAAGCAATTAAAAGTAAGGAAAGGAAACTTAAAATGCAAGAAAACCTCTTGGCAAGCAATTGAGAGTTAAGGTTACCTATCTTAGCCATTGACCACAAACATATGATGATTATGAAGAGTTAATCTTACTTAGTCAATCTTA
Source organism: Arachis ipaensis (assembly GCF_000816755.2). Taxonomy (NCBI): domain Eukaryota; kingdom Viridiplantae; phylum Streptophyta; class Magnoliopsida; order Fabales; family Fabaceae; genus Arachis; species Arachis ipaensis. The sequence continues at coordinate 21,600,210 of NC_029788.2, forward strand.
TATCGAAGATAAGTCAAATAGGCATAGTTAATTTCAATCCCTAAGTCCTATGTCAACACTAAGGGGTCACATAGAGTCAAGGGAGACCAAATCAACTAACTACTCTAATATATCAAACAAGAATGGACATCAATGACTCAAGGATCACCAAAGTCACCAATTTCAAGCCAAGGGTTAAGAAAAACTAAGTAAAATCTAAGCCAAGCATTTTATCAAACACTTGGTATGCATGAAAATAAAATAATATTAAAAATGCATTAAAATAAATTCTAAAGCTACCAAAGCAAGAAAATCATAACAACAACTAAAGAAAATAATAAATAAATATAAAACATAAATTGCATTAAATGTAAATTAAAATAACAAAGAGTTCTCATAACATGAAAAGTGACATAAAAGAGAAATTAACAAAAGAGATGAAGAAGATAAAGACAAGAAAGCATAGACGCATAAATGAAACTACATTAAAACAAGAATTAAAAGTAGAAATTACAAGGAAATTAAACTAAGAAACCCTAATTCTAGAGAGAGGGGGGAGCTTCTCTCTCTAGAATATAACCTACATAATGCTAATCTAACCCTAATTCTCCCCCCCCCCTCACATGGAGTGAGGTCTTCCTTCATATAGCACTCAATCAGCTTCAGAAAGTCCCAAAATTGGGCCATGGAGGCCCAAAAATCGCCCCAGCGATTTGCAATAAATGAGTCACGCGCTGGGACATGTGCGTGCGCACAGGTGTGTGCGTACGCACACATGCTGATTTTCTTCTTGTGTGTACGCACAGGCGGTTGTGTGCACGCACACTCCAATGTGTGCTTCTCCTTTGTTTTCTTCATGTTTTCTCCCTTTGTTCATGCTTCCTTCCACTTTTGCCTTGCCAAACTTGCCTTTAGGACCTAAAATCACTCATCAAACATGTTATGGCATTGAATGGCATAAAAGTGGGATAAAGTGATTAAAATAAGCACAAAATAGCATGTTTTCACAATTAGGCTCAATTAAGGGAGAGAACACAAAAGTATGCTAGTTAGATGAATAAATGTGGGTTTATGTGATGAAATCCATTCAAATCAAAGCAAAATATATCGTCAAATATGGATTCATCAGTTGGCAGTTGAACCGACAATGTGATATCACAGCCAATAGGGTAGGCATTCATCATATGCATTTTCTATCTGCTTGTATGCTTTGACTACTTGAAATGGCTTGCCTATTTGTATAACATGCCTATTTGCTATGTGAATTATTTGCCTTATATGCTTCTACTTGTGCTTTACTTGTATTGTAATTATCTGTGTTTTCTACTGGGATTGAGGAGGTTTGAAAGGCGGTGACAATGGGATCGCATGGAGGATAGGTTGGTGGAGGCTGTGGGACAGCGGTGTTTGGTTAGAATAGAAATCCCCTAGGATAGAGTACCCTGTTTATTTATGATAAGATTTATATATATTTATGCTTATCTGTTTTAGTATGCCTTAAGATTGAATTCTTGTGATGGATATGAAGTCTAGGATTGCCTTTGGCGTCCCGGGGTCTTATATCCTACATCACTGGGCACTGTTACCATACTTAGAACCTCTGGTTCTCATACCATATTTCTGTTGTGTTTTTCAGATGCAGGTCACAACCCACCTCGGTGAGTTGACAGAAGCGGAGGATCCTGTTACTCTTGGAGTCTTTTGATTTATTTTTATTATACATCTCTCAGTTTTGTATTTTGTTTTTGGCCTAGAGGCATATATTGAGAGAATAAAACTTGTATAAGCTGATTTTACTGTCTGGTTTCTATTTGTCTGTATATATGACTAGCCGGCTTAAACTCCGTGAGCCGTGGCTAGAATTTTATGATATTATACTACTATCTTTTGCTATATCTTATCTATATCTTGTGCTTTAGGTTAGTAGATTCGACGATACATTTTGCGCTTTTCAAATTCTGTCTTTGAGCTATATCCTTCATCAGGCTTCTAGATTATACTATTCTCTCTCTCTCTCTCTCTCTCTCTCTCT
>NC_029788.2:21602249-21606399 GCF_000816755.2 Arachis ipaensis
GAGTTTAGAACTGACGTAATCTCTAATTACCCTTTGCTTTACGACGCGAGGTAAAGCTTAGGCTAATTAGGGTCTTACACCGGTTACCTTTGCAAACCGAGTCTTGAGCTTTGTTATCTGTATTTTGGCACTCTTTGGTATATATATCCGTGTTAGCTTATCTTTTATCCTGTTTCGCTTACGTTATTGAATTCGTGAGCTTTGCGCTTTTCAATTTTAACGATTTTGTTTTATCGTCTTCTTCAAAGGCTCCTAGTTACAAATCTTTTTTACTATTACTATATATATAATTTTACTTTTAGAGGTCGTAATACCTCACCACCTCTATCTTATGACTTAAGCATAAGGCTCTGTGTGTTAGGGTGTTACATAATCAATTAAATCATGTTATTTTTGTCAAAATTAGGCTAGACAAATTAATTTGATTGAAAAAATAGTGAATCAAATCTTGAATTATTATTTTTTATAAAAAATTTCTACAATACTCTTATTATAGAAAATAACTAAAATATTCCTATTATATATATATATATTAGAGATAATACTCAATTTGATCCCTGAAGTTACACTCGAGCCTCAATTTAGTCCTTAAAGTTTTATCAATTTTCATAAAAAATAATATTAATTTAGATCGGTTTAATATTTGATTCACCATTTTTCGGTTAAATTAATTTGTCTGACCTAATTTTGACAAAAATAATATGCTTTAATCAATTATATGTGTTAAATTTTAATTACTAGAAAACATATTTAAAAAGAGACGTTTTAGACTATCTGAGTGACTCTCGTAAAAAAGACACTCGACTAAATTCCCATTTTGGTCCCTAAAATTCACACGATTACCCATTTTGGTCCTCGAAATTCAAAGTTACCTATACTGGTCCTCCAAATTCAAGTCCGGGCACCAATATAGTCCCTTGACTCTTTCCGACAATGACTAGGCAAATGAAATGCTGAAATGGCACCCTCCTTGTCATGCTGGATGACGAGTAAACAACGTCGTTTACCCTTGGCGCCCAAACAAGTCAAAAATGAAGAATAGTGGAGGTAGGGAAGAAGAAGAAGAAGAAGAAAAAGAATACTTTATTCTGGGTCTCTATCGTTTCTTCTCCCTTCATATACAAAGCAACCACGTTTCTTACTTGTTTGGGTGCCAAAGATAAACAACGTAGTTTACTCGTCATCTAGCGTGGCAGTTAGGGAGGGTGTCATCTCAACACTCCGTTTACCTAGTCATCGTCAGAAAGAGTCGAGAGACCACATTAGTGCTTAGACTTGAATTTGAAAGACTAATATAGATCATTTTAAATTTCAAAAACCAAAATAAATAATCACGTAAATCTTCAAAACCAAAATAAAAATTTAGTCAAGATATTCTAATATTCAAATCATGGAATAAGTTAAATACTCCTAACCTTAAATCTAAACCAAATTAGTTTGCCGGGATTGTTAGAAGGCAAACACAGTGACAATTAGTTATAGTTAGTTACGCCAGCTGGCAGTACTGGTAGCCAACTACTAACAGAAACGGTTGTTAGTCTTCACTCTTAGTTCACGTGTAAAACAAACATGGTAATTTTGTGTAAATCAATGGAGTTCAATTCATTCAATTTTCACAATATTAATTTCTCATGCTTCCACGACCATAAGCTTATTTAAGAGCTATTAATGTTATTAATATGCCCTCAAATCACTACCAAAGTTTGATATACAAAGGCAAAACTTATATATGGTCAGCATCGGATTCTTTGGTTAATAATCAAGATTTACAAAACATGAATACGCAATTCCTTTGGCTTCTAATTAAGTATGTAAGATCCCTTGCATTAGTTTAAAGAATGTTCTCTACCTGAAACACTGCCATATGCAAAAATTTACCAATGTCAGCAGCACTAAGACGAATTTGGAAAATTGAAAAATGGGTACACGCCTCCCAAAATTAGTACACAGCAACACCCAACACTACAATTGGGTGTTTTGAGTCATTCAATAAAATACAATATTATTATTACTTTAGCATCTCAATGAAATTAAATGAATAAATATACTAAAAAATAATTCGATGATTAAAAAATAATTTGGAGGGAACAGACCAAACATGATGCTAGTGTTTTGGATAGATACAAATGAGGGAGATTTTGGTCATATCACGAGCCTAGAAACCGAGGAAGAGTTGCAAAAAGAGACAAAACACAACACTACCCACATAACATGATTTTGGTTTGGGAAGTGCTAGGAACTAGGGGTGCACAGACCCGGCCCGGCCCGAAGGCCCGGTCCGGTCCCGAACACTTTAGGGACTAATTTGGTGTGATTTCATCGGGTTTAGGGTCGGGTACGGGTCTTAAAAATAGACCCGGTCATTATTTCGGGTCGGGTCCGGACCATAGCTCGGTCACCCGAAGTCGGTCCGGTGGCCCGGTCATCATACACAATTAATATTTTGTGTTATTAGTGATGGATCATGACTATTCTTATGTGGAATTTAAGTATTGTAAACCTTAATATTTTGTGTTATTAGTTATAAGACTATAAGTTAATGTTTTATGTTTAGAATGCATAAGACTTTAGACTAATACATAAGATTGTGTTATTTGTATTGATTTAAATATTTGGTATTATTAGACAATATTAGTATTGATTGTGGTTATGTTTTAATATTGAAGAAGGGTTGGTTCTTGTTATATTTTTCTAAGTGAATTTTACCATGTTAACTAATGGTTGGAGTCTTGGAAATTTGGATATTTTTACATGCTAGCTTACAAGAAGGTATCAACGTAATGTAATGTTAACGGCTCAGTTTTCATCACCCGGTTTTCACCCGGTATAATTGTGGCCCGAAAGTGTATTAGTTTCATCGGGTCTAGGGCCGAGTTCGGGTCTAATAAATAGACCCGGTGTATATTTCGGGTCGGGTCTAGGTCACATCAAACCCGGCTTCACCCGGCCCATGTGCACCCCTACTAGGAACAATAAAAATTTTGAATAACATGAATAATTATTAATTAAATAAAAATATATTACACTTTAATTTAATACTATTAATTAAATTTATTCTTTTAACTTTATTAATTCACATTATTTATATATTATTTAAAAATATTGTTAGTTACCTATACTTTTACTTTTGATTTATATCTTGATTGGAAAGATGAGAAATTATGTGAATTATATACGATTTTGGCTGGATGATCGGTTGAATTTGTAAATACTTTAATAGTTTGCAAAGGTGTATATAAATTTTTTTAATATCAACAAAAATTTATACATTCGAGACAAGGAAAAAAATTAGTTATCATTCCTACAGAAATATATAAGATAAAATATTGTTTTGGTCTCCAATATTTGGGATAAATTCTATTTTTGTCCCTAACGTTTTAATCATCCTATTTTATCCCAAAACATTTAAAATAATATCATTGTTATTTTACCATCAAATCCTTCACTAACAATTAATATAATTGATGTATTGTTAATAATATTTTTATTAAAATTACATTTGTTCAACTCCTTTCTCCTATCTTCACCTTCTCAACAATCTCAAATCTCATTTTTTTCTATTTTCTTTTTCCTCCTACAATCTTTTGTACTATTAATTCTTCAAGAGAAAGAAAAGAAATAAGAGAATGAGATTTGAGTTTGTTGAGAGTGTAAAAGTAGAAGAGAAAAGTTTAGCATACGTAATTTTAACAAAAATATTATTAACTGTACATCAATTTCGTTAAGTTTTAGAGAGGGATTTGACCATAAGATAATATTAATGCTATTTTAAATATTAGAAACCAAGATAAATTCACTCCAAATATTGAGAATCAAAAGAGTATTTTACCTGCCAATGAGTTATAGCTCAAATGGCATAATCTTTCCATACTCAATTATGAGGTTGCGGATTCGAGTCTTTTATCTTTGGTAAAAAAAAAGTTATTTACCTTTTTATATAAGAGAGAAAAACATATTACTTTTAAATAACAAGTATGAAAATTAATTATTTTTATTTGTACAAATAAAATTAACATTTAATTAAATATAAAAATATATATATTAAATTCTTTTAAATTTTAGATAAAAATATTAAAATTAATTATTAGTAAAAAATTAAACTCTTTCACATAAAAATAATAAATAAAAATTTTATTATTTAAATTTTTTA
>NC_029788.2:21606525-21607601 GCF_000816755.2 Arachis ipaensis
AGATAATAAATAAAAATATATGAATTATAACATTTGTATTTATAAGAGAGTGTGAATTATTTTTTGGAGTTAATTGACACAAATAATTTTTTTATAATTATTTTCTTTCATTTAATTATACTAAAAGTCAATTCTAAATTTAATGTGAATTAAATCTGATACAAAAAAAAAAGATAAACAAAATGACATAAATTGAAATTGAATAAGAAATATACATCAAAATTGAAATAGAAATAAAAAAATATGTTAAAATTAAATATAAAGATAATTACTCTACTTTCTATTCCATTTTTTTGTTGTAACAAGAAATGGACTCCTCAACCTAATTTATCTACATCATAGTTTAAAAATTAAATTGAACGAACTTCTCAACCTTTTACCCAATTTTCTGTGTAACAAGAGAATGACTGAGGTGTGTTTGGCAAACACATTGTAGAGAATAAAAATGCGTTTAAGTTCTTTAAAAGCTATTTTTTGATGTTTAGTAACTTCTTTATTCTCTGAGAGCAGACATGATTTTGCATCCTAAAAGTGCATTCACTTAAAGTAAGAAATGATAACTTCTATGTTCACTTAACTGCCTTTACGTTTGTTGTTGGTTATTATTGGTTTTCTCCATAACTTTTTAAAAAAATTGTCAATTTTTATATGTTATTTTTAATTTAATAAATAAATATTAATTTTATTATAATAATAAAAAATTATAACATAAAAAAAAGAGGACTATAAAAAAAAATTAAATATATTTAAAAAATAACATTATAATTTAATATTATATTTTTTTATTAATTAACTAATTATCTATTTAAAAGTGATTTTAACTAGTATTATCCAAATAATATTCATTTTATCAAAATCAATTTTAGTATAGAATTGTCAAACATAAATAATGTTGGTAAAAACTCACTTCTATCCAAAATTATATCAATTCTACAAAATCACTTTCATTCGGACTTTAGTTTAACAAAGTCAATCCAAACATGACTACAATAGTTAAAGAGGTATTTATAACCTCTTATTAGGTTAAAACAAAGAAAATCCTAAAATCCACAAACATAAATTAAATAAATTAAATA
>NC_029788.2:21607713-21608196 GCF_000816755.2 Arachis ipaensis
TAATATTATTATGCGTTATTATTAATTTAATTTTGTAATCCCAGTATCTTGATAATTTTGAATGATGGATGGATGCATGATACCTTCCAAGGGGAGAATGTGAACTTTTGAAGGCATTGAATAAATATGATTTACAATTTGACCAGCATGATTGATTGGACAGTACAGACCATATTTTGCCAAGATCTTTTGAAAGATCAAACTCAATTTACTGTACATTGGTAAAAAAGAAACTGTACTTGTTTCTTTTTATTTTTCTAAATTAAAAAACTCTAATTCGAACTTCGGAAGCCAATCATTACAACACTGCTCAACAAGGTTTATACTATTCGGTTTGGCCTAGCTAGTTTCAATTGAGCGATTAACTGTATAAAATGTATTACTTCTCAGTTTCTAAACAGGCTATTGTTTTTATATTGAAATGTTATCTGATTTTGGTTAATATTACGCTATAATATAATGAGACAAAAAGCACGTAGGATA
>NC_029788.2:21608691-21617463 GCF_000816755.2 Arachis ipaensis
TGTGATATAATCCGCTCACTGTATTACTAGTATTATGAGATAATAGATAAAATATATCTTTGCATTATAATATTATTTTGTATCTAAAGGTCACAAATTTATACTATTTAGCCAAGTTAATAATATTAGTTTAAATTAGTTATTGAACCTCTTATTAGCATATTTATTAAAAGGTGATACCAGAAAAAATATACCTTTTATATGTTATTTAGTGAGTACAGTACTGTTATAGTACTGTTACGCTGCAAAGCATAACATACCAATTGGATTTGCCAATTAATGATAAGAAAGTGTTTTAGCAATAATTTTTTTATAAGAATTCAGTGTGGATTTATGGTAAACATAATCTAATGAATAATAATACATAAAAAAATTGTGTCTATAAAAAGAGTACACAATAAAATCTAACAAATAAAATAGGATATCTTATATCTTCAAATTTTATTGTGCCCTAAAATTTGATAAATGAAACAAAGAAATACAAATAGTACATATAAATAATTTTAAAAAAATAGTATTATATTTACAGGATTCTTTCGCCATATAAATTGGTACTCGCAATTTATATTGTATATTACACTTGTGGAATACACCAATTTAAATTTATATTAATGTATTACACAGTTTCATCTATGATATAAAAAATAATTAGCATCCTAAACATGTTATATTGTTTGAATATTGTAAACAAAATAATAGACAAATGTTATAAATAAAATATTTTCAACTCAAAATTAATTAATTGTCCTAGTCTGAACTCTGAAGTTTGATATATCTATATCTTGATTTATTTTTATATAATTCATTGCAAATTAGTACGAAATGAGTTTTTAAACTTAATTTGTTAAATTTTATATCATATTATTTAAATCAACAAATCACAAATAATTTTTTAAAGCTAAAAATAATTTAGTAGGGTTATAATTATTAACCACATCCAGTCACAAATTAGTATAGAAGAAAAAGAGTAATCTATGGCAGGCTCCTACTACTTACGTGAAGCTATAATTTCTTTCTACTTTCAACTCACTAACTTGAGAAGGGGTTACATTAATTCACCTAACTTTGTATTAAACTAATAGGAGGACAAAGCTTTAAGTTTATGGTTCTTAGCACGAACTACCATTTCAAGTATTTTCTTTAGAAAAATTTTAAAAGAATTTATACGATTATCGTGTGAAAGTAGGATCTTAAACAAAATAGATCGTCTTTATTGACTAGACGATTTTATTTATTTTAATGGACACATTAATAAGAAGGTTAATTCATTAATTTTTACTTAATTTAAAAAATTTCATGTTAGATTAGAAATGAAAGTATTATTGTTGTTTATTATTAGATTTTGAATAGTAATATTATTTGTTAGAAATAAACTTTAAATGATAATAATATTCTTAATTAATATTAATGAATATAATTTAAAGTAAGGAAAAGTTTAGGGGCCAGCAACTTTTGTGTTTTGTAGCCAGCACTTAACCATCAAAAGAAAAGTGAGTGATCTCTCACCATTGGATGTAATCTCACACCATTAAGAATACTATTGATGGCCAATTGATGGTTACAAAACATAAAAGTTGCTGGCCCCTAGCACTCCTCTTAAAGTAAAATGATAGGAATAATAATTATTAGAATTAGATAAAGATAGATTAAGATATGTGTGAATACTGGATTATAATTTATACAGGCATTCACTCTCCACGTAAACCGCTATAGCCTCCAGCAGTTTACGTACGTCTTCCAATACATATAAACCACGGTTTATGGCTAAGCCTTTATAAAATGTACTATATAGTGTGTATTTATTAGGCTGTCTTTGTTTTCAACAACAAAATAGGATAAGACACTGAAAATAGGATAGGACAAGACACTGATGGACAGAGACACAAAATTTTGTGTTCTTGAAATTCTGCTTGGTGATAAACTAGAACAAATTATGAAAATCTAATTTATTCTCATTTTTTTATTAAAAAAATTTGAGATGAAAAATATAATAATAAAAAATATAATTATAAAAAATTAACAAGAATAATAAAAAAAATAAAAAATAAGTTGTGTTTCTTGGACATAAAATTAACAAGATTTTCTGGCCATTATTTACCACACATAAACCGTGGTGACCCACAAGGTTTTATGTGCAAACAAGTTTCTTCATAAACCGTGGTGACTCTCCACGGTTTATGCACGTCATCTCTCCTTAATAAACCGTGGTGACCTACCACGGTTTACACTCTATATCTTTTTGCCATAATCCGCTGGGACCTGCCACGGTTTATGCACGTTTTGAAACCGTGGTGGGTTGCCACGGATTACATAGAAATGACTTTTTGCACATGCAGGTAACAAGAACCAATTTTGCACATTTGGGTAAATATTTTCTCTATTCTATTTATTTAAGTAACTTGCCCAAAAATAAACATCCTGCCAAAAGTAGTTATGGTGCGAAGTAGCTGATTTATACTTGCTTAAATAGTTAAATCACTTGTGAGTCTCATTTTAGTACATTATACTACGAAATAATTTCATTTTAAAATTAATTTTTTGATAATATATATACTCTTACCAATTATTACTCGCTTCATCAATCATCGTTTTGTTTAATTAATTATAGTTTTACGCTAACATCACCACAACATTGTTAAAAAGCTTGAATAATTAGATTGTGTATGAAGGCAACAAAAAGACTATGTAAAGCAATTGCTCTTTAACTTGTATGCATTTTTATCTAGGCAACTTCATGCTCATGATACTGAAATCATTGAGATTTTAAATTGTTACAACCTTTATATGTAAAATTACTGTGTATATAACTAGCTATGACAGTTATAATAATTACATATGTTGTACACAAAATATTTTTAAAATTTATGAATTATGCTCACACTTTTTCGCGCGAAAGCACCAAAAAAAAATATACCACACAGAGCTTTTAGAAAATAGTTATATAAAAAAGTTAAAATTTAACATAGTAATATTAACTGAATTTAAAACCTTTGTGTGGAAACCACTGTATAGTAGATTAGAAATTCAACAAAACTTCCTTAAAAAGAATACCAGTGTTCCACTATTTGATAAACTGCTCACACGTGAAGCCAATATGAAACTTGGCTGAACCTCTGAGCTATGAAAATGGTAGACAAAAACTAACAAAAAAACTGAAGCTGAAATATGAGGATAAAAGAAACAGATCTATAATAGCAATGATTCTATATTTCTATGACAGATCTATATTTCGGATGAAGTACTTTTTACTATTGTTTTTACTTTTTAACAAATAATTATGTGAAAAGTCCAAATAACTAATTAGTCTTTGTTTAAAGATCAATTGTATTCATTATTTTTAATGAATAAAATATCGGTTTTTTTTTTACCAAAGATAAGAGATTCGAATTCACAAACTATGCCATTTGAACTATAATTCATTGGCAATATCGGTCTTTGATAAAAAAAAATATTAACTAAATTTAATTCTAGTATATTAAGGGTATAATTTTTTTTATATAAATATCTAATTATATAAAGAAAAAAGGAGGAAAGGGAAAATGATTTGAGTAGTTGGTAAAGAGGGAGAAGGGGGTGGGGTAAAGACATTTGGTCAAATGTGAAGGTGGGAGACCTTAATAAATGAAGAGAGTGAGTGGGGTGCTCAGATCAGATGACTGATGACGCCAAAAATTGTTAGTATCCACAGACAGTACACATTGGTGGGCTGTCTTCCCCGCCATTAAACACCACCCCTAATTGCATTCCCACACACACTCTCTTCAAATACAATATCAATTTATTATTTATACCTCGTTTTATAAAATTATTTCATTATATATCTATAATCATCTACACATTTCTCTTATTGTTATATAATTAACATATTTAATTATCAAAGTTAATTGTAGGGTGAAGTACTTTTTTTTTTGTTCATAAGTTCGCGTTTGTTTATTTAGGTAGCGTTTGGTGGAGAGACAGAGACGGAAAGACTGAGACCGAGAGACAGAGACTAAGAGACAGGGATTGAAATAAATATCAGTATTCAGTTTGGTACAAAATGGGAGACAGGAATTGAAACAAGAATAAAACTCTAATTTAATTTGCACAAAGGGTAAAATTGGAATTAATTAATTGAAATGAAAGTATTTTCGGTATAAAATGTTATTAAAATTTCAGTCTCCATCTCTAAAAATTTCAGTCCCCAGTGTCCCTACTTTTTGGAGGTACTGAAATACTGAAATTTTAGAGACAGAGACAGAAATTTTAGTACCAGTCTCTGAACTAACAAACACGATACTGAATCTCAGTCTCTCAGTCTCTGTCTCAGTATCTCAAAACAAACGCTACCTTATGAAAACGGGATAAAATAAGATATTCTGTTTATATTTTATCCATTAAATATAATTTTGTGTTTCTGTCAGTATTCTGTCTTTACAAATAAATATAGATCTGAGGTCAAAATTAAAATTATCTTCATCATTTTTTTCGTATTAAAATCATTCTTAACATTATAAAATGTTATAAAATCGTCCTTTTGTCTATAAACAATATTTTTCATTCAATTTTATCCTTAAACAAAAATAAAAAAATCCTCTTCACCCTGGATTTGGATCCTCTAAAGTTTGATTTTACTTTAGAGAGTAAAGTGTGATCACTCACCATTGATTTTATAGATGGGACCAAGAATAAATATGAAAGAGAAACTATTTAAGAGTAGAAGATCACACTTTACTCTCTAAAGTGAAATTCAAACTTTAGAGGATCCAAATCCCTTCACCCTCACCACTAACATCTGCATCATCATCATCGCTACACATCTCTCTTCCTTTTTCTCTTCTTTTTCTCATCGCCATCACCACTGCCACCATAACTATCACACTTTCTCTCTCTCTATTACCCGTTCATATCCTAAATCACTATCACCCACCCACAAACTACCCCCAACCCTTTTCTTTCAGCAATAGCAAATTCAGTAACAGCAACAACCATAAAATAAATCAACAGCAATATCCACAAAATAAATTAACAAAAATTGCAAATTAAACAACAATTCAACAATCATCAACCGCAACTTTAGGTCCAAAATTAGCAACAGAAATTAAAAAAATTAAAAAAACCAAAAAAAAAAGAAAAACAAAAATAGGAACATAAAACTCAAAAGAGGGGTGGTATTGCTGCCGTCTATTGTCGTCGCAGTTGAGGAAAAGAGCAGGAAAAAGCAACGGTGCGGGAAGCTACTGCTGCTGGTGCTGTCGCAGCTGTGACTGAGGATTGGAAGAGATCGAGAAAAGGAGAAGAGTAGATTTCCTCACCACCAGAAGTTCGATGATGATGATAGATCTCGACGCCGACAAAGCAACTCCCACCTCAATCACGACGCAATGGCGGCGGTCACACTGGAATAGGAGACCCAAATCGGCGGCTTGAGTTGAAACGACGTCGTTGAGATCAATGCCGATATGGTTGTCATTGAGGGATAAGGAGGGGTCGGTATCACCGAGGGAGTGGTCGTAGTGGGAGATGAAGAAAGCGAAGCCGACGCTAATAGAGGAAGAGTTGAGATTGGTGATGCAGAGAGAGAAGAAGATAGACAAAGAGATGAGGTCAAAGATGGTAGAATGACAGAAATGGAGAGAAGAAGAATTGAGGTTTTGGGAAAGAGAAAGTTCGAAGAGAGTAGGAAAAAGAAAATTAAGAAAAAAAAGAGTAAAAAAATATAGAGAGTGGGGGTGTTTTGTTTTTGTTTTTTAATATTATTTTTATTAATTGTTAAAAATAATTTGGTCAAAAAATTAAAATTAAAATAAAAAAGAATAATTTTATAACATTAAAGATGATTTTAATACTAAAAAAGATTGAAAACGATTTTAATTTTAATCTTAGACTTTAAAGGCAAAAAAAAAATACTTAACTCTTAATTATATATACACAATCCTTTTTGTTTTTTCACTTTCTTGCTTCGTAGCTACTTTTTATTATTATTATTATTTGTCACAACAAAAATATCTAAATTACTATTTGAATTTTATTTTTCATTTGATAGTTTTCATAATTTCTGTCCAAAACTTTGGCAAAACTATAATATGAAAGTTATTTTTGAGGCATAAGTAAAAATATACGTAAATTTGTCAATGAACTATAATTCAAATGGTATAATCTTTTCATCTTCACTTAAAAATTTTGAATTTAAATTTTACTCCTAATTTAAAAAAAAGATGTATGTATGTGTAAATTGTAATTATCAGGTTTGTACGGTCACCGCTAGCTTTACCACTTGAGCAAATAAATTTTGAAAGAGCATGTAAAAAATGAAGAATAGAATTATAAAATAAAATAAAATAGTTTTGGTGCTGGAGTCTACTGTGTGTCTGGAAAGGTCCAATGTTCTATAAATAGAGAGGTGCAAAGTCCAAAGCTGTAGCTAGCTAGGGTTAGTTCTCATCATCATCAACAAGAACAGCAGAAGAAAAAGAAGAGTCCGTAAAGGAATAAAAATCAACAACAGAAGAAGAAGAAGAAGAAAAAGAAGAAGATGATGGGGAGATACAGGTGGTCATCATGGGGAGAAGGAGAAGGAGGAGGAGGAGGAGAGGGGAAGGTCGGACCTGCATGGCTTGAAGGGCTGATGAGGGAGACATTCTTTGGTGGGTGTGGGGCCCACCAGAATCAACGCAAGAACGAGAAGAACGTCTTCTGCTTGCACTGTTGCCTTAGCATCTGCCCCCACTGCCTCCCCTTCCACCGCCTTCACCCTCTTCTCCAGGTATCTACTACCTTTTTCTTTCATCACAATTCAACTTAATTAGGATCCTTTTACTTCCTTAAATTCATTATCTCTTTTCAATTCACTCCAAATTCACACAATCTAATTATTCCAAAATTCAATCTTTTAATTCCTTTCTTCTAGATTCTTTTCAGCTATTTTTATTTTGTTTTTTCCAAGACAATTACTAAAATTGAGATTTGAGAGTTCAATTCAATCTCAAAAGCTAGCTCAGGAGACGATGTTACAGACGAGAGATGCGGTACTCGTAATAAAAATTGAATTGAGTAGTTTTGTTATTGTTTTTGTATAATTAAAGAAGCATACATGTAGTTGTTGTCGTTGAGTAAAATACTAAAATGTCCAATTGAACCCACCAAATATGAACACATATATTACTGTCTCATTGTATTTGGGTGTTTCCACATATCTATGTTTATGCATATTTATATATATTTTTTTTCTTCAATTTTTTTTCCTCATGGGTTAACCGTGTCTTCCTGGATTCCCACTTTTGGTTTTGGTCTCTTTCCCATTAATGGAAGATCTCTTTTTTATCCATTTCTCCCTGCAAACGTTTTTCTCAGCTGTTCCTTTCATTGAAAGCGAAAGTTTGACCCATTGCTTCCAAATCCATGCTCTTGTCTCTTTATTTAATTGTTATTTGCATACCAACCCCACCACTTCTCCTAATTTATTCTCCCCTCCTTCCCTCTTCATTTAATTTCCTTCTTCCCTTTCTCTTTGATTTGGTACAAAGGTACACACACCTAAGATTGGTATTCTCATGTCTAGCTGTCTATATGCTCTTTATTTAATTTTCCCTCCCTTTCCTTTTATGTATTTATTTTTCTATATCTTTAATTAATTAAACATTTATTTAATAACATGCCAAAACATATTTTATATTTAAAAATTAATGTATTTTTAATGAATCTAAAAATATAACATGACAAATATTATAAAAGATAAAAAAATTTGTTTACTACCTCAAGGATCAACTCAATTCGCCCTAAAAAAAAAGTAATCACATTTCATTAATTATGGTAGTAAGTAGTACAGTTAAGTTTACCCCAGAAGGAGGGAAAAGATGAATTGTCGATAC
The DNA here is from genome assembly GCF_000816755.2 of Arachis ipaensis. Taxonomy (NCBI): domain Eukaryota; kingdom Viridiplantae; phylum Streptophyta; class Magnoliopsida; order Fabales; family Fabaceae; genus Arachis; species Arachis ipaensis. The sequence continues at coordinate 21,616,542 of NC_029788.2, forward strand.
TATAATTTTGTTGATATATAAATGGAAAGTGGTAGCTTTTTTCACCTGTTTACTCTTAACCTCAATTTTTTGGTGTCTACTCTTAACCTCAATTGTATAAATAAAAATGTTATCTGTACACAAAATAATAGTCATTAAATTAATTTTATATATTTATATTAAAAATATATATTAGTTAATTTATTTTTAATATATATTTTATATTGATATTTTATGTTAATAACTAATTTAATTACTAATTTTTAGCGTATACATGGATGTATAAAATCATATTAGAAATTAACCAATGGTGAGAGTATGTCATCACAGGTGCGAAGGTATGTTTACCACGATGTGGTTCGATTGGATGACTTGGAAAAGCTCATTGATTGTTCCAATATTCAGGTCAGACAAAAGTTCTCTACATAATAATATTAAAAAGGAAAATATATTGGGGTACATTTATATTTTTTTTCTTGGCAAACTGAAATATATTTTTGTGTATGCATGAAAATACGTTATTAAATAAAAGAGGATGAGATCTGAGCTTGATTTTGGTTTTGGGTTTTTCTTGGTCACGTTATATATTCTTTAATTGATTAGTAGTAGTACTAGTTTAACGTACTAGTCATGTAATAAATATCTTATGAAACATCATAATAATGTTACTGGAAAAGATATACGCAATAGTACTCTCTCAATTATTTAGTTTGCCATAGATGTTGCTCTCGCAACTTAGCCAAATAGAACATTTTGGGACTCGATTTTCTGTCTGTTGTTACGAAGAATGCTTGAAGGCTTTTAGAATTTATTATTTTTCGTTGTTAATTAGTTATTAATATTTAAAAATATGAACTAAAAATATAATGTTGAGTTATTATTTATTAGATTAAAAAAATTGAGTTAATAGTTAAAAATAATAAAAAATAAATTTTGATGATAT
>NC_029788.2:21617542-21618788 GCF_000816755.2 Arachis ipaensis
ACAATTCCGATTCTTAGTATATACAATTTTTTTTAAAATATATAAAAGAATATCCATTTAGTATGAAAAAGAAACATTCTAATATTTAGTAGAAGAAACATCTTAATGTCTAGTATAAGTACTATTCACGTAGAGATTTTAGATTCGTCCAAAAGTATTTGGCTAGTTTTTGGCTAGTACCCTCTTGGTTCCTAGCATTGTTATAAGCCGCCTAGCCATCGCTTGTTTTCCAGCGTCTTTGACCAGGTGTTATTTCTACATAATAGTAAGAGAAAATATAGAACAATAGACTCTTAATTAGTTAATATTAGTTAATTTTTTTAATTTTATTTTTTAAAAATTTAAGATTTATGATTTAATATTTAAAATTTAAAATAGACAAAATAATTTTAAAAAATTGACTGATGTTAATGGAAAAAAAAGTTAATTTTTTAACGTTATTCTAATAATAAATAATAATAATAGATCAATTATATGTTGCAATGGACCCCGACATTAATCTGCCAACTTACCAAGCCCTAGTGCAAATTATTATGAACGGTCTGTTTGGTGCCAAACAAAATGAGAAGTATAAACAATTATTTATGGTTATCATATCTTACATCTTTATGTAAAGATAATATTGTATTGTAGACCTTTAAATAATTCAGTCAAAAGACGATTAGTTAAATATGTTAAACTATATTTATAATAGATGTCTTGGTGCATCTATCTTGCTTTATATGATGATGATAAGAGTGATGAAGTTGTGGATATTATTATTGGATGTAATGGCAGCCTTACACTATAAACAGTGCGAAGGTGATATTCTTAAATCAGAGGCCACAATCAAGGTCATGCAAAGGGAGTGCCAATGCTTGCTTCACTTGTGATAGGATTCTTCAGGAGCCATTTCACTTTTGTTCTCTTTCATGCAAGGTAATTTCACTTATTCATCCCACAAATTCTTACGTGCTACTTATTTTAGACCACAATTTTTGCATTTACTCGATTTTTATTTATATTAGTAAAAATTATCCAAAATATAAATATTAAAAAATTGGTTGTAGATGTTGTAAGATGTCAAAATACATAATGTGTTCTAACAATATGAAAATATTTAATTTGATGGGGATTTCTAACGTGTTGCGGTATCACTTTGGTTTTTAACGTGTTCTGTCGCCCAAGTTTTTTATTTTTATTTTTTTTGTATTTGTATTTGTGTGAATTTTGTTAAGTTTTTTTTTTATTTTTTTATTTTTATCAA
>NC_029788.2:21618869-21621832 GCF_000816755.2 Arachis ipaensis
AAATTTTTAAATTTTTAAATCATGAATTCATTTTTTTCAATAGTAAAAAAAGTTACATGAATAATTATATCTTTAATCGTAATAAAAAAAATTTTTTAAGCAAGAAAAAACAACAGATCTTGCTAATCCACTTTGATATTATGCCATAATGCAACATCGTTTTTTTTTTTCGTTTTTGGATTAATATTGAAGTGAGTTAAAAAGTTCTATTGAATCTATTTTTCTTTCAAATGATTTTTTAGTGCACTAAGAATTGGATAAAAGTAGACCAAAGTCTAACAATCAAACGGTCTAAATACCCTATCACATGTTGCACCCTATTCACAAAAACATATTTAAGTATTTAACCATAAACATGTTAGAAACTTGCTAAAAACTTGCTAATTTGATATATGATTAACCTATTATAAAAAAAGTGTAGCACCTAATATGAGTGAAGCACATGTCAAATAGTGAAAAAGTGATATATCGACGTACATGTAGTGATATAGTGCAATAATTGTTCTGTTAAAGTTAACAAACTTTCTTTATTTCACATTTTCTCTTCTACATTGCTTTGGCCTTGATTTACGCTATATAGGTAGCATAATACTGGTCAAGAGTCAAGACCCATGTTATACTGTTAGTAACAATCAAATTTAATTTTGAGAGTAAAAGTGAACTTATTTTGTTTCAATAATATCGTTATCTATAGTTAAATTAAAGCGTGATAATAGGGAACATGATGTGTAAGAGCATCTCTTCTTGAGTTTATCGAGGCATTTCTAATTAATCTTTTGTTAATTTAATTATCATAGGCAATATGTTTATTTAAGTCACCAAAATGTTTCTCTTTTAGATGACAATAATTTATGTTTATATTAGTCGACAGTATTAAACGTAAACGGGACAAAAATTTGGATTGTGTCAATTAAAGGGCATCTGTGACAAGACATACACACAAATTATTCGTCTTTCGGATATCATAATCAAGCTGAAAAGGAACTTCTTTTATTATATTCTTTTATAGAAATAGTAATCTAGGGTAGTAGTGTAGAGTTAATACTCAATTTGATTTTTAAAATTTGAGTTTGAATTCAAATTAACTCTTAAAATTATAATCGACTCAATATGGCCCTAAAATTTATAACAGTAACTCATGTTAGTTTTTGAGTTGATTTTTGTAAATGGCGTATGATTTCTATAAATGGCGTATTGATTTTGCATGTTAACTTAATGAGTTTTGGACTTCTTGCTTAGATTCCATGTATCCAACACCTAATAGATCTTCTAGAAGTTTGATCGGCTCATGAACATCCGTTGTGAAGACGATAATAATAAGTTCAATTTGAAAATAATTTTGCGATTTTGGAAGCAACAATCAAATTTCTGGAGTTTTAATAAATCTTGATCACATGGATCTTGGGTGAGGAATCTAAATCACAAGTTAATATATCAAATTAATACGTCGTCTACGGAGATTATTTCAAGGGTTAATGTGAGTCGTGATTATAAATTTCGGGTTCTAATTTGAGTCCATTGAAATTTTAAGGGTCAAATTGAATCCAACTTCAAATTTTACAAGCCAAATTGAGTATTAAGATAATAGTGTAGCATTGCTTGATTTTGTCATTAAAAAATTTCATGGATTTATTTTTCTTTTGCACATCTTCAAGGTCGTTTTCAAGAACTTTCGTTCCTGAAATTAATTAGATAGTCATTTTTTTTAATTTTTAATTTTAATTTTTTAAAAATTCTAAATTCTTTAAAAAATTATTAAAAAATAATTTTACAATTCCTTACCATTAGAAGAAACTAAACAGGATAATGTGAGCAACATAACAAAATTTGTTGTTAGCACAATTAATAATTTAGCAGATGAACATCGATGTTGTTGCAAATGAAAGATTCACAATTATTTAAAAAGTTTGCATATTGTTCTTAGTCAAAACTAAGTGACAGAAAGCAGATCTGAGTAGTAGGGGTGTCCGTAGAACAAATAATGCAACCCTTTATTGTCAGTGTGTAAACCCTAATTATCCATGGTATAACAGTGTAAAGGATTATGCATAGAATCTTATACTTGCACATTCTATTGTGTAAAATCTTTTAAATTGAGTGGTGAGTAAATCTGTTTATTAGACCCTTTTCAACAATACATTAATAGCATATGGAATTAATTTTTTTAACTGTTTTATACTTAATTTACACATAAATAATTATTCATAGGTTCTCCGTCATAAAATTTAAGTTAATAGAAAATAACATGATTATTTACCTTTTACATCAAATATTTTAGTCATAGAAATTTTGGTATTTGATATTGAATTATAATAAGATGCCTACATGCTTTTACAAATTTAAATTGATAGAAAAATTTAAGTTGTTAGAAGAAGATATTTAAATTGTTTGAAATTTTTTTTTGAAGGTCAATAAATATCAAATTCTATATCTTCAGATTATAAAAATTCTAATCCTGACATAACAAAACCATATTTTTTGAAAACTTAAACCGATAAGAAGAGATAGTATATATTCTAACAATGATTATTATGTATCTGTAATATATATAATCTGAAATAGTAATGTTGTGAAACACAGCTACTAATATTATTTGCAGGTGAACTACATGGTGTACGAGGGTGAAAGCTTGTCCACCATTTTACATCGATTCGATGAATCTGACTTCGCAATTTCGCAGTTCGAGGGTCTAAGAGTTGATGGCTCAGAGGTCATAGACGAAGATTCCCATTTTGCCCCTACTTCTTCCTACTCCAACACCACCGAGGCTACCAGCAATTCCGTAATTTCATGTGAACCCAACAACACTTCGAAGAAGAACAAGGGCAAGGCCACTAGGTTCCTCCCTGGAATTGTTCTCTCTCTTGGCAATCGAAGAAAGGGTGCTCCTCATAGGGCACCTCTCTCCTAAGTCTTCGATCCAATATCATTATTATATATATAATATAATAATAAGCCTTTAT
>NC_029788.2:21621859-21627653 GCF_000816755.2 Arachis ipaensis
TCTTAATAATATCTTACTATTAATTAGACTAGAGTATGCCCAAATAAAAAAGTTAAAAAAAAGAACGTAACATCTGCTATGATTGTTATTTATGTGTTTGGGGCAGGGGCAAATTTGTAATATGTGCTCTTGTATTATAAGTAGCATTGTGATTAAGGTAAGGTATGTGCGCATGCAAGGCTAGGATGTTTCCATCATCATCTTAGGTGGTTGTTGAAACCTACCAATTTTGTATAATGGATGCTATAGATGGAAAGCGTTGGAATTATGTAATATTTATTAATTATGTGCTTTTAGTGAGTAGAACGTACAATTTCTTCCTTCTCTTTATCTTCCTCCTTGTGATTTTTTATTTTTTTTATTAATAATTTAATCTCTATAGATTCCTGTCGGTGATGCTGGATAATTATGGTAAGTCATTATTAAAAGTTGAAACTTCTTATAGCTGAATTTGACAATGGAAAGTGACAACTTCCTCTCCATTATTTAAGCTTTCTAATAAAAACAGGTAAATGTATGACCCATGGTTTAGGATTTGGTTTGATTCGATTAATCGGAAATTGATCATCAAATCAGTTTGGTTTATAATAATTCGTTTAATAGTAAATCGATTAAAAATTAAAAAAAATGGTCAAAAATTGATCAATTGGTCGAACCATTATAAATTTTTTACTTATTAACCAGTTTAACATAATAAATTTTTTTTAAATTCTATATTTTATATATAAATATAATTCTTTATCTGAAATATTTTTGAATTTTGAGGATGAGTCTTGTACCATCAATTATGTAATTCGAATCCTTTCTTTAGTCACAAAAAAAAAAAAAATTATGTAATTCGAAGACAAGTAGATCAATAATATAATACAAAGAAAATAATATTATCAATCAACCATATGATAAGAGGTTGACCTAGCTAGAAAATCTAAATTTAGGTTACGGTGGCCGTCCCCCACAGTTGACCTATTTTTTATTATTATTTTTGAACTGATGACCTATTTATTTACCATAAAGATCATGGAGGAAATAAATAAATTGGATCTTTTATTGGTCATAGGCACATAACTAAGCTCGTTTTTCATGAAGGGGCTGTGGAAAGTTATTGCAGAAATGACCAGGCCAACCAATAATTTTAAAATTTTGTTCGAATAAACGCATTATACTACAATTAAATGACATGATTAAATAAAATAAATTTTTAAAGTATATAAATATAACATTAGAGATTTAGTTATATTAAAGTCAATTTTTATATTTATACAAATCGTCATCAGTTGTAAGATTTTAATTTTTTTATATAACCTGACATAAATCGTCGCGGTTTATGAGTTGAAAAGTTATTGCAAAAATGAACAGGACAACCAATAATAATTTTAGGATTTTGCTCGAATAAACGCATTATACTGCGACTAAATGATATGATTAAATAAAATAGATTATTAAAGTATATAAATGTAACATTAGAGATTTGGTTATATTAAAGTCAATTTTCATATTTATACAAAGGGTTCATCTAGTGTACAGATGCACTTTGGTACAGATTTACAGATTTTTGTTTTTATTTGGTTTAAAAGTGTATCACTAAAAGTGTTGCTTAAGGAGAAAGTGTTACCCTTAATCGTTAACTTGGCTCTGATACCAATTTTGCAATCTTTTACTAGTCCTTGTATATTGTAATTTCATTTTTATAGTTTAGTTTTCAATCTTGTTTTAGTTTATAATATTCTTTTTTGCATGGATTATTGTATATAAAATCTTTTATCTGTTTGTCTTTTTCTTTAATATAATTTCTTAAATCCTCAAAAACTTCTTTTATTTCTACACTTTCTGTTGTTTCTAAATACCTTCTTAATTTTTCAACTTCATTTTCCATTTTTTCTTTCAACAGCTTTAATTCTTTTAAGTCATAATATGGTTTTCCAGGCATTTATGAATTTTTTAAGTTTAATTCTAACTTGTTTATATTTATTCTTATTTCTATCCTTTTTATTATAAGGTCATCAATTTCGATCTGAAGGTTATTTAATTCCCTTTTATACTCTTTTATTTTACTTTTTAATTTTTCTGCCCTTTTTCTTTTTATTTTATTTTCTGGTTTTTCAATCTTTTTATGCTTCATTATTTATTTTAAAATTTCTGCAAACTCTATCATTGATTCATCACTATTTTCTAGAGATTCTATTAATTTTTCTAGCTCTTCAACTTCTCTTTTTAACTTGTCATAGATTATTTTTAGAGCTTCAAATGCTCTTTGATTTATTTCAGAAAACTGTAAATAATTCAAACGACTTTCTCTTTCAAAAAGCTCTTGTTTCTTGTCTTGATAGGTTACGTATATTTCTTCTTTATTTATTGTCATAATTTAGTGTTTAGGGTTTTATTTAATTTTTCGACCTTTTTTGTTAATTCTTTTATTTCAGAATTTTCTTCTTTAATCTTCAACTTAGATAGACTTAAAGGAATTTTAGATTTCTTCAGATCATAGAATCGCCTCGGCAGCTTCCTCCTTGCTCTCCTAGCATTTGAGTACTCTTTGCCTCCTGCTTTCTATTTTCTGATGCCTTGTACAATTGCCTAAGCAACCTATTTATAATAGTTGGGTCTGATGGACAATTCCCATCCTTTCCCTTCTTATGACGTCATTGCTTACGTCATTGTTTATTATCTTGCACCAGCTACATTGTTGGTGCTCTATGACCTAAGCGCTTACGTCACTATGCAATAATGTTGAGAGATGCTTCAGATGTGCTGTCTTCCTCTTTCATTATGTGTCCTTCAGATGCGTTGTCTTCTTCCTTTATCATGTGGGTTGATTCCGTTTTATCATTGCTTTCTTCAGATAACTCTGAGACGCATAGCTGGCACTTGTGGTCTTCTCTCTCTTTTATCAGATAGCAGAGATTCCTCTTTATCCCTTCAGGGAGCTTTTCTAAGAGTCCAGACAAGTTGTAGAATGCTGATTCAAATTCCACTAAGAGTCTCATCTCTCTTTCTTCAATTTCATTCCTTTTACTAGACACAAGCAAAATATTTCTGCTTTTATAATTAATTCTTGTGTGAGATTCCCTTGTTATCTTTTGAGTTCTTTCGAAGACCCTTGCTAGTGTGCTGTGAAAAGTGTGGCTTTAAAAAGTATGGTTTAAGTAAGCAAATCTTTAAATCTGTACAGATTTAGATCTGTACCATATAATTTTCTTTATACAAATCGTCATCTGTTGTAAGATTTGAACTTTTTTTTATATAACCTGTCATAAATCGTCGCGGTTTATGAATTGAAAAGTTATTGCAGAAATGAACAGACCAACCAATAATTTTAAGATTTTGTTCGGATAAACACATTATACTGCGACTAAATGACATGATTAAATAAAATAGATTTTTAAAGTATATAAATGTAACATTAGAGATTTTTAAAAATCATTATAAACCATAGCGATTTATGAAAAAGAATAGAATAAAATTTAAGTATAATCAAATCTCAAATGTTACCTTTATATAACTTAAAATCTCATTTTATTTTTTTTTTTTGGTTTCCCACGGTATCCCCCAACCCGACAGGTCAAGGACTAATCCGTCGCGGTACTGAGCTCCATTTAAGGGTTTGCCGCTGGCCAATGGGTTGCTGCATAAAATCTCATTTTATTTAATCATGTCATTTTGCCTTATGTTGCAGAAACGAACAATGCAACCAATACTGATGTGTTTGGAGCTTTTCTCTTTTCTAATGTATAGTTATCAAATGGTATTATCGAAATAATAATTTACAGTTATTTTATTTAATTTAATATTTATAATTATATATATTTAATTATTCTAACTAATAATTAAAAAATATAAAATAAAATAAATAATAATTAAAAATATAAGATAAAATAATTTTAAATTATTTTAGATTTTTTTTATATTTTTTATTTTATTCATCAAAATTATGATGCTATCACTATTATTTATCCAATTAATCAACTGTAAAATACAAATATTTTTATTTTTTGGTATAAGACAACAAAGTTGCACAAATAAAAAAATCATTTAGCTAGAACCTCAAATACAAATCAGCAGCAAAGAACACAACCCATTTTTCAAACTCTCCAATCTTCTTTGTATGGTTGATATAAATAAAAGAGAATGAAGTGATTTTTAAAGAGTAAAATATATAATTTAGTAAACTTTTGGCTAAAAATAAATTATTTTATTATTTATAAATTTTAAAAGAGATGAGAATAAAAAAAATTAGTCTTGCTTTATATAATTCAATACTTTGAAGACTGTATTTTTTTATTTGTAATTTGGTCTCACTTCTAATAATAAATACAAATAAAAAATTTATTACATGCATATTTATATTTTTTAAATTATATTGTGAAATGATAAATTAAATTTTTTATTTATAATATTATTTAAATAGTATACACATATATACGTAAACCGCTACTGGCAGTAGCGGTTTACACTTACACACGCACGTAAACCGCTACTGCCAATAGTGGTTTATACTCACATGTACACGCACGTAAACCGCGGCTGGTTGTAGCGGTTTATGCACATCTGTAAACCGCTACTGCCAGTAGCGGTTTACATAAAATAGTGAAACAATACATTTGCGTATTAAATTTGGAAACAATATATTTGCGTAATATTAGGAATCAAACAATTTAGATGCGTAAATTGTCCTTACTTTTTTAAACATTTACATTGTTAGAATATTTTTTTGGTGAACTTTAAATTGTCAGAACTAAACGTGTAAATAATGATATTTTTAATAAATAATTTAATATTATATTAAATTAAATAAGCTCAAATTGATTCTAAATATTAGTTGATATTCTTGATAAACGTGATAGATACTGTATAGATGCAGATAAATAACACGTCTACATCTAAATGATCTAATAGACCAAAGTCTAATTTTCTGAAGAGGGGGCTTCACAAGTGACATGGACCCTTCATGACACAAATATCACAGCAGATATCCCATCGTAGCTAGACTTGTGTTGAAAAAAGGGCAATATAATAATAATGAATTCTCATAGCTTGTTCATGGAATTTATTATTAGGGTAGCAAAAATTCGAACCCTATGCATCGTGGATTGTGACAAACTATACTATATTACATACATTACATTCATGTTTGGTGGTCTCGGAACTTGAGATATATAGTATAGTATAGGTGTAGTATTATTGTAGCATATTTAGGCATTTAGGCTTTTTATTGAAGGAGACTTAGTTTGTTACAACTCAGACACAATTCATGGTATCTTAAGGCGGCCTATAATATAATAATATTCACACTACTTGCTTTAGCTGCAAATTAGATATCTGTAGTGCAAATAGTAATATATAAATAATAGCAGAAATGATTTTAATTCAAATGTGAATTACATGAGTTCTAAGCTAAGGTTATTATGATCTTTAGAAAGTAATAACTTTTTGTTTCTGAGAATAGTAAATGTATATTATTAGTATGTAATAAATTTGTTATTGAAAAAAATAAACGCGGGATAATAATAATAATAATAATAATAATATCCCTATTTTGATAATGTCACTCTTTTTTCTCAAATTCACGAAAAAATACAGTACAAAAAATTATATTTAGTGGTATTATAAAAACGGAGTGAAATTAAATTATCATTTTTCTTAATAATAACGCGTGTTTTAGGGTAATTTGATTTGAATTTGATTTAAACAAAAAAAAACATATATTTCTATATATCTTTAGTAAGCAGCTGTTTGATTTTTCTTTTTCATTTTTTTTATATTTTTTATTTTTAATAAGACTAATGCAATAAATAAG
>NC_029788.2:21627671-21655161 GCF_000816755.2 Arachis ipaensis
ATTTATTACATAGTATAAATTATTTGTTCCTGTTATATTTATCTATAATTTATTATTTTTCTATTTTTTTTAATTTTGTTGTAATAAATGGATCATATATTGGCTCATTTTTTTGTAATGAATTTTCATTACGTGTTATACGTTGTTATGGGTTGTTGGAGTGTATCGTATTGATATGGAGTTAAATTTTTTTTTAAACAATAATACACAAATCGGAGAGTAGATATTGTGAAGGAGAGAAAATCTAGCCTTCGATTTATTTTCAAACTTGATTGATGAACAAATTGGACCTTAAGTATTGTGTGTGCAAAAATTTTTTTGTCAAGTGTGTAACAAATTGGAGAGTAGGTTTTGTAGTTAAAAAAATAAAAAAATTTAAAAACCCAAATTAATGAGTCAGAATTGAGGATTTAAAAAAATCTAGCTACTATTTGTGTCATACTAAATCGGATTCTCTGATTTGTTAATAATCATCTTTCACATTCCTGAATAACACTCGAAACTTTAATAATCATGAATAACACATTAATTTTTTCGATAACAAACTTAAAAAGTGTCATATATCACTATAGAATAGTGAGTTAAGCCAAATTTGATCCTCCAAAAACCCTAAAACTCAATAATAGAGAAAGAATGGCTTATGAAATAATTATGGGGCTTCTTGTTTGTCATTTTTTTGGTCATGGCTTCTTAGTCTCTTTGGGCAAAGTCCAAACAACGGCTAAGTATAGTGCCACGACCAAAAACAAGAAAGCCTAAGTGTTGTGAGGCTTGTTGGCTTCAAAATTGGGCGGCTTATTGAGCCTATTGGGCTGAAAAGACTAGAAAACAATCATTTTAGATTTTGTTTGGTTTCAGATAAAAAATAAATAAAAATTTCATTTAAGATAATTTTTTCCGATAATAAATATACCTGGCTCGGTACTTTTTTTCATTAAAAATGGAAAAAAAAACTTGTTTCATACTCTTGCACACATAACAGTAAATCCTTTTTAAAATTTAACAATATGCAGTGAGAAACGGAAAAAAAAAAAATACAATTGATTTGCTAATCGATTGAACAAAACAAAAGGGTGTATTTTTTTTATTAAAGAAAGGTTCTATATTGAGATTAATAAAAATCTCTCTTGAGAGTGGCATTAAATTCAGAGATTTTTTTTTTTTAAAAAAATAACCTCTAATCCCGCAGGTCAGACTAACTTGTTGGGAATCTAAGTTTTATTTAAAGATTTTTCGTTGGCTAATAAATTACCGCTAAACTAACTACTTAATCAACCCAAGTTGACTGAATTGAAAGAATCCATCCCTAATCTGCACCAAGGCAAATTCATATCTAGTTGAGGACCTCTTTGATAGTTTGAAATGAAATTTTTTTGGCTTAAATAATCAAGGAAAATTTTGATACAACATAAACTTTTACAATATATCTTATTTTGCATCTATGTATATAATTATAATTACAAATCAATAAACTTCATACAGTTTTATAAAGAATAAACATCTGACCAACACAATGATGCATCACAAAATGAGAATAATAACACAAGTGAGCTCATTGAAATTCTTAGTTCTGGATCTTGAATTAATCAGCTCCAAAATTACGTAAATACATCAAGTCCTAGAAACAACTATATCTTCCAATAGTTCAAAAACCTAAACGAACTACATTTTTTATCCCTTATCAGTAATGACTAGACACTGACCATTGATTTACTAATAGTTTTTTTTTTTTTTTGGGGTATCATTTACCAATAGTGTTAAAAATTAAAATTGTTCACAAAGAAAATCGGGCACTTGAGCTTTGTTTCTCCGAGAGCCCAAAAAAGAAGGGCCTTATTTTTTAAACTAGAATAAGATAACCGCAAAAATCAAAAGGAGCATAAATTAGTTAAAACATTAAAACTAACTCAGAAGATTATAGCAGATGTGAATTTGGAAACATTAAATTACAGAATCTTACATGAGAGAAAGCAACTCAACACAATTTACACGTTAACCGCACCAGCATTGTAAAGCTCAACATCCAGAATACTGGTACAGTCGAGTACACTGTATTAAAGGGAGAAAAATATTTAATTGGCCCAATGCCAATGTTTACAGGCATATCACAAAAATCCTGAGCAAAACCACATCCAGAACTACTCACCTACGGCTAGAACATACGACAAATCCACTCCACCCATCACATCAAATGCCAAATATATACTTTATATAAGATCAGCAACATTCATTGGCATTTCATCTATCTGAGTACTGTAATATTGCTCAATATCTCTCAAGATCTTGATGTCATCACTTTTGACAAAATTTATTGCAACACCCTGCAAACCATGATCAAGCCTAAGTATAACTGTATAAGTAAATGTGTATGCATATGCATACAATATACATAGTTGCCGCATTAGAGGACAGAAAACAAAATGGGAGAAGTGGAGTGTAAGGTTGATGAAAGCAACCAAAAACCTCTCAAACCTGGGTGTAAATTGAAGATTTTGACATGAAAATAGGACTGGGTGAGGGTAACCACTCAGTTAAAGCACAAAATGTTTAATAAGTTTAAACAAGTGGAATACCTTGCGTCCAAATCGTCCAGATCGGCCAATTCGATGAATGTAGAGCTCTCGATTATTTGGAAGGTCATAGTTGATAACTAGAGAAACCTGAAGCAGATGCATGGATCAATATTAGCAATTAGACAATTACTGTTCTTCTACATTACATCCAAATGCAAGGAATAGACAGCAAATCTCATCAATTTTTGTGGTATGTTATTTGAAATAAACTAAAATTTCATTATAGTCAATATATTCAAAACATTGACATCTTGGGGTTTTTGTTAACCAAAATCAATGCCCCTCCATGACACCTAAGACCTACAAACCAAGAATTAAAATCCATATTTTTTAACCGGGGAAATAGCAAGATATAAACTATGAAATTTAATAGTAAGTTATAACAGGACTATTAATCCTTGGATGAGGTCCAAAATTTAAATGTTTCACCACCATATAAGAACAATTAGCTACTTCTCTGCAAGGTGAGTGAGAGAAACCAAGAAACAAAAACACAGAAAACGGCCTAGGATGTAATCATGGGTGAAACCCCATCTCCCCAAATCCATCAGTAATACATTCGACCGTTACAGCTAATGGTTTATTTGATTTATTCTGTTCTAGCTAATATTCAAAAGGGATTGGCATGTATTGTTATATAGTCTATCCCTTTAAGTCCTAGCCATATCTTCTGTATCTATATGATGAGGATGAGGACAAAGATTTCTTGTCCTCTTTTGCAAACTAATATTAATATAATTTCATTTTCTATCAAGAAAGAAGATAAGACTGACTGTAAAACGTACTCCAAATACTGAAGAGGGAAGCAGATACGTGAATTCATGAAAGAAAATAAAAGAGAGGTAAAGGACAGGAAAAACAACTCGCCTGCTGCACATCAAGGCCACGAGCCCAAACATCTGTTGTTATTAGTACACGAGTTGTACCAGAGCGAAACTCTGCCATGATTGCATCTCTTTCTCTCTGTGGCATGTCGCCATGCATTGCTGAGACGGTGAAATTATTGTTACGCATTTTCTCAGTTAACCAATCCACCTGTCCCAAATGAACACAAATATTAGAATGTGATGGACAATAAATGAATAAACTAAAAGATCATCAACACCAAACTCATTAGTACAGAGAGTAGATATATATTATAGCACAGCATTTAATAATCTACTTTTTACAATGCACTCGATCGGGAAGAGAAATGGGATGCCCATCCTACAAAACTGGAACTTCTTATTTACCTTTCGCTTAGTGTTGCAGAATATAACAGCTTGAGTAATAGTGAGTGTATCATAAAGATCACACAGGGTATCAAATTTCCATTCTTCCCTTTCAACGGCAACAAAAAATTGCTTGATGCCCTGTTGTTCAGGAGTAGGGAAGTTGTATCAGTGATCAATATCCTCCAGTTAAAAGGGAAAAGGTAGTCGGCAATGGAAAAAAAGCTACTCACCTCTAATGTCAACTCATCACGTTTTACAAGAATCCTTATAGGATCTGTCATGAACTTGTTTGTCATTTCCAGTATTTCATGAGGAAGGGTAGCAGAAATCAAGACAACCTACATCATAAAAACAGATTAAATACAGTATACTTCATGGTGCTAATAAGGCTCTGGTCAATTACAACACAGGATGAAATGGAGAAAAAGATACAGACGAGACTGTTCCACAAGATCTGCAGCATGGGCAATATTCATATGATACCCATATGTAACTGCCAAGCGAGGACCCTAAAAGACACCTACGGTAAATCAATATAGCAACCTCAGAAATAGACATTTGGGTCACTGGACCAGCATAAGTTTGTCAACCAGAAATCATCTGGAACTAAAATTAGAGTAAAGAATATCTTCCTCACCTAAAGTGCTTCAGTTTTTTTAGCTAAGAAAACAAAAGCAATGTTTATCTAAAATTTGTATGTCCTTTATTACTTAAACAAAGCATATTTTCTCAAAAAACTAATCAGAGTCTATCTTTTGGTCATAACATCAAACTGAACTCTCAAGTCTCATGCCACTGACTTTTAAGTTCTAATTTTTACTAAACAGATTGTACACACTACACAAACAAGTCTACAAATGCCTTTAAGAACCTTCACACTTCCATAATCTCTACCCAAATTTTTATTACTTGAAATGACAGTATTGTTCAATATAATATCTGTTTATTTTAATATCATACCTCAAACTATATTCAGCCACTATCCACTTGCCAAAGACTTACTATAAATATGCATCTTTGATTGAACGATAAACATATAACATTTGCACCTGTATAAATTTCTTTTGAATAATATTAGGCAACATCAGGGCATCAAGAAAGAGAGAACCTGAAGATCTGGGGGGAGATATCTATACACATCATAAATCTGATCTTTAAACCCTCTGCTCAACATTTCATCAGATTCATCCTGTCAATGAAATGAAAATCATAAGATACTCCATGACAATATAAGCACAACTATTTATAATATAAATACAATCAAGTACAGGCAAATGAGAAGCAATGAACTCACAAGAACTAGCATCTTTATATCTCTTGTACGCAATGTTCTCCTCTTGATCATGTCACAGACACGACCAGGAGTTCCCGACACCACGTGAACTCCATACTCAAGCTTCCTTATATCTTCTCCCACACTTTTACCCCCAATGCAAGCATGTGCTTGTATGTTTATGAAATCCCCAATAGCCAATATAACCTTTTCAGTCTGTGAGGCCAGTTCCCTTGTTGGAGACAATATTAAGGCCTGGACTCTGTTCAGAAATTACAAAACCCAAACCAAAATAAGTAAACAAACAACACACATGCAAAAGACGATAATAATCGCATAAATCTCGCAAAAAATCACCTAATGAAATTACTTCGGGATAGAATTATGCTCCTAGCTTTACTAACATAATAACATTACATGACAGAAGAGAATAGAGAAAAGTTTCTTAGGAGATAGCTATCAGGTTCACTCAATTACCATGCATACCATATACAGAATTCTCTATACTGCTGCTGCATATTACACACGTGATTGCACCCAACAAGGTGCTTATAATCAAATCAGGAATAACTAAGGAACTGAGTACCAAAACGAATCTTGTAAGCATTAACATTTAAAACAGATATTCAATTTCTCCTCATTATCCTTCAATAGAATTCCTAAATTCATACCACCACATAACCTATCGTTATAAAATATTTGAAAACCCTAATCTATAAATTAAAACCCAACTTAAACAAATTTGTGTGTGCATTAAGCAGTAGAATTCTTTTCCTTTTTTTAAATTCGTAATAATGCTTAAACAAATGCAGTAAAACAGAAACAAAATAAAAACGAAAAGTGAAATTGAAGGTGCGTACTCTCTCTTGGAGGTATCAACGAACTGGCAAACGGTGAGTGCAATCATGGAGGTCTTGCCGGTTCCAGATTGAGCCTGAGCGATGACGTCACGGCCCTGTATGATTGGCGTCACGGCACGCTGTTGGATTGCGGAGGGTTTCTCGAATCCGTACTGGTAGATCCCTCTGAGCAGATCGTCCTTTATTCCCATCTCCTCGAAGCTCGCTATCGCCTTTACCCCCTCCGTCGTCTCGAACTCCAGCTCCTCCGCAGCGTTCGCCGCACGCCGCCGGTTGGCCGGCACCACCGACGTCGTCGCCATCACCTCCAGAAAACTCAAATTAAAAAAGAAAAAAGGCTTTTTTTGGGGTATGTTTCAAGGTTTTGGCGATTTTGGTTCGTGGGAGCTGGGAAGTAGGAGGAGAGAGAAAGAGAGAAGGTAACGGGAGTGTTGTTCGTGTTTGTGTTGGTTGTTTCTGTGCCCTAAACCAGATAGAAAAAATTTAAAAGGGTTAGTCGATAAGTTTGGATGTTCAGCCCAATAAGGCCCATAATGTTTGGGCGTTTGCTAATTTGGACCTCTTATTCTTTTCTCATTGGAAATGAACGGATTACCCAAGAGCTTGAAATTATCTAACAATCTTATTTTTCTCCGACCCAAATGTGGATGAAATGTATAATTAAATTCTATAAGAACCATGACCAAAAAAATAAAAAATCTATAAGAACCAAGAAGAATGAGCCAAGCTTAAATGGTATAGTCTTTTCATCTTCATCTAAAAATCTTGAGTTTGAATCTCACTCCTAACTTAAAAAAAAAAAAAAAAAGAGAAATAGAGAATGAGAAAGAAAACGCACAAAACTGGGGAACAACTGAAAAGGAAAAAGGAAATGCAGGTTTCTATATTGTGGAGTTAGCAAGTGATGATGAGAAAGACAACACTATGAAAGACATTCAGAAAGAAATCAAGATAGGCAATTAGGAGGAGTTAGGGAGATATGACAAAAATAAAAACCTATGCAAACGGGTAAAGCCTGCCATCTTTTTTCTTTTGGAAACTAGAGCTAAGAAAAATTATGTAAACAAGATAGAAGAAAGCTTAAATTTAATATGGCTTTTTTTTATTAAACTTAGGGGTTGTCCGGAGGTCTGTGCATTTTGTAGAATAGTAATATTAATGTTAATGTTTATTCGTGGTGTGATAACTTTATAAAGGCAACAATTAAATATAAAAATAATGTTGAATGGGAAGAAAATTTTATTTATGGCCATCCTAATCCAAAAAAAAGGAAAGAATTATGGGATCAACTCACTGCAGGAAATATTAATTCTGAAAAACCAAAATTATACATTAGTGATTTGAATGAAATCCTCAACCAAGAAGAAAAAATTGAATTACACCCGAAGTCTAGAAGTCAAGTGCAATGCTTTTGAAATTTTGTGGACAAGAACGCACTTATAGACATATATTTAAAAGGTTTAAAATTTATATGGTTCAGTAATTCTAGAAATGAATTTATGACTAGGAAAAGAATAGGTAGGACGTTAACAAATTAGAAATGGAGAAGATTTTTTCAGAGTGCTTCTCTTACAGCCTGGCCAATAGTAAGTTCAGATCATTCTCTTTTAGTATTAGATCTTGAGCTAAAGGTAAGAGCAAGTAAGTTTTTTAAATTTGAAGCATATTGGGCTAAACATAAAAAATGCAAGGAGATCATTGAAAATGGTTGAAAAAGAGGGAATGGGACTGAATCGGAGGATTGGAACAAGATTCAGAGAAGGATGGAGAGCTGTAAAAAGGAGTTAAAAAATTGGAGTGGAACCACTTTTAAAAGAGCATATAAGGAAATTGAAAAGCTGAAGATTAAGTTACAAACTTGACAGGATTCAGAATTTATAGAGGAGCAACAAAAGAAAATACTATCAACTAAAGAGAGACTAACTCAATTTTAGAGATAAGAGAAGATGTTTTAGGGATAAAGAGTTAGAGTGAAGTGGTTGAGATTCAGAGATATGAATACTGCCTTTTTTTATGCTTTCACTATCCAAAGGAGAGATGAAAATCGTATTGAAAAACTGGGAGACTCATGGGGCGAATGGATTAGTGGTGAAAAAGAGATAATAAATCTCATTGTTAATTATTATGAAAAGTTGTTAATGACTAAAAGAAGATTAAATGTAACACCACATATTTTTAGAAAATAAATAATAAATTATTTATGTTTATATATATGATTTTATTTATAGAAAACAATCTTTACAAAAAAAAAATAAATAATAATAAATAAATTAAAGTTATGAGACTTTGAGTTTTAAATTAATTCGGATTTATATAAATTTTAATTATAATTAGATATTTTTTATTTATTGAAATTAATGGTTCTTACTTAATTAAAATTCAAAGTTTTAGTAATTAGAGATAAAAGAGAGTTTTATATATAATTTAAATTGAATAATTAAAATTTTTTATTAATATTATGAACTAAAAAAAATTTACTTATTTATCTCTAATTTTAAATTAGAGTATTTAATTAAAAATAATTTGTAATTTAAAAAATAAGTAGTATTCTTAAAATTAATTATATTGATTAAATTTGGTTTTAAATTCAAACTCTACTCAAATCCTAAATTCCCAATTCTAAACCCAAATTCCTAATTCACTAATCCTAACCCTAATTTCTAAAACACAGACACGTATCTCCACACCTGTTTGTTTCTCAATGAGCCACGCTCACTTCCTCCCCACTCACCCACCGCCAACCCCTCACCCCATATACAAATAACACATAGCTTCAGCAAACAAAAAAGAGAAAGAAAAGAAAAAAAATCAGAAGGAGAGAAATGAGAGATGGAGATCGAGAGAGTTGAGAGGAGCGATCGGAGCCTGAGGGAGAAGAAGAAGAGAGGGGAAGGGATGGCGCCGTGGGGTTTGCTACCGCGCTGTCGCGTCCAGCTCGCCCCTCGCGTCTCACTGCCGTCGGCATCGTCATCAGGAGAGTCAGGAGAGAGAGAGAAGGACGAACTCGCGAGGGAAAGAAAGGAGGTTGTGCCCGCAGCCGTCGAAGCCATCGTCGCGCCAGTCGACGCCACTGCCGATGATGGAGCCGTCACCGAAGCCCGTGTCACCATCATTCTTGCCAACTTGCCTGAGAGAAGCTCGTGGATGGAGGAAGGATGGCGGAGAGAAGAACGCCATTGAGAGAGGGAAGACGCCGCTGTCATGCTTCACGATCACGGTGATGGAGCCCGCACCGCCGTCACCCATGGCTGCCGCTCTTACCGCCACTCTATTTGGTTCTATTTTGAGCCACGCCACTAATGAGCGGATAATTTATACGCTTTTTGGCATTATTTTTATATAGTTTTCAATATGATTTAGTTAGTTTTTAGTATATTTTTATTAGTTTTTAATTAAAATTCACATTTCTGGACTTTACTATGAGTTTGTGTATTTTTCTATGATTTCAAGTATTTTCTGGCTGAAATTGAGAGACTTGAGCAAAAATCAGATTCAGAGGTTGAAGAAGGACTGCAGATGCTGTTGGATTCTGACCTTCCTGCACTCAAAGTGGATTTTCTGGAGCTACAGAACTCTAAATGGCGCGCTATTAATTGCGTTGGAAAGTAGACATCCAGGGCTTTCCAGCAATATATAATAGTTTATGCTTTGATTAAGGATAGATGACATAAACTGGCGTTGAACGTTAGTTCCATGCTGCATTCTGGAGTCAAACGCCAGAAACAGGTTGCAAAGTGGAGTTAAATGCCAGAAACAGGTTACAAACTGGCGTTCAACTCCAAGAAAGACCTCTACACGTGTAAAGCTCAATACTCAGCCCAAGCACACACCAAGTGAGCCCCAGAAGTGGATTTCTGCATCATTTACTCAATTCTGCAAACCCTAGTAACTAGTTTAGTATAAATAGGACTTTTTACTATTATGTTTATATCTTTGGATTATCTTTGGAACATTTTTAGTTTGATCCTTTGATCACATTTTGGGGGCTGGCCATTCGGCCATGCCTGGACCTTCATCACTTATGTATTTTCAACGGTAGAGTTTCTACACTCCATAGATTAAGGTGTAGAGCTCTGGTGTTCCTCAAGGATTAATGCAAAGTACTACTGTTTTTCTATTCAATTCAACTTATTCTGGTTCTAAGATATTCATTCGCACTTCAATATGATGGATGTGATGATCGTGACAGTCATCATCATTCTCAACTTATGAAGGCGTGCCTAACAACCACTTCCGTTCTACCTTAGATTGAATGGATATCTCTTGGATATCTAATACAGGGGACCGAGTCCGAGTTATTAGTGTCTTCGTGGTATAAGTTAGAACCCATGGACGGCCATTCTTGAGAATCCGGAAAGTCTAAACCTTGTTTGTGGTATTCCAAGTAGGATTCAGGGATTGAATGACTGTGACGAGCTTCAAACTTGCGAGTGCTGGGCATAGTGACAGACGCAAAAGAATCAATAGATCCTATTCCAATATGATCGAGAACCGACAGATGATTAGCCATGCAGTGACAGTGCATTGGACCATTTTCACTGAGAGGATAGGTGGCCATTGACAACGGTGATGCCTAACATACAGCTTGCCATGGAAAGGAGTAGGAAGGATTGGATGAAGACAGCAGGAAAGCAGAGGTTCAGAGGGACGAAAGCATCTCTATACGCTTATCTGAAATTCTCACCAATGAATTACATAAGTACAACTATCCTATTTTATATCTTATTTATCTTTTACTTATCAATTCATAAAATCAGTTGAATCCGCCTGACTGAGATTTACAAGGTGACCATAGCTTGCTTCAAGCCGACAATCTCCGTGGGATCGACCCTTACTCACGTAAGGTTTATTACTTGGACGACCCAGTGCACTTGCTGGTTAGTTGTACGAAGTTGTGAAATAGAATTAAAGAATATGAACGTGCGTATTGAGTTTCTAGCGCCGTTACCAAAGAAGGAACAATCACGATTTCGCACACCAAGTTTTTGGCGCCGTTGCCGGGGATTGTTCGAGTTTGGACAACTGACGGTCCATCTTGTTACTCAGATTAGGTAAATTTATTTTATTTTTAAGCTTTTTGTTTTTACTACTCTTAATTTCAAAAAATTTTTTTTATTATTTTCAAAAATATATTTTTCTTCAGAATTTTCATGAATGAATTCTAGTGTTTCAATATGATTTGTTGAATTCTGGCTGGCTGTAAAGCCATGTCTAAATTCTTTTGGACTGAGGCTTCAACTAATCACTTCAATGCATGTAATGTCCTGCTAAAGCTTGGCTGGCCATTGGCCATGTCTAGTGTTTTGGACCGGAGCTTTCACTGAAAGCTTGGCTGGCTAGTGAGCCATGTCTAATTCCTGGACTGGAGCTTTAGACTAACAGTGCAAGATTCCTGGAATTTCTATTAAAAATTTTGAAATCCTTATTTTCTTTTTCAAAATAATTTTCGAAAAATACCAAAAAAATTTAATAAAATCTTAAAATCAAAATTATTTTTGTGTTTCTTGTTTGAGTCTTGTGTCAAGTTTTAAGTTTGGTGTCAATTGCATGTTTATCTCTTTCTTGCAATTTTTGAAAACTCATGCATATGTTCTTCATGATCTTCAAGTTGTTCTTGGTAAGTCTTCTTGTTTGATCTTTAAATTTTAATGTTTTGTGTCTTTTCTTGTTTTTCATATGCATTCTTGAAACATTAATGCCTAAAGAATAAAAAATTTTAAGTTTGGTGTCTTGCATATTTTCTTTTCTTGAAAACTTTTCAAAAATAAGTTCTTGGTGTTCATCTTGACATTCAAAGTGTTATTGGTGTTCATCTTGACAGTCAAAGTGTTCTTGCATGCATCATGTGTTTTGATTCATAATCTTCATGCATTGAGTCTTTTTGATATTTTTCTCTTTCATCATTAAAAATTCAAAAATAAAAAATATCTTTCCCTTATTTCACTCATAATTTTCGAAAATTTGATTTGATTTAGTCAACAATTTTTAAAATTTAGTTATTTCTTATGAGTCAAATCAAATTTTCAATTTAAAAATCTTATATTTTTCAAATCTTTTTCAAAAATCAAATCTTTTTCATTTTTCTTTCATAATTTTCGAAAATTCCAAAATGATTTTCAAAAATCTTTTTCTTATTTTGTTTCATAATTTCGAATCTTTACTAACAATTAATGTGATTGATTCAAAAATTTTTCAATTTGTTACTTGCCTATTAAGAAAGGTTTAATCTTTAATTTTCAAAATTATATCTTTTTAGTTTCTTGTTAGTCAAGTAATCAACTTTAATTTTCAAAATCAAATCTTTTTAAATCTCTTATTCAAATCTTTTTCAAAATAAGTTTCAATCACATCTTTTTCAAAATCAATTTCAAAATCTTTTCTAACTTCTCCCCTAATCTCTTATCTTTTTAAAATTGATTTTCAAATCTTTTTCAATCAATCTTATCTTTTTGTTTCAATCATATCTTTTTCAATTTCAATCATATCTTTTTCAAAACTGCCCAACTAACTCTCTACCTTTAATTTTTGAAAATCCCTTCCCTCTTTTTCAAAATTTTGTTTTAATTAACTAATTGTTTTAATTTTAATTTAATTTAATTTCAATTTTAATTTTCGAATTTTAAATTTAAATTTAAAATATTTTTATTTTATTTTGTTAAATTTTCGAATTCTTCTCTCATCTCTAATCTCCTTCTATTTATTTATTCATCCATTGACACTTCTATCCTCACCCTTGTGTTTGGATTCTCAAGATTCTTGGTGACTTTACTGCACCCAATTCCAATTTACATGGAAGAAGCATCTCAATTCCTGCCATTGGAGCAAACAATTTTGAGCTGAAACCTCAATTAGTTTCTCTGATGCAACAGAACTGCAAGTTTCATGGACTTCCATATGAAGATCCTTTTCAATTCTTAACTGAATTCTTGCATATCTGTGATACTGTTAAGACCAATGGGGTTGATCCCGAGGTCTACAGGCTCATGTTTTTCCCATTTACTGTAAGAGACAGAGCTAGAATATGGTTGGACTCTCAACCTAAAGCTAGCCTGAACTCTTGGGAAAAGCTGGTCACGGCTTTCTTAGCCAAGTTCTTTCCTCCTCAAAAGCTTAGTAAGTTTAGAGTGGATGTTCAGACCTTCAAACAAAAAGAAGGTGAATCCCTCTATAAAGCTTGGGAGAGATACAAGGAACTGACCAAAAAGTGTCCTTCTGACATGCTTTCAGAATGGACCATCCTGGATATATTCTATGATGGTCTGTCTGAATTATCTAAAATGTCATTGGACCATTCTGCAGGTGGATCCATTCACCTAAAGAAAACACCTGCAGAAGCTCAAGAACTCATTGACATGGTTGCAAATAACCAGTTCATGTACACTTCTGAAAGGAATCTTGTGAGTAATGGGACGCCTATGAAGAAGGGAGTTCTTAAAATTGATACTCTGAATGCCATATTGGCTCAGAATAAAATATTGACTCAGCAAGTCAATATGATTTCTCAGAGTCTGAATGGATTGAAGGAATCATCCAACAGTACCCAAGAGGCATCTTCTGAAGAAGAAGCTTATGATCCTGAGAATCCTGCAATAGCAGAGGTGAATTACATAGGTGAACCCTATGGAAACACCTATAATCCCTCATGGAGAAATCATCCAAATTTCTCATGGAAGGATCAACAAAAGCCTCAACAAGGCTTTAATAATGGTGGAAGAAACAGGTTTAGCAATAGCAAGCCTTTTCCATCATCCACTTAGCAACAGAAAGAGAATTCTGAGCAGAATCCATCTAGCTTAGCAAATATAGTCTCTGATCTATCTAAGGCCACTTTAAGTTTCATGAATGAAACAAGGTCCTCTATTAGAATTTGGAGGCACAAGTGGGCCAGCTGAGTAAAAGAGTCACTGAAACTCCTCCTAGTACTCTCCCAAGCAATACAGAAGAAAATCCAAAGAGAGAGTGCAAGGTCATTGATTTAACCATCACGGCCGAACCTACAAGGGAGGGGGAGGACGTGAATCCTAGTGAGGAAGACCTCCTGGGACGTCCAGTGACCAATAAGGAGTATCCCTTTGAGGAACCAAAGGAATCTGAGACTCATCTAGAGACCATAGAGATTCCATTGAACCTCCTTCTGCCCTTCATGAGCTCTGATGAGTATTCTTCTTCTGAAGAGAATGAAGATGTTACTAAAGACCAAGTTGCCAAGTACCTTGGTGCAATCATGAAGCTGAATGCCAAATTATTTGGTAATGAGACTTGGGAAGATGAACCTCCCTTGCTCACCAATGAACTGAGCGATCTGGATCAACTGACATTGCCTCAGAAGAAATAGAATCCTGGAAAGTTCTTAATACCTTGTACCATAGGCACCATGACCTTTGAGAAGGCTCTATGTGACCTTGGATCAGGGATAAATCTCATGCCACTCTCTGTAATGGAGAAACTGGGAATCTTTGAGGTGCAAGCTGCTAGAATCTCATTAGAGATGACAGACAACTCAAGAAAACAGGCTTATGGACAAGTAGAGGATGTGTTAATAAAGGTTGAAGGCCTTTATATCCCTGCTGATTTCATAATCCTAGACACTGGGAAGAAAGAGGATGAATCCATCATCCTTGGAAGACCCTTCCTAGCCACAGCAAGAGCTGTGATTGATGTGGACAGAGGAGAATTGATCCTTCAACTGAATAAGGACAACCTTGTGTTTAAAACTCAAGGATCTCCTTCTGTAACCATGGAGAGGAAACATGAAAAGCTTCTCTCACTACAGAGTCAACTAGAGCCCCCACAGTTAAACTCTAAGTTTGGTGTTGGGAGGCCACAACCAAACTCTAAGTTTGATGTTGAACCCCCACATTCAAACTCTAAGTTTGGTGTTGGGAGGTTCCAACAATGCTCTGAACATCTGTGAGGCTCCATGAGAGCTCACTGTCAAGCTATTGACATTAAAAAAGCGCTTGTTGGGAGGCAACCCAATGTTATCTAATTATATTTATTTATTTTCCATTGTTATTTTATGTTTTCTTTAGGTTGATGATCATGTGAAGTCACAAAAACTACTGAAAAATCAAAAACAGAATGAAAAATAGAATGAAAAACAGCACACCCTGGAGGAGAACAGTCTGGCATTTAAACGCCAGAAACAAACATGTCTGGCGTTTAACGCCAGAAACAGGCACCAAGCTGGCGTTTAACGCCAAAAACAAGCATCTACCTGGCATTAAACGCCAGAACAGAGCATGGAAGTGGTGTTTAACGCCAGAAACAGGCAGCAGTCTGGCGTTAAACGCCAGGATTGCATGTATAGGGCGTTTTACACGTCTAAAGGGTTCAGGGATGAAAAATCCTTGACACCTCAGGATCTATGGACCCCACAGGATTCCCACATGATTGTGGACCCCACAGGATCCCCACCTAACCCTATTCTCTCCTCTTCACACCTTTTCATAACTCTCTTCCCCAAATGCCCTTCACCAATCACTTCAATCCCTCTTTCCCATCACCTCCTCACCACTCACATCCATCTTCTCTTCCCCATAAACCCCACTACCTTCAAATTCAAAATATTTTCCCTCCCAAACCCAACCCTAAATGGCCGAACCCTAAACCCCTCCCCACTTCTATATAAACCCCTCATTCCTTCTTCTATTTCACACAACACAACCCTATCTTCTTCCACTTGGCCGAAACCTACTCTCTCTTCCTCTCCCCTATTTCTCTTCTTCTTCTACTTCTTTCTTTCTTCTTTTGCTCGGGGATGAGCAAACATTTTAAGTTTGGTGTGGTAAAAGTATTGCTTTTTATTTTTCCATAACCATTTATGGCACCTAAGGCCAGAGAAACCTCTAGAAAGAAGAAAGGGAAGGCAATTACTTCCACCTCTGAGTCATGGGAGATGGAAAGATTCATCTCAAAGGTCCATCAAGACCACTTCTATAAAGTTGTGGCCAAGAAAAAAGTGATCCCTGAGGTTCCTTTCAAGCTCAAAAGGAATGAGTATCCGGAGATCCGACTTGAGATTCAAAGAAGAGGTTGGGAAGTTCTCACCAACCCCATTCAACAAGTCGGGATCCTAATGGTTCAAGAGTTCTATGCAAACGCATGGATCACAAGGAACCATGATCAAAGTGTGAACCCAAATCCAAAGCATTGGCTTACTATGGTTCGGGGAAAATACTTAGATTTCAGTCCGAAAAATGTAAGGCTGGCGTTCAACTTGCCAATGATGGAAGAAAACGCACGCCCCTAGACAAGAAGGGTCAACTTTGATCAAAGGTTGGACCAAGTCCTTATGGACATATATGTGGAAGGAGCTCAATAAAAAATTGACTCAAAGGGCAAGCCGGTTCAACTAAGAAGGCTTAACCTCAAACTAGTGGCTAGAGGATGGCTAGAGTTCATTCAACGCTCAATTATTCCTACTAGTAACCGGTCTGAAGTTACTATAGACCGGGCCATCATAATCCATAGTATCATGATTGGAGAAGAGGTGGAAGTTCATGAGATTATACCTCAAGAACTCTACAAGGTGGCTGACAAGTCCTCCACTTGGGCAAGGTTAGCTTTTCCTCACCTAATTTTCTACCTCTGCAATTCGGCTGGAATTGACATAGAGGGAGACATCCTCATTGAAGAGGACAAGCCCATCACTAAGAAAAGGATGGAGCAAATAAGAGATCATGGACCTCAACATGAGCATGAAAAAATTCCTCACCATGAAATCCCTGAGATGCCTCAGGGGATGCACTTTCCTCCACAAAACTATTGGGAGCAAATCAACACCTCCCTAGGAGAATTAAGTTCCAATATGGGGCAACTAAGGGTGGAGCACCAAGAGCATTCCATCATCCTCCATGAAATTAGAGAAGATCAAAGAGCTATGAGGGAGGAGCAAGAAAGACAAGGAAGAAACATAGAGGAGCTCAAGAGCACCATTGGTTCTTCAATAAGAGGAAGACGCCACCCTCACTAAGGTGGACTCATTCCTTAATCTCCTTGTCTATTTATTTGCTATTTTTTGATTTTTGAGCTTTATGTTTTATTTATGTTTGTGTCTTTACTATATGATCACTAGTGTCTAAGTGTCTATGCCTTAAAGTTATGAATATGAATCCATCACCTCTCTTAAATGAAAACTGTTCTAAAAACAAAAGAACAAGAAGTACATGGTTTCGAATTCATCCTTGAAACTAGTTTAATTATTTTGATGTGGTGACAATACTTTTTTATTTTCTGAATGAATGCTTGAACAGTGCATATGTCTTTTGAAGTTGATGTTTGTGAATGTTAAATATGTTGGCTCTTGAAGAATAAGGAAAAAGGAGACATGTTATTTGATAATCTGAAAAATCATAAAAATGATTCTTGAAGCAAGAAAAAGCAGTGAATACAAAAGCTTGCAGAAAAAAAAATGGCGAAAAAAAAGAGAAAGAAAAAGAAAAAGAAAAAGCAAGCAGAAAAAGCCAAAAGCTCTTTAAACCAAAAGGCAAGAGCAAAAAGCCAATAGCCCTAAAAACCAAAAGGCAAGGACATCCAGGGATTTCCAGCAATATATAATAGTCTATACTTTGATTAAGGATAGATAACATAAATTGGCGTTAAACGCCAGTTCCATGCTACATTCTGGAGTCAAACGCCAGAAACAGGTTGCAAAGTGGAGTTAAACGCCAGAAACAGGTTACAAACTGGCGTTCAACTCCAAGAAAGACCTCTACACATGTAAAGCTCAATGCTCAGCCCAAGCACACACCAAGTGGGTCCCAGAAGTGGATTTCTGCATCATTTACTCAATTCTGCAAACCCTAGTAACTAGTTTAGTATAAATAGGACTTTTTACTATTATGTTTATATCTTTGGATTATCTTTGGAACATTTTTAGTTTGATCCTTTGATCACATTTTGGGGGCTGGCCATTTGGCCATGCCTGGACCTTCATCACTTATGTATTTTTAACGGTAGAGTTTCTACACTCCATAGATTAAGGTGTGGAGCTCTGCTGTTCCTCAAGGATTAATGCAAAGTACTACTATTTTTCTATTCAATTCAACTTATTCCGCTTCTAAGATATTTATTCGCACTTCAATATGATGGATGTGATGATCGTGACAGTCATCATCATTCTCAACTTATGAACGCGTGCCTGACAACCACTTCCGTTCTACCTTAGATTGAATGGATATCTCTTGGATATCTAATACAAGGGACCGAATCCGAGTTATTAGTGTCTTCATGGTATAAGTTAGAACCCATGGACGGCCATTCTTGAGAATCCGGAAAGTCTAAACCTTGTCTGTGGTATTCCGAGTAGGATTCAGGGATTGAATGACTGTGACGAGCTTCAAACTCGTGAGTGCTGGGCGTAGTGACAGACGCAAAAGGATCAATAGATCCTATTCCAGTATGATCGAGAACCGACAGATGATTAGCCATGTAGTGACAGCGCATTGGACCATTTTCACTGAGAGGACAGGTGGCCATTGACAACGGTGATGCCTAACATACAGCTTGCCATGGAAAGGAGTAGGAAGGATTGGATGAAGACAGCAGAAAAGCAGAGGTTCAGAGGGACGAAAGCATCTCTATACGCTTATCTGAAATTCTCACCAATGAATTACATAAGTACCACTATCCTATTTTATATCTTATTTATCTTTTACTTATCAATTCATAAAATCAGTTGAATCCGCCTGACTGAGATTTACAAGGTGACCATAGCTTGCTTCAAGCCGACAATCTCCGTGGGATCGACCCTTACTCACGTAAGGTTTATTACTTGGACGACCTAGTGCACTTGTTGGTTAGTTGTACGAAGTTGTGAAACAGAATTAAAGAATATGAACATGCGTATTGAGTTTCTAGCGCCGTTACCAAAGAAGGAACGATCACGATTTTGCACACCAAGTGGGCCCCAGAAGTGAATTTCTGCATCATTTACTCAATTCTGCAAACCTTAGTAACTAGTTTAGTATAAATAGGACTTTTTACTATTATGTTTATATCTTTGGATTATCTTTGGAACATCTTTAGTTTGATCCTTTGATCATATTTTGGGGGCTGGCCACCATCGCCAAGGTCCACATGGAAGAGGAACGCAAATGGAAAAGAAAATAGGAAAGCTGCTAGTGGGGATTTGGGAAAAATGGCTCTGCTTTGCCTCTGCTTCTGGGTTCCGCAAGCTGATGGAGTCCTCAGCCGCCGGAAACCAGCACTGGAGCTGCCTAGAACCACTGCTGCTGCCGTAGTGGAAGCGGGTGTTGGAACTACTAATGGAGCTGCCGTGGTCGGTGATTTTCATGACTTACGACATTGAGGTAGGGGGTTCGTTTTAAAATTGAAAGCTTTTAAATTTAGAATGCCCAAAGATTTCATTAAGTAATTGCAAATAGCTTATAAATGTTCTGTATGACTAATTGATGAAAGTCAGAATTGTTGGTACTAGCGAATATGATTGAATGACATAAGATTGATTTGTGACTGTGTTTGAGGATGATGATTTTTATTGGTTATGTGATTTGATAATGATAAGGGTATGCTTGAAAACTTAGTTGGTAGTTGATGAACTATTATGAACATGTGTTTGATTTCTTAAATGTTTGAGAATACTGAAAAATTCTGTATTTAGCTGGTTGTGATAAAAGATTGTCGGAGTTGTGGCTGTGAGTACGTTATGTTACGTTTTGGTTAAGTGATGTACGAATTGAGAATATTATATTGGTTTGAGTTGTGCGGAATGGATGAAGTTGTTTACTTGACTGATTTAATACTTGACTTGGTTAATTTTGGATTGAGTGCTGGTTTGAATCAAGATAAATTGAGAAATTATGAAAGAGAGGGAGCCCGTAAGGGTGGTGAGGTCTGATTTATAGGAAAGGTTTTGTCCGAATTTTAGCAAAAATATATGAAAAGTGATTTTATATTAAAAATCTAGTATGTGTGTGTGTGTGTGTGTGTGTTAAAAATCGATTTACAGGTTTATTTTGAGAAGTGATTTTATGTTGGAAAAAGATTTATTTTACATATTTACACATATCGAGAAAAGGGTTTAATATTGAAAAGTTTGACTTATACTTAGAGCTGGCAATATATACCCTACCCGCAGGTACCCAACCTGGACTAACCCGTTCGGGTAGGGTTATCTACCCGACCCGTTGCGGGTAGGGTATGGTAGGGTGTGAGTTTGCCTATGGGTAGCGTAGGGTACGGGTTCAGGGTATACCCTACCCTATCCTACCCGCACTCTTAATATATTATATAATATATATGTAAAAGTTATGTATGTAGTGAAAAAAGTGAGTGGTGAACTCACAATCTTCCTCTTATAAAAACTTAAAATAACCACTAAGTTAGTTGATGATCATATTATTTGTAATTTTATGTTGTATTTCTTTAAGATTATTTTAATTTGAACTTAGTATTTTATTTTCTATTTTATTAATATGTATAAAATTTGGAATGGTTGAATTTTATATTTGCTTAAAATTTTTTTATTTTTCTTCGGATAGGGTAAAGTTTAGAACTTTAGGATGCGGTTAGGGTTGAGAGATTCTCTATCTGTGGGTAGGGTAGGGTAGAGTTTTAAGAAAGTTTTCAACCCGTGAGTAGGGTTAGGATAGAGCTCAAACCCTACCCTACCCTACCCATTACCAGCCCTAGTTATACTTCTAAAGCAAGGAATGACTTGGGTTTAAAACAGTTGGAAAGAGTTTGAGAAGACGTTGGTTTGATTTATTGGTAATGAATGGAAAGTTGAAAATGATTCTGACCTAGCTTTAGAAGACAAAGAGCTATGCTTTAATAGTTTCAATGCAAACAACGTCTATGAATGGAACATAGATGGTAAAACGGAGTATAACATCATGCATATGTTACAATATATGACGATGGTTTGTATGGCCTATCAAACTGCCCATGAGAGCTCTGAAGAAGCAATAGCAAATGTTATTGTATCAGGATTTTCAGGACAACTTAAATGTTGGTGGGATAATTATCTCACAAATGATGAAAAGGATGCTATCCTATCAGCAGTTAAAACCAATGATAATGGCGAACCTATTCTTAATGAGAATGGGGAAGCCATCCCTGATGCTGTTAGTACCTTGATTTTTACTATAGCAAACTATTTCATAGGCGATCCATCTTTGTGGAAAGATCGTTCTGCTGAACTCCTGTCCAATCTTAAATGCAAATCCCTGTCTGATTTCAAGTGGTATAAAGATACCTTCCTTACCAGAGTCTTCACTAGAGAAGATAGCCAACAGTCGTTCTGGAAAGAAAAGTTCTTGGCCGAACTCCCAAAATCCCTGAGAGATAAAGTTAGGGATAAAATCAGAAGCTTAACTCCGGATGGAATTATTCCATACAATTCTTTAAGTTATGGCCAATTAATTTCTTAGGTCCAAAAGGTGGCCTTAAAAATTTGTCAGGATGACAAAATCCAAAGGCAACTAGCCCGAGAAAAGGCCCAAAACAAAAAAGATCTAGGTTCCTTTTGTGAACAGTTTGGCCTACCCTCTTGTAGTAAAAAGAAAACAAAACAGTCTTACCAAAAAACCCGTTGGCCCGATCAAAATCCACGGCAATGGAAACCCAGAAAACATTACAAGCCTCCTCCTAGACAAAGAAAAGACAAAGACAAAGAACCTCATAAAAACCAAATTATCTGCTTCAATTGCAAAAAACCGGGCCATATCAATAAGTACTGTAGGATCAAAAAGAGGATCAACAACCTCAACCTTGACCCTCAGATTGAGGAACAGATTAATAACCTCCTCCTTGAAAGCTCCGATGAAGAATCAGAACATGAATTCTCGGACGATTTAAACATTATCCAGCATAATGATAATATATCCTCATCATCTGATGAATATTTTGAGCTCAATGTCATCACACATGAACAAGATCTTCTTTTCGATGCCATAAACGCTATCTCTGATCCTGAACAAAGAAAGTACTACCTTCAGAAGCTCAAACAAACCTTAGAAACCAAAAATAAATCCAAAAACCAAAGCTCTGGTTATCAAAAACAAGTACGATGTCAAACCTATTTTCAAAAAACTTGAAAAACAAATTTCTAAACCTGTTACTATTCAGGACCTTCAGAATGAGATTAACATCCTCAAGAAAGAGATTCATCTCATCAAACAACAACAACAACAACACCAGGATTACTTGTCTCATATTTTGGACGAAGATTCTGATAATACTGAGGAAGAACCTCAGAATAATCAAAATCTTCAAAACCAAATTCCCCAAGATGAAGAAGAGGATCAAATTCTCCAACTCTCAAGGGATGATCCAGAAAATGAGATTGTAGAAATTCTGTGGTTAGTCAGTCAATTAACCGTCATGAAGTTCTATATCAATATTCGCATTGTCATCCAAGACTTTGTTTTAGAAACCGTAGCCTTGTTCGATACAGGTGCAGATAAAAATTATATTTTGGAAAGTTTAATCCCAACAAAATATTTTGAAAAAACTGCTGAGCGTCTAAGTACAGCTACTGGCGAACGTTTACAAATTAAGTTAAGGCTTCTTGAGGCTCTCATCAAAAATGGTCTTTTACGGATAAAAACACCCTTCCTCCTTGTCCAAGATTTTAGAAATTAGGTCATTTTAGGAACACTGTTCATTAGAGCTATTTTTCCTTTAATGATGTCATACGACGGTATCACTACCTATATATGAGGAACCCCAACAACATTCCAATTTATTTCATCTCCTGTCCATAAAACCCTTAACCTACTCCAATTCAAAGCTAACCAAATTAACTTTTTGAAGGAAGAAGTCTCCTTCAAAACCATTGAAACTTAGTTACAAAAGCCTCAAATCCAACAAAAGATCAAAACCCTTCTTCAACAAATGCAAGAAACAATATGTTCAGAATTGCCTCACGCATTCTAGAATAGAAAACAACATATTGTGGATCTTCCGTATGAAAAAGACTTTAAAGAAAGACAGATTCCAACAAAGGCCAGACCCATACAAATGAATGCAGAACTCCTTCGATATTGTCAAAAAAAAATTACAGACCTTTTGCACAAAAAGCTTATTCAGCCCAGTAAAAGTCCATGGTCTTGCTCAGCTTTCTATGTCAACAAACAAGCTGAATTGGAAAGAGGCACCCCTAGGTTGGTTATTAATTATAAGCCCCTAAACGAAGCTCTTCGGTAGATTAGGTATCATATCCCAAACAAAAAGGATTTATTAAATAGACTAAACTCAGCAAGCATTTTTTTAAAATTTGATATGAAATCTGGATATTGGCAAATCCAGATTAGCGAGGCTGACAGATACAAAACGGCATTCACAGTACCCTTCGGTCAGTACGAATGGAATGTGATGCCTTTTGGCCTAAAAAATGCCCCATCCGAATTCCAAAAAATCATGAATGACATTTTCAATCCCTTTTCCGGCTTTGCTATCGTCTATATAGACGACGTGCTAATTTTTTCCCAATCCTTGCATGATCATTTTAAACACGTGAAGACTTTTAAGCACACCATCAGGCATAATGGTCTAGTTGTGTCTAAATAAAAAATTAATTTATTCCAAACTAAAATCCATTTCCTTGGTCACATGATTCACCAGGGAACAATTACACCCATTGACAGGGCTATCCAATTTGCGGATAAATTTCCTGATCACATTTTAGAAAGGAATCAACTCCAAAGGTTTCTTGGCTGCATAAATTATGTAGCAGATTTTATTCCAAATCTAAGCACTCTTATCAAACCTCTCCATGAGCGTCTGGGAAAAAAATCCCCTCCTTGGATAGATACCCATACTAAGATCGTCAAAAAGCTCAAATTCAGTGTCAAGGAACTCCCTTGTCTTTACCTTCCTGTTTCACAGGCTTTCAAAATTGTTGAGACGGATGCTTCCGATCTGGGTTATGGTGGCATCCTAAAGCAAATACTTAATAATAAAGAATTTATCATTGCATTTACATCAAAGTATTGGAGTACCTCCCAACAAAATTATTCAACCATAAAAAAAGAGATTTTAGCAATTGTTTTGTGTATTTCAAAATTCCAATCTGATTTATTAAACCAAAAATTTTTAGTCAGAGTAGATTGTAAATCTGCCAAAGACATTTGCAAAACGATATAAAAAATCTTGCATCTAAACATATTTTTGCCCGCTGGCAAGCAATTTTAAGCATTTTTTATTTCGAAATTGAATACATTCAAGGAATCTTAAACTCTCTCCCTGACTACCTTACCCGTGAATATTTGCAAGAAAAGTCGCCACATGCCTAAAAGGGCAACATTAGCCTCTATAAGAGACAGAGGCATCCGCCTAGCCCTACCAGGGTCAAGTAAAAAATCAGGGTCAAGCACCCCAACTGGGTCACCTACCCAATAACCTATTCCAATAACCCAAGAGCCAACTGAGTCATCTACTCAGATCACAAAAATATAGTTGAGTCATCTACTCAACCTCCAAGTAGCCAAACAGCAAAACAAACAAAGGCAGACTATGCTCTCCCAATCCAAACTTTGTTGGCCTTACAGGATGCAGGCTTTTCAAAACTTCCCAAAAAATCCTGGGCTGATATATGTGATAGCTCAAACGAAGATGAAATAGATCTAACCAAATTTTTGTCACAAGTAGCAGCCCAAAAAATCATATGTAATGACCCAAAAGGTAAAACAATTACCCAAACAAAATTATCTCAATCAATTCAAACCCGGCCCTTAAACACCCAACCAAAACAACAATCCACATACATTTCAAAAAAACAAATTCTCATCTGTCCTCTTAATGGAACCCAAATTCTGGGAAAAATCACCTTTTAAGGTAATCCCTAAAGTCTTCCCACAAGAATTCCATTTTAGACCAACAGTCATAAACAAAACCAGACAATTTTATGAATTTATACTAGTAGACTCAGATTCAGTCTCGGTAAAACACTACAAAGATCCCAAAGATATCACCATCATAACCCATTCAACCATTCAAATTCTAAAAGTCCTCACCCCTACTCAATTTGAAAAAAACCCAAACAATACTAAGAAATTTTCCCAACTTTTTGACCCAATAGGATATTCTTATTGGGATTACGTGGACGCCTGGACAAGGGTATTTTGGTTACAAAATAATCAAAATAGACATTCCTGACTCATTTACTTCAAGAAAAATACTAATTATCATTTCTCAAACTGGTTTACCCAATATTGGGATTATTTTGGCCCATTACCAGAGATCTTGCCCCCACCTGCCGATGAGGGGTTCAAAATTTTTACCAAAAAATTTGACCAACAGGAAACAAGCATCCCCGCAGATCTTCAATTTTTTTCTACATTTTCACTGGCATGGGTATTCTCATGGCAATACAGGTATGGCAAACAGGAGCAACCATAGGCACCACCAATACTTCAAAGAAATGCCTATGTTAAATGGTGGTCTCAGTTCGATGCAACCATGGGTCACCCGGATAAAGTTCAAAAATGGTTCAACAAACACCCTAAGTTCGCCAAGCCTTTTGATCATGAAGAGTCAATATTTCTCAATCAGAAAGCCCAAATTGATGCAGCCTTAGTAGGAGTCCAACCAAAAGAAACATTAGCAAAGCATCTCCAGCAAATCATGTAGATGATTGAAGAAGATAAAAAACACAAAGAAGACTCTACTTCTTCAGCAGAATCCTCAAGTGATTATAATCAAAATGAAGATGATTGCTTCGGGATCAACCTGGGAGAAGATTAGATAAGCATTCCAAAACTTATGTAATTTCAAAAATCCAAGAATTGCATCAATTTGTACTGTAGAAATAGTACCGGTTAACATACCTGTACTGTAGAAACAGTAAAAAGAATTGTATCAACTTGTACTGTAGAAATAGTACCGGTTAACATAACCTGTACTGTAGAAACAGTAGAATCTAGGTCTATAAAAGAAAATCTCAGCAATATTCTGAGGCAGAGTTTTTAGAAACACAATATTAGAGAGAGAAGTTAGAGAGAGAGAGGCTCTGTGAATCCTTTGTAAACCTTTTACTCCTTCTTTCTTCAAGTTTTCTTCAATCCAATTCAATAAATATTTTTCAGTTCTTCAATTTCTTGTTTTTCATTTAAGCTTTTGCATCTGCATATGTGTGCGGACTACCGCCACATCTAACTTCATACTAACTTGCATATGCGTGCGGACTACCGCCGCATCTAACTTCATATTTACTTCCTTGTCTCTGCATCTGCATTCATACAACTAAACAACATTAATATTATAACCTCCTTTTCTCTTTTTCCCTCGTAGATCCACTTCGGGCGTTACTGGTATATATATATATATACACACTATTGTGGTTAGGTGATTAAAAGTAAAAACTTTTTGTTTTCTTAATTGAAGTTTCGATTCTATTCACGAAGGCTCAATATTAAATAAACATAGTATATAATTGAAGGAATAGAGGTAAGTAGCGCTCGGACTTTTAGTACGATCATGAGGTGTTAAAAATTAGCGTGTTATATTAAACATGGAGGATTGTATCAGGTATATCCTGAGGAGGGTTATTCAGGACATGAATGACATGCTGAATGAAAGAGTAATAGATAAAAAGATTAAAGATGCAGTCTTTAGCATCGAAAGTTTGAAGGCATTGGGGCCGGATGGCTTTAATGGGTTGTTCTATCAAAAGAACTGAAATATTATTAGTAAAGAGGTATGTAAAGTTGTGAGGAATTTCTTCCAACAAGGAACCATTCCAGAGGAGATTAGTGAGACAACTCTGGTTCTGATTCTGAAGGTGAAGCAACCTGAGAATCTTAACCACCTTAAACTTATAAGTTGCTACAATTTTTTGTACAAGATCATTTATAAGATT
The DNA here is from genome assembly GCF_000816755.2 of Arachis ipaensis. Lineage (NCBI taxonomy): Eukaryota > Viridiplantae > Streptophyta > Magnoliopsida > Fabales > Fabaceae > Arachis > Arachis ipaensis. Next base: position 21,654,416 of record NC_029788.2, read on the forward strand.
ATGGTACTTACATTAAGAAAATTGATTGACAAGATCATATCCCTGATTCAGAGCGCTTTTGTTGGAGGTAGACAAATTCAGGATAATATTGTAATTGTGTAAGAAGTCTTTCATGAGTTGAATAAGAAAGGAAGGGGAGTTCTCAAAACTTGGCAATAAAAATTGACATGAATAAGGCCTACATAGATTAGAGTGGAATTTTTTGGAAGCTACTCTTAAAGCGTTTGGTTTTCAAGAAAGCTGGGTCAAGCTCATCATGGAATGTGTTAACAGTGTAAATTATAGAATTAAGATAAATGGTAATTTATCGAGAAAAATCAAGCCACAAAGATGCCTTAGGCAAGGGGATGCCCTTTCTCCATAGCAGCTAAGGTTTGTCCTATATTAATAGAAAAGGCGTTAAGAGAAAAGAGAATATTGGAGTTAAGAATTGTCCCAATAGCCCCAATCATATCTCACATTCTTTTTGCTGATGACTGTATTATCTTTTCAGAAATAAATGAGGAAGAGGTGTATCAGATTATATCTAATTTAAACATGTATATAGAGGCCTCAAGTCAAATGATCAATTTAGAAAAGTCGGACATAACCTTTGGTAATCAAGTCCCTATTCAAAAAAGAGTTAATATTGAGAAAATTTAAAATATGGCATCATGGAACAATATAAAAAAATATGTATTTTAAATAAAGCTCTTGCATGGATTAAAGAGAGAATTATGGAAAAGCTTGAGGGATGGAAGGAAAAG